>NW_024871346.1:2992500-3457500 GCF_019054845.1 Dipodomys spectabilis | reverse complement strand
CATCCCTCCCCCCTCCCCCCTTCAACACCCCCATCCCTCCCACCGCACCCCTTCAACACCCCCATCCCTCCCACCGCACCCCTTGGCTCACTGTTCTTAATTTTGTGGTATACACAATGAATTCTTCCCCACCCTTCATTTCCATCCATCCCTTTCCTTTTGGCCACACTCTCCCCTCTTGAATGTACTCATTTCCTGGTGTTAATTTTGATGGACTTTGACTTAGTCTTTCTAAAAAGTTCCACTATGAGAGCTCCCAGTGAGTCCATTATACTTCAGTTACTTCATTTACCGCCCCAAGTGTTTACTTATAGATTTATAGGCTCATTCCAGCTACCACAAACAAGGGAAACCGTGCAGCCTTTCTCTGGGTCTGGCTTACTTCACTTAATATAATTTTTTTCTCCAAGCTTTCTATTTCCTAACACATGGTACAATATTATTCTTTCTAACAGATAAGTAAAAATTCCATGTAATATATGCCACATTTTCTTGATCCATCTGGGCTGATTTCATATCTTGTCTGTAGTGAATAGTGCTGCAATGAACATGGTTGTGCAGATGGCTTTACTGTAACCTTGTTTGTGTTCTACTGGATAAATTCCCAGGAGTGGGATTGCTGGCTAGGGTCTTAAGGCTCTGTTTGGTCAAAGAACGCTAGGTTGGTTCCCTGTTGTTACTTCACCATCTTCTCAGTCTCCTGAGCTTCCTGATGCTGGGCTCAATCTAGCTTTTCTCGGCCCCTTTGACTTCCTAATAAGCATGCTTTGTCAAGTGCCTGCTTTAGGTAGCTGTTCTGAGTGATCCTGAAGGCAAACTGACCAGACAGAGGTGCTATTTCTTTTCTTCTAATTACCATGCTGGGATTTTTTGTTTGGGTTTTTTTTTTTTTTTTTTTTTTTTTTTTTGGCTCTTTGTTCTGTGAAAACCCTAGCAGAAGCAAATGATTAATATGAGGATCAATTCCAATGTATCCTTTCAAACCTCTGCCTGTAAAAAAAAGAATCACTAGTGGAGGCTGGTTGCTCTAGCCAGTAATCCTAGCTACTCAGGAGGATGACATCTGAGGATTAGGGTTCAAAGCCATCCTGGGCAGGAAAGTCATGAGACTCTTATCTCCAATAAAACCACCAGAAAACCAGAAGTGGTGCTGTGGCTCAATTGGTAGAGCACTAGCCTGTGCTTAAGAGCTGAGGGACAACTCTCAGGTCCAGAATTCAGGCCCCACAAGTAACAAAAAAAAAAGGAAAAAAGAAAAAAGAAAGGCTACAAGATAAAAGTCCACGTCTTGATCTTTTTCATGTCTCCATTGTCAAGATTCAAGTTAGTGCTGGGTGCTGGTGGCTCATGCCTGTAATCCTAGCTACTCTGGAGGCTGAGGCCTGAGGATCACGGTTCAAAGCCAGCCCCAGGCAGAAAAGTCCCTTCGAGACTCTTACCTCCAATAAACTACTCAAAAACTGGAAGTGGCACCCTGGCTCAAAGAGGTAGAGCAAGGACTGGGAAGATGGCTCAGTGGTAGAGTGCTTGCCTTGCATGAATGAGGCCCTGTGTTCAATTCCTCAGCACTACATAAGCAGAAAAAGCCAGAAATGGCACTGTGGCTCAAGTGGTAGCGCACTAGTCTTGAACTGAAGAGCTGAGGGATAGAGCCCAGGCCTAGAGTTCAAGTCCCACAACTGAAAAGAAAAAAAAAAAAAAAAAAGAGGTAGAGCAAGAGTCTTGAGCAAAAGAGCTCAGGGAGAGTCCCCAGAGCTCAGGGGCCTGGGTGCTGTCCCTGAGTTCAAGATGCACAATAAAAACGGAACAAACATTCACGTTAGTTCACATTTTGTTATTCACATTGGTGAATGAAAACTGCCCCTGGACCGTTTGACAAGCAGCGCACCCGTTAGCACACCTGAGGTGCCTTTTTTCCTCCAAATCTGAACTCAGACATACCGAGTTATGTGATGCAAACAGTAACGGGGTGAATCTCGTACACTTCTAAAGTGCCATATCCCAGACTTGGATTTAAAGTTTGTCCACATCGCTGTTTCCTTAAAAGAACTTATGGAAGAACCTCCTGTTCTTTAAGCCAAGAAGGAATATCAGCCACTTAGTAACAGATTGTCACATTAAGGGTATGAGCATGAGTTCGATCGTGTCTCTATGGTGACATCCTACAAAGATGGCCCCCTTGGATCAGATCTCATAGGGATAAAATTGCCAGGCGGGCATTGTTCCAGAAGCTTCCTTCTGTCTTGGATGATACAAAAGGCATGACTTGAAAAATAAAATGGTCATTCCATATCAGATGGAGCAACACAATTTGAGCCATATTTCCAGCGCCTTTTGCTTTAGGTTAATTTCCAGACAGGGCATCTTTTTTTTTTCCTAGGCTGGTCTTGAAATACAATTCAACTAGTCTCTGCCTCCTAAGCAGTTGAGCTCATAGGTGTGAAATAGCACACACAGCCCATTGGTAGAGGTTAATGCCCTGTGGTTCTTACATTCATGGCCAGATAAAGCTTATTTTCATGGCTCCATCCCATTTCCTATTTGATCAGAAAACCATTTGAAAAGGTTGTCACAATTTCCTCCTTTGTTACTTATTTACTATGGTATAGACTCTGTGTCAGGCTGATATATTGGACCCCAAATATCAACATCACAGAATTGCTGATTATGTAGCAGTAATCCCAATAAAATGGCTCACGGTTGAAAAAATAAAAGAAGGTATAACACTTCTGCCTCACTCCTAAGAACACGGAAGGGATTAAATGATTCCCTTTTTCTTCTTCTGAAAGACTGGGCAAAGTTACCACCCTGTGAACAAAAGGAGCTCCGCTAGGATTTCCAGCAGTGCACCTGCCTCGGCTCTCAACTGTAACTTTTCTTTTTGCCATAGCTTTTCCCCACCCATGGTCCCATATCATTTCCCCACTAATAGGAGAGGTCATGAGAAAGGAGATCTTCTCCTTCGCCCTTCTTGCCTTCGATAAAAGATTTAATCCTTTAATCAAAAGAGACTCGGTTGGGGGAAACCCCACATAGTATATTAAACCTCCAATTTACTTCAGTGGTAGATGGAGCAAATCTCTTCATTTCTATGAGTTTCTTCACTTGAGGGCTGGTTACAAGCTGTCCCACCATGGTGATAGAAGGAATAAACGAGAGAAAATTAGTACAATTCTCAATCCAGGGCTTATCCCTTACTGAGCACTCAATAAAAACTCCTCTGCTAAAATTCCTAATTGGGGAAAAGAATCGTTCATAAGCTACTGTGATTATACAGGAGAGACAATACATTGGGGAGTTTTTAATTTCTTCAGACAGGTTAGATTTTAGGAAACACTACTTTTTTGGGGGGGGAGGTCCGGTTGTGGGGCCTGAACTCTGGGCCTGGGCACTGTCCCTCAGCTCTTCAGCTCAAGACTAGCGCTCTACCACTTGATCCACAGCACCACTTCTGGCTTGTTTTTTCTTTTTGCTTATGTGGTGCTGAGGAATCGAACCCAGGGCCTCATGCATGCAAGGCAAGCGCTCTACCACTGAGCCACCTTCCCAGCCCAACAGTACTTATTTTTATGATCCCTAGTTGGGTTCAAGAAAAGTAAGACCTGATTGCTGGTCTTGACTCTGGAATTAATCAGCTACATGACTTTGGACAAATCCTTGTACCTCTCTGTCTGTTGGTTATTTTAAGCTTCCTCATATGCACATGTGATCATTGTAGGCTTGTGTGTGTTTGTGAGGTTGCAGATCAAACCCACGGCCTCAGGCACACTAGGCAAGTGCTGCGCCTCCACTGTGCTGTTCCTCCAGCTCTAACGTTACCCTTTGTCATCCTTTACGCCAAATGGCTCACGGTGGGGTCCACCAGGCCTATGGAATGAGGCCCCCATGGAAGTCCAGAGAAGATTTGTGAGTACTTCCTGGGTGCTCAATCCTCTCTGCAAATGTTTCTCTGCTCAGGCAGACGAGCCAGCCTCAGATAGAAGTCTCCTCTTGCAACCAGGCTTTGCACTCTCCTCAGTCATAATAATTTAATTATGACCATTTTTTCCCAGGCAAATTATAAATGGAATTTCTAGTCCCTGGTACTATCTTGCCTGGTGGGTGATTTAGACAAGAAACTAAGCCAGTGGAAGCCATTAAGAAAAAGTCACAAGCGAGTTATTAACCTAACATTGATGGCACAAGTAGCAGGGAGAGGGGACCTAGCCTTTGAGGAGGGAATGAGGGTCGCCTGCTGATGAGGTCAGGGTGGTGGCCTGGATTCCAGGCTGCATCCACTCCTGCAGGAGCCAAAGGGTGCTCCAGCATCTGTAAATCCTGGGTGGAAGGCCGAGGGAGTCTGTCTTCCCTTCTCACACGTCTGCGGAAAAGGGCGCTCCCTGCATGCACTTGCCTCCAATACTTCAAGTTCTAGTTTTGCAACCAGTAGTTCAAGTTCCAGAAAGAAAAGAGAAGGAAATGAAAAAGAAGGAGTGAGGTTTCTCTCTAAGGTCGTCCCTTCCTTTAGATGTCCATGCTCACAAAGATGTGAAGAGGCAGGAATTGGATTGTGGGTTTTTTGTTTGTTTGTTTTGTTTTGTCGGTCGTGGGCTTGAACTCTGGGCCTGGACGCTGTTCCACAGCTTTTCAGCTCAAGGCTCGTGCTCTACCACTTGAGCCATAGAGCCATTCCTAGTTTTCTGGTGTTTTTTTTAAATTGGAGATAGGAGTCTCACGGACTTTCCTGCCCCCCTGTTGGCTTTGAACCATGATCCTCAGATCATCAGCCTCCTAGGATGACAGGCGTGAGCCACTGGTGGCTGGATGGTGTTTTTGTACCGCACTAACTTCCCCCACAGTAATAGAAATAGGTTCTATGAATTTCTCCCTTCCCCATCGCAGAAATTCAGTGAAGATGGCAACTTTCTACCACTAACAGGACAGGAGAGTCTGTAAGTTAGACAGTGGATGGGTGGGGAGAGTCAGATGTGAGGGACAGGAATTAGTGAAGGAGAAAGCTGAGCCCAGAGAGGGTGGAAGCAATCAGGACATTAGGAGGAGGAGCTGGGAATTGCTGCTTTCACAGTGGTCCTAGTCCTGTCTTTCAAGTGTACATAATGGGTCTGGTGCCTTTTTCTCCAAATGCCAGTGGCACATGTGAATACTCAGGTGAATACTCCTGTCTCCACTGGCAAATTATGATGAGCGTATGTGCTGAGCAGGGTAAGAGTGGGCCAGCTGCAGGGAAAAGAAAAGGAGGAGGAAGAAATGTGTTTGAGGGTTTTGCAGGACAGGATGACTAATGCCAACTACTTGACACCATGCAGACTTCTGCCATGTGATCAATCAACCTACAACACAGAAGCAAACAAAAAACAAACAAGAAACACAGGGACATGTGTCCGAACACATCGTGAGTTTCCATCTTAGTGGGGCTTCGGCTTTCTACAGGGAGCACAAGGAAGGCCCAAGGACCAGGGCATGCCCAGCTAGTACCCAGATCCTAGAACCCTCTAACCAAATCTGTTGAAGAAAAAGGAGAGAAGAAACGAAGATAAAGGGAAAGGATGTAAATGCTCATACCTCACTTTTAGAACCAAATCTGTATTTACTCAATGCAAAGGTGGTTATGAAAATACAAGTATTCCAAGTTTCAATTTTCACTGACAAATTGTCAACAGAGGCACTAACAAAGTTACAAAGAATGAGAAAAATCTGCCTTGGCCTCACTCATTTCTTCCTGGACATCAGATGCTATCACCAACACATCAGCAGTGTGAAAAGCGACTTTCAAACCCTTCAAGATGTCTCAGAGAATTGGACGTACATGGGAGAGAAGAAAATTTTGTGTAGGAAAGGTTAACCCACTGGTTCTAAGAGCACATGATAATCATTCAGGTGTGCACCTTCATACCCTTTCCCTCTACGAATTCCCCTACCAGAGAGAGAGAGGGAAAAAACACAGAGAAGGACCAAACTACTGCACCATATGCATTGTACACACCCCCACTCCAAACTACTCTCCCACATTCTGATCCCCGTGCTGTGAATTTGGCAATTCTTCCCCGGAGATGCTGCATTCATAACCACCCAGGAGGCCACTTGATTTGCCCTCCAAAAAAACTGGAACTTATTCAGTGTTAAGTGAAGTCTAAGCAATTTTTTTTCAAATTCCTGCAGTGATGAAAATGTTCTCAAATTGGATTCCAACGATGTTTGCGCGATTCTACAAATTTACTGAAAATTGTTGAACAGTACACTGAAAAGTGGATAGGTGCAATGGTGTGTAAAATAATCCTCAACAAAGCTGTTTAAAAAACAAAAAAAAAAGGAAAAAGAAAAGCTTCGCGGGTCTTCTGTACCTCCACCAGTGAGAACGGCTGTGCCTGAAGGTCTGACAGATTGCTTTGCTCATATTAAGTGTATAAATTAAAATGTAACTGGATTGAGTTAAATGTATGGAATGAACGCCTTCTACAGAGCAGCCAGAATAAAATTACATTCCTTTGAAGGCTCTAAGTCCTTCATAGAAATATGTGTGACACTTGGATCCCAGGGCTGGCTCAGCCACTGGCTTCCTGGGGCCGGCAGTGATATTAAAGCCAGAAGACAGCATGCATTTTCACCAAGCAGAAGTCTGGGCTTTCCTGCCCTGGAGAAACTTGCAGCCTCTCTTTTTATGATGAGTCATGGAGAAGCAGTTAGGTTATATGTCTTCAAAAATGTCCCAGTGGCGTAAGGATTTGATATTCTACTTAGCTATCACACTTCTAGCAGTTAAACTGTCCTTTCCTACACTTCTGTTCATTAAACTGTTTTCTAGATTGGGGAACACGAGGGTTAAATCACCTATTTTTCTGATGTGGTATATCATAATAGACCTACATGGGATTTTTTATTTTTCGTGCCGGTCCTGGGGCTCGAACGCAGGGCCTTAGCACTCTTGCTACGCCTTTTCTGCTCAAGGCTGACATTCCACCACTCGAGCCATACCACCACTTGGACCATATTTTAAAACATACAGGTTTTGTCCAGGGTGTTTTATTTTCCTTTTCCATATATACTTCACACGAGCTTTTGAAATATTTTCTTTTTGAACTCTACCCTCCCACTTGGTCTCTACCTCATTGAGCTACTGGCCAATTTAAACAAATGAATAGTACCTTTCTAAAACCGTGTCTGGCTTTTACCAGAGTAATTCAAACGATAAGTTTTGTGTTTTGAAAGCTCATCTGATTCTAAAGCTGCCACGTAAGGTAATCAGAAAAGCCTGACAATGGCCGGCTGCACTGTTAGCTGCATGTACATGCCTAATCTTATTTATCTTCTTTGAGATTTGAAATGTGTCTGTGTTCATTTCTCCAAAAGATTGAGTGGATAAGAGAAAAATAATGAGAATTACACATGTAAGGAATTACGTAGTAGATGCATTTTAAGAAGTTAAAAGAAACCAATAAAGATAATTTTAATAACATTGAACCCAACATATCTAAAATATTGCTATTTTAACATATAATTAATATAGCACAATTATTGATGAGTTGCCTATTTTATAATTTTATTTGTGCCAATACTGGAGTTTGAACTCAGGGCCTGAGTGTTGTTCCCTAGTTTTTTCCATTCCAGTCTGGTGCCTCTTGACCTTTTGCTTGTCCTCAGGCTTGAATGCAGGGCTTAACACTCTTGCTAAGCTTTTTCTGCTTGAGGCTGACATTTTACCACCTGAGCCATGCCACCACTGCTGGCTTTTTTTCTGGTTAATTGGAGATGAGTCTCTTGGATTTGTCCACTGGGCTGGCTTCAAACCTTGTTCCTCAGAACTTAGCCTCTTGAGTAGCTAGGATCACAGGCATGAGGCACCTGCATCCAGAAAGTACCAGTTTTTCTAGGCACCAGGAAGAAGCAGAAAATGAGTTCAAGAAAAGGAGAAGAGAATTTGTGTCATAGATTTCCTGGTAAGGTAAGAGTGATACCATGAGACATAATTGAAACAGTAAAATAACCACCTTCAACTCCACCTGATGGGTAAGTTCCAATAAAAGAGACATGGGTGTGGACAGGAGTAATCATGAAGAACAGGAAGGCATAATAGTGTGTAAATACTGGTTGGAGTGCCTATCTTTTTTTTTTCTTTTTTGTCGGTCATGGGGCTTGAACTCTGGGCCTGGGCGCTGTCCCTCAGCTCTTCAGCTCAAAGGTAGGGCTCTACCACTTTAGCCACAGCGCCACTTCTGCTCCTAAATAGGCTGTATTTAAAACACAGGCTTCAAATCTCAGCTTTCTGAGGAGCTAGAATTACAGGTGTGAGCCACCAGTGCCTGGTTATTTTAATTCTATAATGCTTAAAAAAAGTTAGCATGCACTTTACATGTTGCTTTGAGTGAGCCATATTGCAAGCAACTTTTAGTCATAGTAGCTAGGTACCTACCCTCCACAGCACTGTGCTAACACAGCACAATTCTAGGCTCACCACTGTTATGATGCATGTCTGGTATTCTTGTTTGCTGGCCTTCTCCCTCCGGATGACAAGCCCATAAAAGACAGAGTCTATCTCTGCTCGTGTCTAGTCATGCCATCTAGCATAGAACCTAAGATATATATGCTTATGAACATTGAGACATTTGCTTTTGCGGTCTTATTCCCTTCAAAGGTATTTAGAAAATGAACCAGAATGCCCTTCTGTGAAGAAATATCCCCTGCCTCTTCTCTCATTAACATTAATAATCATTGCTATTCTCAGTCAGTTTTTTAAAAAATTCCCATTATGTTGTTTGATGACAAATTTATGTGAAATGGAATTTATTTTGTTCTCCCTCATTTAAAGTTGAAGAAATGAGACTCAGAGATACTAACTGACCAGTTCAACATCATACATTATGATGTTTGCTTATTTCTATTTATTTGTATTCATCGAACCATCCTTGCATCACTAGAATAAAATCAACTTATTATGTGTGATTTTTCCCCCAGTCAAACATACATATGCGGGGAGCTGGGGCGAACGCCATTACAAGATGGCGCCCACTTCCTTGCAGCTTTGAGGTAAACAACTCCATATTAGGCAGTGCTTGGCGGGACTGTGGGTCCCCGGCTTCGCGCATGCGCGAGCCACGTAGAGTCCCCAGCCAATCCCGTGGCACCTGGTGACGGTGAAAGGCAGACGACCTACCCGTGTTCCTATTCCCTATATAAGCGGCTGCATTTTCCTGTACGGGGTCTCTCGCTCAAGCTCTCCCATCAAAGCAAAGGCTCTCCAATAAAGTGTGATCTGAGAAGACTCCTGGTGTGGTGGTCGTTCTTCCTCGCTGGCCGAGAAGGCGTTCGCCGCATACATACTTTTTTTTTTATTTTACAAGTATTTTACTGAGAAGTTTTGCATCTATATTTATTAAGGAAGTTGGTGTATAATTTTTTCTTCTGTTGCTATTATGTCTTCATGTGGTTTTGGTATCAGGCTAAAACCAACTTCCTAGAATGGGTTTAGTAGTAATGCTTTCCTTCCTATTTTTAAAAATAAATTTCAATGTTTTTGTACTCACAGGTTTTTTTTATAAATTCATTAAGTAAAATTATTTAGTTTAAAAGCCTCAAGCCTGGGCTGGGAAGGTGGCTCAGTGGTAGAGTGCTTGCCTCGCATGCATGAGGCCCTGCGTTTGATTCCTCAGCACCATATAAGCAGAAAAGCCAAAAGTGGCACTGTGGCTCAAGTGGAAGAGCACTAGCCTTGAGCTGAAGAGCTGAGAGACAGTGCCCAGGCCCAGAGTTCAGGACCCATGATCTACAAAACAAACAAACAAACAAATAAAAGCCTCAAACTCTGCACTTTGTCAGAGCATATGGCAAGGCACTGACAATGGTCTTAAAAGTGAATACAATCAATCATTTTCCATGCTCCTTTTAATGCTTTTTCCTTTTATGTTTCACTCCCCTATCCGTAGACCTTTTTTCCTCCCCCACCTACTGTCAGGCACATCTCCCTCCAAATAGTCCTCCTTTTACAGTAGTGACCTTTGGAGTCTATTCTAATTTGTATTTGAAAACTGATCTTCTAGGTATGAGTATGGGTACTTCTGCTTGTTTTCAGGATCCATTTCAATCCATTCATTTTAAACCTCTATTTGCTCTTTACCAATGGAGGTAGTTTCCTGTAGGCAACAATGATTAGGTCTTACTTTTAATCCAGTGAAGAGTACTGTTTCTTTTTTTATTGGAGAATGGAGACCATCAACATTCTCATTTGCTTATCGACTCATGTATGGATAATCGTCTTCCTTATATTCTCATGCTTGTGCTTACCTTCCTCTTCTCCCTGTAGGATTTCTTTACATATATCCTGCTGTTCTGTATTCATGGTCTTGAACGCCTTTCATTTTTGTTTACAATAAATGTTTTTTTTTTCTTCAGTTATGAAGAGTAGCTTCACTGACAAAGTAATTGAGGTAGACAGACAGGTTTTTTTTTTTTCTTTTCAGGAATTGCTCTCCTTGCTTTTAGAGTTTCTGTTGAGAAAGTTGCTATTATTCAAATGAGTTTTATATGATTTCATGCTTTTTTATTGTAGCTTTCAATAGTTTCTCCTTTCTCTGTATAGTTACTGCCTTACTATAGTAAGATTTGGAGCTCTTTTCTAATCATATTTATTTAGATTCCCTAAAAGCATTCAATACCTGCATGACCATCTCTATGAAGATTTGGAAAACTTTCTGCTATTTCTTTGTTAAGTATTATCTCTATGCCCATGATTTGTAAGTTTGGTCTTTTAACAGTGTGTGAAAGGGAGGTTTTCAATGTTATTTCTGTGCCCATCATTTATAGGTCTAGTCTTTTATTGGTGTCCCAAGAGTCTTTAGATAGATAGATAGATAGATAGATAGATAGATAGATAGACAGACAGACAGATAGATAGATAGATAGACAGATAGATATAGATAGATATGTCTATATACACATATACATATATATATGTGTGTATATATATATATATATATATATATAAAAATGTTTTAACTCATCGGCTCTGTTTTCAAATTCTGATATTGTGACTTCAATTTAACCAAACCAATTGGTGAGGCTTTCATCTGTCATCTGTGTTTTTCTCTTTGATTTATTTAGCTTTTTATTTCCAGAATTTCAGTTTGATTTGTGTGTGTGTGTGCATGCGCATATGAGTGTGTGGTGTTTGTGTGTGTGCATGTGTGTACATGAGCACTCCTCAGTCCTAGGACTTGAATTCAGAGCCTCCATTTCTGCCTTTTTCCCCATGCTCAATTAGAAGAGCCTCAAGGACTTTTCTGCCCAGGCTGGCTTGGAACCAAGATCCTCAGATCCCAGCCTCCTGAGTTGTTAAGGAATATAGGTGTGAGCAATAGGCACCTGACAATCAGTTTGATTTTTCTATTTTAAAGAATTTCTGCAAACAAAGGAGGAGGCAACAATGTTTAATAAGAAATATACTCATTACCTTGCCCGTGTAATTGTAACCCCTCTGTATGGTATTTTCACAATAAAAAAATTTAAAAAAAAAATTTCTGCATCTTCATTGAATTCCTCTTTTATATCTTGCATTATCTGCCTTCTTTCAATCACCTGTTAATTTTTACTCTCATTGACTTATTTTTAAGCCCTTCAGATTTATTGGTTAGTCTTATATCATTCTTTTTTTCTCTTTTTTTTTATTGTGAAAATACGATACAGAGGGGTTACAATTACATAGGCAAGATGAGTACATTTCTTATCAAGCATTGTAGCCTCCTCCTTTGTTTCCCCTTCCCATCCCATCCCTCCCCCCATCACTAACACTCCTCCCCCCCACCACCAAAGTTGTAAAGTTCATTTTCAACATAACGACTTGTACGTCTCATTATTGCGATGGGTCCACCAGTCTTATATCATTCTTTTGAATTCTTTCTCTGGGATTTCATCCACCTCATGATCATCAGTGACCATTATTGTGGATTTGGTTTACCTTGCTTTTTTACGTAGTGGGTTTGTTTTTTTGCATTTCTTTGGCTTCTGCATTGTAATTTTCCCATCTAAAACCAAGTCATTGGTTCAAAGCTTCCATCATGTGCAATCTTTCAGTTGAAGTATTTTGAGTGTCCTGGCAGGACTGTGTAGAAGTAGTGCTGCGGTGTAATTTCTAGCCACTGAGCTAAGTATAGAGCTCAATTATAAAACATACATGTGCTCAGGACATCATACCTGATCCCCAGCACCATTCAAATAGAAGAAAACTATCTGCAGTCTCATATGCTTCCTACTGTTCAGGATGGTGTTATGTGTGTGTTGGGGTAGGGCTGATCAAGTCTCATATGCTTCCTACTGTTCAGGTTGGTGTTATGTGTGTGTTGGGTTGGGGCTGATCAAGGGTCAGGCTTTTCACTTCTAGCCTTCATCTACTCTTGAAACGTTTCTTCTGTGTGTACTAGGAATCCTTGCTGATAAGATGGAGTTCACATCCATGCGTACCTGTAAGTTACCACTTGCTCCATGAGGCCCCCACTTTGTACCCCCAGGGGCAAAGCCCAAACCTAGGAGTATCCCTCGAATGCATCCGGAAGTGGAGAAAGCAAACAGAACATGAGTTCTGCACAACTACAGGAAACCTGAGGGACATGGGCACTCTTCCTATCAATCTCAGTGCCTTCAGACTCTGCCCTGCAGTTTCTCAGTCTCCAGGTAAGGAAGAGCTGGCGAAACTGTATGATTCACACACAGCCAAGTGCTGTGCCATCTGCAAGTCTTGGGCTCACGGCTGTGCTTCCCAATGACCCTCAGGTGAGGGATCTCAGAACTGGCCAGGAAGGACAGGAACACCAACTGCCATGGCCTTAGCTGTCTGAGTTCCTCACTGCTTATAAACTTCCCACCCAGCAGATTCATGTCAAGCCCTCTTCTCTCCAGCACCACTCCTTGTGGTCCTCTCTCCCCCAGCCAGCATGTCAGGGTATCCCAAAGTTCTCTGAGCAGTGATTAGTTTCAAGTCCCCAGAATGGCTCTGTCTCAAGCAGCAGGCCCTCTCTCAAGATGGTGCTTTGTGATAGCTCTCTGAGGTAAGAGAATAACGAAATGTCCTTCCTCTTTGAAGCCAGCCCGCCATGCGTGAGCAGTCATCTCAGGAAGGCTACCCACTGGGTGTAAGAGTTATGGGAAGTGTGGGGTTACCCTCAGGACTGCACTGCATGGCTTCCCTTGTGTTTGTGTTTTTGTTCTTCCCACTTGAGGAGTCAGGAGCTGTGGACTGCTACTTTTTTTTTTTTTTTTTTGGGTCCGGTCGTAGGGCCTGAACTCTGGGCCTGGGTGCTGTCCCTCAGCTCTTCAGCTCAAGGCAAGCGCTCTACCACTTGAGCCACAGCACCACTTCTGGCTTTTTTTTCTGCTTATGTGGTGCTGAGGAAGCGAACCCAGGGCCTCAGGCATGCAAGGCAAGCACTCTACCACTGAGCCACCTTCCCAGCCCTGGACTGCTACTTTTATCTGTTATTTTTCAGGTTGTCTATACTTTTTGGGTTGTCATTCCATCTAAAAATACCTATTTATTTGTTTATTAATGATTTTCTTTTATGGAAAAAATGAAAAGTGATGACTTTCTCCTCTCTGTCTATAATAGCAGTGAATGAGCTTCATCCTTTTCCTCCCCTGTGTCAGAAACAATAACTCCTACCAGTTTTCAAGAGGTATAATGAGGCATGTAATTTGCATAGGTGTCTCAAATTCTTATAATCATCCTAAAAGGTTTGTATGATTATCCCCATTTAAATCAAGGAAACAGGGATGAAGCATTTAAGTGATTTACAAAAAGAGCCTCAGCTGATACTTAGTAAAACTGGGATGTGAACCTGAATCTACTTCGCCTCCAAGTACATTGTGTCTGTACCACGCCTTCCTGAACCAGACAGCTTGCTTAGACAGCAGCCTCTCTCGGTGCCTTTTCTCCAACCCTCCGTTCCACATTTCCTTGTTTGCTTGGACCATTGATGCCAATCTCAGTCTGATCATTGAGTGAGCAGCACCTGGCATGTGGGCAGATAGGTAATTAAGACCTTTCCACCCCCTGCCCTCTTTGGTTAGACAAACAGCAGCTAATGAAGCTATGCTGACGTCAGACCTACAGTCCTGTGGGAAGGTGTGGTGCTCACACACCCATTTTACAGATCAGCTGGGCAAACAGAGGACTAAAGACCAGACCTATTCAAAACAAATAAGAAGAAAGCCTAATACTTGGTCCTTCGGCCTCAATACAAATGCCTGTTCATCTGGATTGCCTCGGAGATAGTGTTAATATTCCACAGCTTTACATAGAGAGGTGCATTTCAGTATTTTTCCACAAAGACAAGTGATTTCAAGGGTGAAGAAGGTGCTTTCTCTCTCTGCAGACTTTTTGAGATGACTTGATCCAATTCAGCATTTCCCTTCATGACAAATAATGCATTCTTCACCACAAAAGAAGTTTAGAGGACTGGGAATGTAGCTTAGAGGTAGCACGCTTGCCTAGCATACATGAAGCCCTGGGTTCAATTCCTCAGCACCACATAAACAGAAAAAGCCAGAAGTGGTAATGTGGCTCAAGTGTTGGAGTGCTAGCCTTGAGCATGGAGAGGTTCAGGGACAGTGCCAAGGCCCTGAATTCAAATTCAAGCCCCAGGACTGGCAAAAAAAAAAAAAAAAGGAGTTTAGATATGTACTTTTTTTTTTTTTTTTTTTGAAAAAAAACAACCCTGCAGTGGCATTGAAGAACTTATAAAGATGGATACAGAAGGCTTAACTGAAGGTGGCTCAGTGGTAGAGCGCTTGCCTTGCATGTATGAGGCCCTGGGTTCAATTCCTCAGCACCACATAAGCAGAAAAGGCTGGGAGTGGTACTGTGGCTCAAGTGGTAGAGTGCTAGCCTTGAGCTGAAGAGCTGGGCGCTATGCCCAGGCCCAGAGTTCAGGCCACGAACGACCTCCCCCCCACTCCCCCATTTTTTTTTTAAAGCAGGCCTTCTTGACAAAAGAAACCACCACAACCTGTCATGGATCCCTGGGGACACACGGTAAAGTTTCAAAGCCAGCATGATAGACAAAGTATGGCGTAGAAGCAGGGTTTGGGCTGACCTCTGACTGCTGTGTGAAGGGCAGGCCTGAGCGTCTGTATCAATGAGGCCAAAGTCCTGTTTCCACCCATCTGTAGGGCCTAAACCATCGTTTTTACCACCTCCTGAAGAGTATGAGCTATGCGTGGATCATTTGTTTAGTGACTTGACAACTGTTTACTGAGCCTCTGCAAGGTACAATAAAACTCGCTCCAATGTGAGAAGTCACAGGCAGACAATCTCAGCCCTTCTGGAACCGGTAATCCAATGGTGAAAAAGGATATTATTCAAGGAACCACGAGAGCACTGAGCGTGCTGGAGATAACCGCACCCAAGCTCTGTGAGGAAGGGGAAGTTGAAGTCACTCCAAGCATGGAAAAACCAAGACTTTAACTTTTTTTGGAGGGCTGGGAAGGTGGCTCAGTGGTAGAGCGCTTGCCTTGCATGCATGAGGCCCTGGGTTCGATTCTTCAACACCACATAAGCAGAAAAAAAAAAGCGGGAAGTGGAGCTATGGCTCAAGTGGTAGGGCTTTAGCCTTGAGCTGAAGAGCTGAGGGACAGCGCCCAGGCCCAGAGTTCAGGCCCAACAAATGACCCAAAAATAATAAATAAAAAATAAATAAGATTTTTTTTTTTTGGAGCTACGAATGTAGAAAGTCTATTTGACTTGGACTTGACTCAGATCTACAGACCCCTGCATCCAGTGCTGTATCCAAACGTGGAAAAATCAGATTCCATTTGTATCATTGGTGGGCTAGACCAGGGGAATCCCTGCCGTGATAAATGCATAGCTATGCCATTCATTTCCCGGGGAATCCCACGGGCCTTCTCAAGAGTGGCAGAGCACAGACCTGAAGAGACTGAAACACACTACCTAGTCTGACTGCAGACTGCAGTCCTGTTTTTGTCCCTCTTGTTTCCGAATGGATGAGGTAATTAGCGGTGCCCATCTGCCACCATACAGGCATTCCAACTGGGATGGGGAAACTGAAAATGAGGGCCACAGCTCCACCCAGACCTGCTTCCTGTGGTTTCAACCAACGCCCTAAGTGAGCCTCCCAGCTAAGACACAGCCTGCTGAGCCAGGCACTTGATGGTGAAGGGGAATGTCCCAGATCATGGACCTCCATGGAACTAGAAAGCTCTCCTCAGTGCCCTTTCTCTCTAACACTGTCACAGGGTTTCAACCACTCCGAGAGCAATAGAAATGGAAAAGAAATGCACCTGTGTGAGAATGGTACGTGTACTCCTTCCTGGAGCGCCCCAAAGCTCCCCCCACCAGCTGCATTCCTTGTCATCAGTGATTCACTGGTGATAGGTCTTGAAACTCAACTGTTTGCTAGATAATCCATACTATTTTCTTTTTACTTCTAAATCTGGAAGTTACAGAGCTAAGGAAAGCAAGCTATCTGCTCTCACTGATTGAGCTTCCCTACTCACCAGAAATCATATTATGTTGTAGACAAGAAGTTAAAAAAAAAAAGATCTCTCTTACTATTCTTCCTCCTGAGTTTTCTGGTTGGGGTCTTGTAAATTGGAAATGGGGAAAACAGCCTGAAGTTGATCAGCCTGTGCACTGTGCTCACATGAAGAAGTACCTAGAGCTGAGTAACTGGAAGGATTGGCTTGAACTTGGGCCTGTGTAGCATCTTAGCAAAACAAGGATAAAATGGTCCATACACAGTGAGATCAAAGAAAAGAGAGCAACTTGATCAGGTCTGGGAGCAGTTCCAGCAGAAGGTGTGGGGCACAGTCTTCCATGCCATTTATCCTTACTGCAGATCAGACGGCAGGAAAACAGTGATGAGCCTCTGGAAGAAGAGAGTTCTGGAATGCAGAGGATGAAGGCAGTGCAGCGATCGGCATGTCAACCACCAGAACAGGGACGAGAACCGAGGGGAGTGGACAGGAGGTGCAGAGTTCTATGCCGTGGAATGTTTTAGGCTGTAGTAGGAGCCCTTCAAGAGTCCTGGAACACCAGGAGCTGTGTGCTTCAGGTTTATCATTCCCTTGCATTTCCCTTCCAGTGGTTTGGAGACTCAACCTAGGAGCAGATGAACAGAGGTTAGGAACCTGGAACCTTGCCTCCCATTAGAGGAGTTAATTACAAGGGCATTGCCAGAGCAGTTGATTGTGAAGTACCTGTTATTATCTTCTCCTCCTCCCCATTTTCTTATCTGCCAGAGGCAGATGCCACCTTCGGGAGCTTTACTTCTTCTCAGAACACACCCACTTCTCAGGAGGAAATCATATTAAGGTATGCCCTTATCATGGATGTATGATGTTCCTATGTGCAAGGAAAGAAAAGCTTCACAAAGGTTATTTACTGTACCAAGTGCCACTCAACAAGACTGGAAAAAGAGGCATTGCTACGCAGTACCCTGTGTCCCAGTGTAGGAGCTCTGGGCAACACTCCAAGACACGTGGCTTGGAGATACAAGGAGCCAAGTGTGCACCAAGGAAGCAGAGGCTGGCCGAGAGTATTTCTTCAGGAAACATTAGTAACACACTAGCTCCCACGACAAAACACACCGCAAGGATCTGAGAAAAGAACCTTATGTTTTTTTCCCCCTCCTTGTCTCTTTTCTCTGAGTTTTTACTTCCTCAAACCCGACCACCACATTATTAAATATATTTTATGATGTCCTTTCACTGTCCTGAAATCCGAAGATGGTACTACCTCGGCCTGCTTGTAAAACCGAGCAACATTCCAGGCTCAGATAACCGCACACAGGTTTGTAGCCTACATGAAAGCCTTCAGAGTCCCGCACACGTGGAGGACAGCTTTGAGAAGCTGTGCAGACAGTGGCACGTGAAGTGGGGCACTCCGCCAGCCAAGCTTGGCACTGTTGCATCACCCCAAAGCCCTAAGGTCCTTCGGGCGGACTCATCAGTAAGTGATAGAACTGGCATTACCCAAGCTAGCCCCTCGTGGCCGGCAGGATTTTGCTGGTCCATCTGTGCACATCGATTGACCACCAAGAAGGAAACAGAGACTCAGTAAGAGTCATTATGCAAGGTCATCATGGCAGACTGCTCTCCTTCATCTCAGGCCCCAATATGCAGGGACCCAGCATCTAGTATATGCAATGTATGAAGGGACAAATAAAAGATGGGGTACGCTGTGACTCTTAAAGGGAAATAAAAATCCCCAGACACCAAAAGGCAAGCTTTGTGCTATTTGAGTTAGATTTTGACATCTGAGGCTGGGAATGTGGCTTAGTGGTAAAGTGTTTGCTTAGCATGCATAAAGCCCTGGGTTCGATTCTCAGCACCACATCGACAGAAAAAGCCGTAAATGATGCTGAGGCTCAAGTGGTAGAGTGCTAGCCTTGAGCACAGAGAGATTCAAGGACAGTGTCCAGGGCCTGACTTCAAGCCCCAGGACTGGCAAAGAAAAAAAGAAAAGAAAAAGAAAGAAATTTGGAAATCTGAGGTTCCTAAAACCACGGCCATAAAGAAAACTGGAAAATCAATGATGATAATGATGATGATGGAGTAGTGTTTGGAGTAGGCCTTCCTCTGTGGGTCCCTGCAGGGGATTCCCTAGACTACCTTTCCCTAGAAAACATCAGCAGGAAGTGTTCAGTTACCAGCCTGGGTACCCACTGGCTCTCTCTTGGGATCTCTGCAGTTTCTGTTCTCATGGGTGTGATGGTGGGTGGAGAATGGCCACTCAGAAGGCTTCGTCCTCATTTAATCTAGAAAACATGTCTCCAAGTACATTATACAGGAGTATTAAATGTCAAAATGAAACCCATTCTATTGAACAACTAATATACACAAATCAAAATTTTAAGATAAAAATAAAACAAAGGCAAAAAATTTAAAAGATGAACACAATCACTGTGATTAAGATTAAATGAAACAAAGACAAAAAATGAACACAATCATTCACTGATTTCTGTAGACAGCAGCTTCCCACATGGCTATCCACCTAAGTTATTGTTGGGGTGTGCGTGTGCGTGCGTGTGTGTGTGTGTGTGTGTGTGTGTGTGTGTGTGTGTGTGTGTGTGTGGTTCCAGTACTGGAACTTGGGGTTTTGAGCTCTGGCTTTTTTACTCAAGGCTGATGCCCTACCACTTGAGCCACATCTCCACTTCCAGCTTTTTGCTGGTTAATTGGAGATAAGAGTCTAACAGACTTTCCTGCCCAAGCTGGCTTCAAACTGCAATCTTCAAACCTCAGCCTTCTGAGTAGAGAGGATTACAGGCGTGAGCTGTCAGCTCCCAGCCTCTGCCTAAATTTAACAAAAGTGAATTTCAGATGGGAGCATGGCTCAAGTGGCAAAGCACCGGCCTAGCAAGCTCAAGGCTCCAAGTTCAAAACCCTGAATAGAAAAGAAAAGGAGAAGAAAGATGAGTTCCAGAAAAACGGGGGGGAGAGTAAGATGTGTAGGAGTGAGAATGGAGTATTCCATCCATACTGGGTGTTTAGGTTGTTAATGAAATGCCAGAAAGGCTATTTCCTGTTCAGCTCTGTATGAAACTGAAGGTTCTTTCACATTAGGAAAACACTTAGGGTTTGGTTAAACTTCTGTAGCAACAGAAATCCTTTGCTGTGGATGTGGTTTGCTTGAATTCAGAACTTTGGCATATATAAAATGAATCTACAACTAACTATAAAAATAGGTAATTTCATTAACTGTACTAAGTCAAAGGACAGAAACAAATATTTCTTCTTTTCCTCACTCATTTTCATGACATTCTTACGATTCCAAATCACTTTACCTTCCTCTTTATTTCTCCTGTATGCCAAAGAAAAATTCCCAATCAGCTGAATACTCAGGGTCTTGTCTTTTTAGCACTCAGCAATATGGAGGGTTTTTAATTTTTTTTTTAAAAAAATGGTTGTTTCCTCTTTTCATTTCAGGGAGTAAAGATTATGTGAAAATACCGCTTTACTTTTTTTTTTTTTTTTTTGCTGTGAACAATCCCTGAATTTAGAGTTTCAAAAGAGCTAAGTGTGGAATTGGGAGTTGGGACGTGGCTCAAGCATCTGCCTAGCAAGAACAAGGTCCCCAGTTCAAACCCTAGGACCAC
Source organism: Dipodomys spectabilis (assembly GCF_019054845.1). Taxonomy (NCBI): domain Eukaryota; kingdom Metazoa; phylum Chordata; class Mammalia; order Rodentia; family Heteromyidae; genus Dipodomys; species Dipodomys spectabilis. The sequence goes on along the minus strand of NW_024871346.1, from coordinate 3,437,404 downwards.
CAAAAAAAGAATAGAGAAAGAGAAGTACCAGGCCCCGAGTTCAAGCTCTAGTACCACCAAAAAAGAAAACAGAAAAGAAAAGGCTATATGATTTATATTGGGTTAAATCATCACTTTGTATCAGAGAGTAAGTTTAGGGAGAAATATTTTTTTAAATGAGACATCAAAGAAAGGATTTAGCAAGTTGAATGCAAACCCACGCCTTGAGGTCTTTTAAGACCTGAGACTTAATATATTTTAGGTATAAAAACAGATCACCTCAAATGTGTCTGCCACAAATGAGAAGAGATGTATCTACCATAGACAAAAACATCAAATATTGTATTTGCTGAATTTTTTTCCAGTTCTAGGACTTGAACTCTGTGCCTGAGCCTCTTTGTGCTCAAAGCTACCACTTGAGCCACAGCACCACTTCTGGCTTTTTCTGAGTAGTTTATTAGAGATAAGGGACTCACGGACTTTCCTGCCCAGGCTGACTTCTAACCGAGAGCCTCAGTTCTCAGCCTCCTGAGTAGTAGCTAAAATTAAGGCATGAGCCCCTGATGTCTGGCTGAAACTGTTTTTAATTGTAGAAATTTTATGCGTGGAAAATATATTTTAAAGCCTAGTTTCTAGTGATCTCAAACCATACTACAGAAGAATGCTTCTCATGTTTTTTTTTTCCTTGTCTCTATTTATTCTTAAGTCCTAAGTCTTTCCAAGACAAAAACTGCAGGGAAATGTACTGGCTCCAAGAGCCCCATTTCTCCTGGAAACTCACTGATATGGAAAGTATGAATATTGAATGCAGGGAAAGAAGTTGGGCGAGGTGGATTCCCAGGAGACTTGAACAAATAAACAAACTTTGTGATGTTTGGGAAATGAAATAGGCAATATTAATAAATTATATATAAAACAGCAACTTGAAAAAATACAGAGATAGGCAAGTAGAAGAAACTACTTCTATCTACTGATTTTTTTTCAAATAATGGGAGAGAAGATGAGAAGATAAATAATAGATTGGATGTTCTTAAGAGCCTTTAGTAGCAATCAAAGTACATAGTGACAAATCTTATTTTCTTTCTTTTTCTTCCTTCCTTCCTTCCTTTCCCTCCCTCTCTCCCTCCCTCACCTTCCTTGCTTTCTTCCTTCCATTCTCTCTCTTCCTTCCTTCCTTCCTTCCATTCTCCTTCCTTCCTTCCATTCTCCTTCCTTCCTTCCTTCCTTCCTTCCATTCTCCTTCCTTCCTTCCTTCCTTCCTTCCTTCCTTCCTTCCTTCCTTCCTTCCTTCCTTCCTTTCTTTCTTCCTTTCTTTCTTCCTTTCTTTCTTCCTTTCTTTCTTTCTTTCTTTCTTTCTTTCTTTCTTTCTTTCTTTCTTTCTTTCTTTCTTTCTTTCTTCTCTCTTCTTTCTCTCTTTCTTTCTTTCTCTTTTGTGCTATCCTTAGGAGTAAAATTGAGACCTCACACTTGCTAAAAATGTTCTACCACTAGAGTCAAGCTCCTCCTCCTTTTAGTTTCTTTTTTTTTCCAGGTTGGGTTGCCTGCTAATTTTACCTGTGCTAGCCTCGGACCCCAATCCTCCTACTTCTCCCTTCTCAAGTAGCTGAGATAAGCTACCACCATGTCCATCCAGAGTTCTCAATCTTTACTACAAAGGAACATGTTTCTGTTGTCTTGACCAAGCTTCTTCAACCCAGTTGGCAGCCAGAAACTCCCATTATGAGCAATTCACGCTTATTTTTGCTTCTTCTTCTCCATATTTTAGAACCAGCATCCTCTGCACACATTTGTCCCTCTCTGAAAGCATGTCCAAACCCCTCTCTCTGGTGGAAGGATGTATGAGTGGACAGAACTCAGTGTCTTCCCTGGAGGGGGAGCAAGGTAGACTCTGGTAATGCTTATGACTCCACCGCAGCTTGATGGGAAATGGTCCCATCTAGCCAAATCACCCAACCACTGGAGGAATCTCTTGAGAGCTTTCATAACTTTCTTACCACCCCTCCCCGCCTTCCCCCCTGCCCCCCCCCATTCCTAAAACCCTTGAACCCAGTAATTGCTGGCTCATGAGCTAATAGTCCATTTTTCATGACTGTGGTCAATAGGGAGAACTTTCCTCCAGAATTCTCTGCAAGACTGGGGGCCTTTGTACCTCGCTGGTAGTGAGATTAAGCCCTGGGGAGCTGTGGAAGAAAGTAAGCCTGTCTCAAATGTCATGTTTCAGAATCTCAATTATGAAAATCCATGATTGGCTGCCCAGCCCCCTTAAGAACAGCAAGAAAGATGACTTGTCCACTCCAAGAGGGAGGTCGAGGAGGAAAACAAGCGAAGAACTGTTGCTGTTAGGGAAATGAGATTTTTTTTAAGTGATCTAAGGACAATGGATGACGGAGTTCAAGGAGTAAGTGTGCACACATGAGTGCCCAATCCTTGGCACATTGTCCTCAGGAGAAGATTTCTAAACCAACGCTGGGCTGCCCTGGCCTGGGCAGGGAGTTTGAAGGTAGCCTGCTGGGACACTCAGGTTTGGAGACACAGTTTTGAACAACTGACCTTATTTTTGAGCTGAGTGAATGCCAACGTTGAATTTGTGCTCCACTGGAACCAAATTCTTTCCTAGCTGTCTGGCTCACGAGTCGGCAGCACTTGGCTGAAATTCTGTGTCACTTATGCAGAATTAATTTGAGGTCATTGTGAAGTCTTTCTTCTCGGGCCTGGATGGGCGGTGCAGGGCAGGAAGCAGTGAGGAGTATTTGGGTCTCAGGTGACACCTTGTGGTGGGAAGCTTTTCAGCTTCCTTAGCTGGCCACGAGTAGTGGATTACCCAAACATACATGTATGTATGTATGTATGAATGTATGTATGTATGTATGTATGTATGTATGTATGCATGCATGCATGCATGCATGGTACTCTGGGCCTGGGACCTGACCCTTAGCTTTATCACTCAAGGCTAGCATTCAACAACACAAACCAGAGTTCTACTTTGAGCTCTCTGCTGGTTAATTGGAGATAAGGGTCTTGTGGATTTCCCTGCTGAGCTGGCTTTGAACCCCGATTCTCAGATCTCAGCCTCTTGAATTGCTAGGATTACAGCAAGAGCCACAAACATCTGGTCCATAAATATTTATTAAGTAATCACCACAGGTTGAATCTTCTATTGAATGCAGGGAGGAGAAGTATGGAGGGGGCAGGGGAAGAGAGAGGAAAAATGTCCAGGCCCTGTCATCTGCACTGGCCTTCAATCTGGGCCTCACAAGGGGTCAGCAATGAGAACAGTGTAAGAGCTGTCAGCCTTGGACTCCCAAACTGTAAAATTATGTTGGTGACCTCAAATCTGAAGCAAATATATTTGTAAACAGATTCAAATCGTCTCTATTTCATGAGTAGCATCAAATATAATGGTAAATGTCCTGAAACACAGCCCGGCAGAAGAAAACTCTCCACTCTACTCTAAAAGCTGGCAACTGACAAAGGGAAATATCTAAGTAAACAGTAGCACATGGCAAATCAACTCAGACAAATCACGTGGCCTGTCTGGGAAGCGGCAGAAGGAAAGAAGTCAAAACTTCAATACACATATTAAGGCAAAGCAGCTTTCAGACCAAAGAGAAAACACATGGCAATTTCCGCATTTTTTTTTCTTATCATCATCTATAGCCAAGATGAAGTGGTAAGCGTGTCTCATTTAAATTCTATTATATCTCAAATCATTAGAAACCCACGCATAAACTAAAAGCGGTTTGGATCTCTAAGATGAAGTACAGCTTTCAAGTTTTCTAGCTGAGGAAACAGTCTCTTTTGTCACTTGACTGAAAAAAGCAAAAGAGAAAGGTTTTCCCCGCACTCGTGGACCATGAAACTGGAAAGGTAGGGAAGCCAGACTCTGGCGTGCAGGCCTGAAATCTCGCTGCTCAGGAGCCTGAGGTACGGGGACTGCAAGTTCAGGGACAGCCTGGGTCACCTAGCAAAAGAGAAAAGGAGGCAGGGACCGATCGCCCACCTCTATACCCCCAGCCACTCAGGAGGCTGAGATCTGAGACTCAGTTCACAGCCTGCCTGGGCAGGAAAGTCTGAGAGACTCTTGCTTCCAATTAACCAGCAGATAAGTGCTGGACATAGAACGCTAGCCTCTAGCAGAAAAGCCAAGCACAAAGCACTGAGTTCAAGCCCAGTACTAACAGAAAAAAAAAAAAAGAAAGAAAAGCAGAGGGAGAGGCGGGGAGAGAGTCATGTTTGGCTGAGGAATACTCTGATTTATTAAGAAAAATACCATGTGCAGCCGGGCGCTGGTGGCTCACGCCTGTAATCCTAACCTACTCAGGAGGTTGAGATCTGAGGATCGTGGTTCAAAGCCAGCCCGGGCAGGAAAGACCGTGAGATTCCTATCTCCAATGACCCACTAGAAAACCGGAAGTGGCGCTGTGGCTCAAGTGGTAGAGCGCTAGCCTTGAGCTGAAGAGCTGAGGGACAGTGCCCAGGCCCAGAGTTCAAGCCCCATGATCGACAAAAAAAAAGAAAAATACCATGCGCTGTTATAATAATGTATGTATATATGTAATAATACATATTACATGTACATAGTATAATGGTATAATATAATAGTACATATATAATACATTGTACTATATTATAATATGTACTATAATATAATATATATTATACTATGATTATTTTATATATAATTATATAATATTTGAAATATAATAACATTATATACTATATGTAATATAATATATACTATAGTATAATAGAACATATTATATTATAGTAGTATAATAGAACATATTATATTGTACATAGAATTTGTACACACATGTAATAATAACATTATATCTATTGTAATAGATGTAATAGTAACATATATGTGTAGCAATGCATATATGTATCTAACATATATGCACATAAATGTGTGGACATGTTTCAATATGTATAATACATATGTATTATGCAATGTAGTCATAGAGCAATTGACATCAATGGCCAAGCTATCTAATCTTTACATGGCAACTTTTGGCACACAGGAGCTCTCTTAAGGTCTCCACCCTCTAAATACAAAAATAGCACAGGTGAAGCCACGCCTCTGGCTGTCCAGGGCTCCAGGAAACAGCTGGCATGTGAGTGAAATCCAGATATTTAAGGCACCAGCTGCTCTCCACAAAGGGAACATTTGGGGCCTCCTAACTTGAGAGGTGGATATTTCCAGAACTTTAATTCTAGGCTGCCTTGTTCTTGTGTGTGCAGCACACACCCTCCGTATGAGGAAGAACTGTCCCAGCCAGGAAAAGCAGTGGTGACCATCCACTCCCGCCTACCTTCACTGGGCTGGCTAGCTGGCCTGCCCTGAACTCACACCAGCACACTGAAATGCCAATCCGTGGTTCACTTTACTGTCACTCCTAAAATGTACACTAAAAAAGTTGAAGCTGGCTGTGCACCAGTGGCTCACGCCTGCCATCCTAGCTACTAAGGAGGCTGAGACCTGAGGATCGCGGTTCAAAGCCAGACCAGGCAGGAAAGGCCGTGAGACTCCTATCTCTAAATAACCACCAGAAAACCAGAAGTGACACTGTGGCTCAAGTGGTAGAGCGTTTGCCTTGAGCTGAAGAGCTAAAGGACAGCACCCAGCCCCAGAGTTCAAGCCCCACAACTGACTTAATTAATTAATTAATTAATTAATTTAAAAAATTGAAGCTGTGTAATGGTGGGGCTCACCTGTAATCCCAGCACTTGGGAAAGGGAAGCTGAGACAGAAAAATCACTACTGTGAGGTCAGCTTGAGGGAGGAAGGAGGGGAGGGGAGGGGAGGGGAGAGGAGAGGAGGGGAGGAGAAGAGAGGAAAGAAAAGAAGAAAGGAAGAAAGGAGAGAAAAGAAAAGCCAAGGAACCTAAAATAATCCCAATCCAATTTCAGCAGCTTCACCAGAAGTAATCTGTCTTTCAAAGGCAATTTGTGAGGCCAGACACTAGCGGTCCATGTCTAAAATGTGAGGACTGCCATTCGAAGCCAGTCCAGGCAGGAAAGAAAGTTCATGAGATTGGTATTTATGTTTGTTTGCTTTCCTGTTTATGCTTTTGTAATTGTTATTGTAAAGGTGATATACGGGGGGGGGGGGGGGGGGTTAATTATATAAGTCAGATAAAGAGTACGTGTCTTATCTCCAACTAACCACCAGAAAGCCACAAGTGATGCTGTGGCTCAAGTACTGGATGCCAGCCTTGAACAAAAAGCTCAGGGACAGCGCCCAGGCCCTGATTTCAAGTCACAGGACTGCCATACACACACACACACACACACACACACACACACACACACACACACACACACACACACACACACACACACACAGTTTCCAGCCAATGAGATGCTTAAGTCCTAAGACTGTACAATCATTCTTTCTACATCCTGCACACTTGACCTGGGGATTTAAATGAATGCTAGTTGTGATATTATTATTATTATTATTATTATTTTGACAGTCACGAAGCCTGAACTCTGGGCCTGGGCGCTGTCCCTGAGCGACTCAGGTCAAGGCTAGTGCTCCAGCACTTGAGCCACAGCGCTACTTCTGGCTTTTTCTGCTTATGTGGTGCTGAGGAATTGAACCCAGGGCCTCATGCATCTAAGGCAAGCACTCTACCACTGAGCCACCTTCCCAGCCCCGTGGTGACTCTTGCACGCAGGCAAGCTTTCTCTTTCTGAGAGCATTGACAATACCACAACTTCAAACAGAAATGGTCCCTGCTTGGTCAGCCACACGCTGTCTGGGGTCTCAGAGCTGATAGTGTGTTCTTTTTTTTCTGAGGAAGCAAATTAACTGAAGGCAGGGAGGGTGTGGGTGCATGCAGGAGAAAACACCCCTTCAATACAATTATTGAGTAATTCAGAAGGCAGTGTCGACTTCACCTAGATCAGAAGTGAATAAATGGGGGGATGGATGGAATTCTGGTTTTTTGTTCGTTTTTGCCAGTCCTGGGGACTGAACTCAGGGCCTGGGCACTGTCCCTGAGCTGCTTCTGCTCAGGGCTAGCTCTCTACCACTTGAGCCACAGCGCTACTTCCTGCGTTTTCTGTGTATGTGGTGCCGAGGAATCAAACCCAGGGCTTCATGCGTGCTAGGCAAGCACTCTACCACTAGGCTATCTTCCCAGCCCATGTGAGAATGCTTTTATACACAATCCTCAGAAGGTTAAGGTAGGAAGATGGTAAGTTCAAGGCCATCCTAGGCTACGTATCAAGACCCTTCCTTCATGTAAGGAACTCCAGCTTTCTAGATTGTCTTACCTCCCAACAGGAAGCACAAATTCACACACACACACATACACACACACACACACACACACACACACACACACACACACACACACAACTCATGTGCATAGAAGTGGTTGTGTTTGTCAGGAAGCTGTCATTTCTGTAGCCAGGGCGATTCTTTCCCTTCATTGTCTCAATCACTTCACATATCTGACTCAATCTAGGGTGAGGGACAGATGGAGAGATGACCGCCATGATGGTGTGGGCAAGAATGAGGGCATCAGGAAGCAGAGAGCCCGTGTGGATTCCTGGTAGCAAGCCCCAGGTAGGAGCTTCTGGCATATTCCGAGTCCCATGTGTACAGCAGGTCATACCGGCAGGTTCCAGAATTTCTGTAAATCTGTTAGGCAGAAATCCATAATGATACTAATAATGATTCTTTTTTAAAAAAACAATTTTATGAAACCCTGGGGACAGTTTAGTTACTATTTTAAATTTCCCTTTGTTTTGTTTCTCTTAAACTGAAGTAGCCTGGAGCTATTTAAGATCTGGTCTGTTGAGATTTTCCAAGCTTGTTGTCAACTCTCAAACAAATATTTTGATTTACTAAGGAGCTCAAATCAGATAAGGCTTTCTGGGGGATGGAGAATCATCTCAAAATTGTTATTTTAAGAGATTCAGCTCTTTTCTTAGGCATCTGCCACAAAGAACATGCCTTAAAAAGCTAGCTTTCTGCTAGTTTTACTTCTGAGGGTGTAGTAGCCCCGAGGTCTGACATCTGGATGAATTGCTGATAAGAAACTCCTCTAAATAGAATCATACAGCCTGCTTAAAAACTGCTCAAAGTTTTGAACTCTACGAACTTCAACAAACCTCTGCATATCACACACTGGTCTAAGATGGTTTTAGAAGTGATTTCTAACATAAATAAACATGGTTAACTTTGAATTAGAAGAGTGGCTGAAGTGGTAGAGCATCGGCTGTGGAAGAATAAAAACAGGACTTGGAGTTATCTTTGTGGTAAGTTATTCTACCTAAAATGAGATGCCGATTCTTTTCGTATTGCTTGTATTGTGCTTCAAGTATTTCCCACGTATCAACCCATGCAGCTAACCCGATGAAAAGAGAACTGCCTATTATTAGCCCCACTTTTCAGACGAGGGAACTGAGACAATTTGCCAAGGATTAAACAGATAGTGAATGTAGTATTTGGAGTCAATCTCCCAAGCTGTGCACTTGTCTCCTGCCATCTTGGTGTCAAAACAAATCACATCTGTGCCTTGGCCTCCTACATCAGAATCACTTAAGGAGTATGTCAGCCGGGTTTCCATTGCTGGGGTGAAATATCTGAGAGAACCATCTTGGCGAGGGAGAAGGGACTTGGCTGCAGAAGAGCTCTACGCATGGAGGCCAGGCCAGGAAGCAGCGAAAGACAGCAAGGCTGGGCCAGCCGTGAGGCCAGCGCCCTCGTGATCCAACCGCTTTCCACAAGTTCCACCTCTGAATGCATGCACATTCAACGGAAGCATCCACGCAGGACCTTTTGCCAAACCTTTATCTCACCCGTAACAGAGGGCTTATTGAAGACGTCCTACCTTCATATTGGCCACCAAGAGCCCACATCTGTAACCCGAGATAGTCAGGAGGCTGAGATCTGAGATCAGTTGGTTCGAAGTCAACCCTGGGTAGAAAAGTCTGTGAGACTCTTCTCTCCAATTAAGCAGCAAAAAGCCAGGAGTGGAGGTGTGGCTCAAGTGGTAGAGCCCTAGTCTTGAACAACATAGCCAAGCAAGAACTAGAGCCTCTTGAGTTCAAGCCCCAGTACCAGCATGCGCACGCGTGCGTGCGTGCGCGCACACACACACACACACACACACACACACACACACAGCTTCAGTTTCCTGAAAAACCATCCTTGTGGGCTGCTTCACAGGGTAAAGTCATCTTCCTTTCAACCTTTTTTGTTTAAAGATATCCTCGCTATGTAACTTGGACTGAACCTGAACTCATCACCTTCCTGCTTTGGCGTCCCAAATGCTGGTATTACAGACATGTACTGCCTCATCCAGCTCTTTTCATTTTCTGAAGCCTGAGATTATGAAATGTTGTTGAATTCCAGAAAAACTGTGAAAATAGGGTACAGGGTTTCTATATATCTCATACCGATTTCCTTCTATTAACATCTCACACTACTGACAATGGGTAAACCACCACGGAAGTCCGTGGCTCGCTTTGATTGTCTTAGGATTTACACAGGTCTGTCCTCTTGCATCCTGCTTTTCCATTCATGATACTATATTCAATTTAGAAGCATGCCTCCTTTAGCTATCAAACTGTTTCATAGTTGGTTTTTGAAGAGTTCGGTAGTTTTGAGAAGTATTGGTAAGGTATTTTGAAGAATGCTCCCCAAGTTAGATTTACCTGACGTTTCTCTCATGAGCAGACTGGGATTGTGAGTTTGGGCATGAAAAGCAGAGAGGTAAATGTCATCTTCTTGTGTCACGGAAGTGCACACGGCACCACTATTTCTGTTCACGCTGACCCCGTGGCTCAGATTGGTCAGGTTTCCCCACGGTAGTGCGACCCTTCCTCATGTTTCCACGCTGTTCGTAGCTTAATTGTAAACACATGCTACGGCATGTGTGGACTTGAAATGTGTCATGCGAAGAGAAAGAGGCCAAGTGTGAAAGATCTCACAGTGCCTGATTCCATTCATGAGGTGAGCGGAAAAGACCAACGGATGGAGGCAGGAAGTGAACACAGGGCTGTCTGGCGCTGATGTTGGAAACGGGGAGTTGACCGCGAAGGAAGGAGAGCCGGATTTCCTTTGGGTTGATGGAAAGGCCCTAAAATTAGACTGCAGAGGTGGTTGTATAATTTTGTAAGTCTGCTTTCTAAAAATTTCACTGAATTGTGTGCTTGACCTGTGTGGATTTTGTAATTCAGACACGTTGCTTTAAAAGAAAAACCCTATCTGCAGAGACGTCTGTCTCTTCCGCTGCTGCCCTCAACACGTCATCTTTACGAAATCAATTTTGTCAGCTGCTGTTCACCCAACTGGTTTTCCTTCATCAGACACATAAAATGTATCAAATGATGTTTGAATCACTCTGATCTTACTTTAAATGTTAGTGTGGGGAAGGAGGTTGAGAAACCTCCCTTGGAGATTTGTAGAAATTCTAAAGAAAGACAACCATGCCATGCCACAAAAGTTTTGATGTAGCCGGGCACAGCGGCTCACGCCTGTAATCCGATACTCAGGAGACTGAAATCTGAGGATGGCAGTTCAAAGCCAGCCTGGGCAGGAAAGTCTGTGAGACTCTCATCTCCAATTAACCATCAGAAAACCGGAAGTGGCCCTGTGGCTCAAGTGGTAGAGTGCCAGCCTTGAGCTAAAGAGCTCAAGGACAGCGCCCAAGACCCATCACTGACAAGGAAAAAAGCAGTTTTAATGTTTTATGCTGTTCATGGTGACACATGCCTATAATCCCAGAACCTAGGAGGTAAAGGCAAGAGAATCAATCCATAGTTCCAAGCTAGGCTACACTAAGGAGTGGTGCACCCATTACTAGACAGACAGATGATTAGATATATAGTAAAGAATAGTTATCATACTGATTTCACTGTGTTTAATTACATTTGAAAACATGAATTTCACTCATTTGAATGAGGGGCTCACAAACGGAGAAGAGAAAAAGTGAAAATGAAAATAAAAAGGCTTTGTAGGAAAACAATTTAGTAATGATGCAAAAGACAAAAGGTGAGTGAGTGTGTGTGTGTGTGCATGTGTGTGTGTGTGTGTGCGTGTGCGCGTGTGTTGGCATGTGTGGTGTCTGAGTGTGTTCAAATGCAGGATGGCTTTTGCTAGGCTGTGCAAAGGCACCAACAATTGTGCAGCTCCTAGAGGAAAAAGCCATTCTGTTGCCAGCCTCACATCTTGACCACAAGATGGCAGCATTGGTCTTAGCTGGTCCTGCTAAAACAGTAAAACAGGTGTTTGAACATCCATCACTGTGAACCTGGTCCTGTGCACTGTAAGCACCTGTGATGGACATGAGCCAGGCAGTAGACAGAGATGCAAAAGTTTCCCCAGGGTTGTTATCTCCCATCTATTCCTCCCCCACCCCCAGGTTTTTAAAACACGTACATTCCAGGAAACAAACACCCGAGCAAGCAGAGTACTGAAGTCTCCCCAGGCCACAGGCGGTCAGCGGACAGGGGCGGCATTCACTTCACCTTCCATCTGAGGGCTTTCCGGACACGAAGTTGACTCTCTTCAGTCATCCTTTCCTTGGCCGCGCTTCAAGCCTTGACTGGCACGCTCCCATGCTAGCTAGCATGTGACCATCTTCCTGGGAAGGTTTCCTTTCCTGTCAAAACTGCCTTCTTGTCTGCCACTCCACCGCCCCCTGCACCCCACCTCGGGAGTTGGGGTACAGAGTGAGGCGAGGAATGGCCAGGATGAAGGGGGTGCTGTGCCTCGCTCTTCTTCCCGTCTGGCCAGGGCGGGACCAGCAGCTCCCATTTTCAGTGGTGTTTCCGTGAGGAAGTTTGTCCTCTCCAGCACCCCATACACAAGAAAAGTTTTTCAACTCCATCACCATCTGAATTCAAACCACATTCCAAGGTTTTGTTTGGTTAGGTTTAACTTTACCAATATTAAAGACAACAGGAAACCAAACGCAAACTAAACTGTAAAAAAATAATCAAAGAGCAAGATACTGAGTGAGAGGAGGGTGACACTGTCTGAAAAGAAATGTGGCCAGAGCCCCTGCATTTCACCTTCATAATAATAATAAAAATTACCTGAGAAGAACAAGAGCAGGCATGGGTGGCTCACGCCTGCAATCCCAGCTACAGAGGAGGCTTAGGTCTGAGGAGAACGGTTCAAAGACAGCCCAGGCGGGAAACTCTGTGAGACTCTTATCTCCAATTAGCCACCAGAAAACTGGAAGTGGCGCTGTGGCTCAGCTGGTAGAACACCTGCCTTGAGCTGTAGAGCTGAGGGACAGTGCTCAGGCCCAGACTTCAAGCTCCATGCCTGATAAAAAAGAAACAGAGGGAAAGCAAAATGAAAAGGAAAAGGGAAAGGGAAAGGGCAGGGCAGGAAAGGAAAGGAAAGGAAAAGAAAGGAAAGGAAGCAAGATATAAAGCTTCAGAGTCCCTGGTGAGGGGCCTCATAAAAGGAGTGGTCCCTGGGGTGCACTGGACTGTGAAGGAATGCTTTGATCATTTTCCTTCATCTCCAGACATTCTACATCTTTCGACTTTTTTTGCCAGCCTTGGGGCTTGAACTCAGGGCCTGGGCACTGTCCCTGAGCTTCTTTTGTTCAGGGCTAGCACACTACCACTTGAGCCACAACACAGCAGCACCTTTGGCCTTTTCTGTGTATGTGGTATGAGGAATCCAACTCAGGGCTTCATGCATGCTACACCAGAACTCTAGCACTAAGCCACATTCCCAGCCCCCATAGCTTTCTTCTTGGGAGCTCTGCCAACCTTGGGATCTTCGGTCCTGGAGGTGATCACGTTGACTGGCCTCCCAGAGATTTCCCCACCACCCCAGCCTCTCTTCCTCCCTCTGCTGTCTTTCACTGCACTCACAGAAACCTGTTTCCCATGGGCTACGACAAACTACAGATGCAGGAGGAATGACATGAGCTTTGATTACCTTCAGAAGAAACAACAAGATTCCCTGCCTACTTTTCTTCTTCAGGAAGGGAGTTGTTTTTTAAAAAAATCCAAACTAGGGGCTGGGAAGGCGGCTCAGTGGTAGAGCACTTGCCTTGCATGCATGAGGCCCTGGGTTCGATCCCCCAGCACCACATAAGTAAAAAGAAAAAAAGCCGGAAGTGGCGCTGTGGCTCAAGTAGTAGAGCGCTAGCCTTGAGCTGAAGAGCTGAGGGACAGCGCCCAAGCCCAGAGTTCAGGCCCCACGACCGGACCCCCAAAAATATCCAAAGTAAACCTGTAATAAATAATAGAAGTTGGAGCCAGGTACCTGTGGCTCATGCCTGTCATCCTAGTGCTCAGGAGCTGAGATCTGAGGATCATAGCTCAAAGCCAGCATGGACACAAAAGTCCCTGTGAGACTCTTTTCTCCAATAAGTCACTCAAAAACTGGAAGGGGAGCTGTGGCTCAAGTGGTAGAGAGCTCGCCTTGAGCACTAAGAGGTTCAGAGATAGCGCCCAGGCCCCGACTTCAAGCCTCACAATGGACAAAACACAAAAATGAAACACAAGAAAAGTAATGGAAGTTGGAAATGATTTCTAGGGAAACAGCGCCCGAGTCCCACTCTGCAGGCCCTCGTCCCTCTGTCCTGCCAGCTCCCCCACTGAGCTGTCTGCGGAGTCCCATGCCAGCTTCTGGTTAAGCCCTCTCTTCCTAATTGGCTCTATACCTCCATCTACCTCCCGGTTCTCTAGCCAACAGTGCATTTGCTGGTGCTGTTTGGGTGGACTCCACATTTTGCCTGTTTGGATTTACAGTCACCACCACCGCCAATCTGCATGTGTTGCGAGTCATACGTGCCATGAGTGGGAGCCAAGATGGCGTGGGGCGTGAGTCCCCCCGCAAACCCCTGGGCTTTGCTACAGCAGCCCCAGTCTGAGGGTCTGTAGCTCAGGCTGGCCTGGAACTTGCTATGCAGCTCAGGCTTGTTTGGAACCCATGGTGGATTCTCCTGCTGGGATTGCAGGTGTGAACCCCACAACCAGCACACAAGTTTTCCAATGGAAGGAACAGCTGGTCACTCAAAATGAAAAGACCAAGGGTGGCTGTGCCATAGGCATGCGCTCAGTGCCTAATTAAGACCCATCAAGCATTACAGGACAGCCGGTCACCCGAGTGCCAGAGAAGACTGATGTGCAAGGCCTATGCAGTGTACAGGGCTGGGCCAGAGCCTCGATCCCGGACACACTGGACATCACTTGGATGTGACTGGAGCAGATTGCTCACCTAACAGACTGGTTTTCAGTCATCAGCCAGTTATATTACTTCTCTCAATGATGGTGCAGATTTGACCCCCTCCAGCGAGATTGGTGTTCTGATTAGTGTTCATCCAGACACCTCTCCCTGTGTCATGATTGTTCCTGATCTGCACTGTGACTTGATCCTGGAGCCATACTCCTGCCAGGATCGTGTGTCTGAATCCTCTGAGGTCACCACACAGACTGGGTGGCACATGTGCTGCTTGAAATGCATACAGAAGATGGATTTCCACTGCCTCAAATACCCATTGTCCATGTGTGGCCTAGGTGTGCAATGCGGAGGATATTCATACAGAGAGCCCTGGACCCGTGCTATCCCAGAGCAGCTGGAAGAGCAGGTAATGTGGAGGATGAACTTCAGAGGCTCCCTGATCAGCCAATGCTATCAAAACAATAGGACGAAATCTGCATGAGGGGAAGACAAGAAGACATGCATGTGGGCAGAGCTGTGTTTTTTGGCATCACTTCCTGAAGGGCCATTTGAAATGTGGGGGAAACTCTGGTGACCATAGTCGTGTGATGGAAGCCAGGAAAGGTGACTTGGAAAGGTTATGCACCTATCCAGCTAAAGCAGGTCCGACCCTCCCCCCAACCAAACCGGTCAGGGGGGCATGGGGGAGGGGCTACAGGAGCAGCTCTCGATGTGACTCCACCCATCCTGCCTGGATCACAATCGCCTGGCCACGCCCCCTAGCTTTCGTGTTTCTCTCTGACCAATGGGAGGTCAGAATGGAGGCCACGCCCACACTCCATGCAGCCCAGAAGCCCTGGCGTTCTCCTCTCTCGGCTCACACCGCTAGGAGCAGTCGAGAGAGGTGGAGGTGCTAGCGGTGCTTTGGCGAATCGAGGTGGTTTTGGCGACACATAGGAAGGAGACGGAGTTGGAGGTGATTGATTGGAGAGTAGAGGAGGTGATCGGAGAGTAGAGGGGATTGCAGACAGCCTGGGAATGTGGCCCCCACATCTTCCCCGTCCCAGCGCTGGCATGTCCGAACAAACCAGACGAGAAAAGGTAGCAGCAGGAAAGAAACTACTGCAGAAATACCAGCAGAGGAAGGGTCCGGCCGGACCTGGAGAATCCAAGAAAAGGAAGAAGACCAAAAAGGGAGGGAACCCCAAGACGAACACCACTGGGGACGGTCATCCAACCGAGGGTCCGACCAGAGACATCGCTGACCACCAGCCTCCCTGGCCTTTGGGCACGGGCGGAGCAGCCCTGGGTAAGAGTGGCACCGGCCCCAGTCACACCGGGGACATGGACGGAGGTGACCAACACCCGGAGCTGGCCCTGGACTCCGCCAAATTCCTGCGGCTCTGCAGTGAGATCCAACAACTAAAGCAGGAGAAGGAAGCCCTCCAGGATCGGCAGGGGAAGGAGCTGGAGACGCTGGCCTGTGCCCACGAGGCCCTGCGAGCAGAGCTGCAGCAGCACCAGCTGTCGGCACAGAGGTGGGTGGAGGAAAAGTTAGATCTGCAGGCCGCCCTGGCCCACCTGCAGCAGGGGGCCCAGGAAACGGCGCTGGAGCAGGAGGGGCTCACCAGCCGCCTGCAGGCCGCGCAGCAGCGCGTGGAAGAGCTGGAGACGAAGCTGTCTGCTGTCTCCACCACGCAGAGTGAGACGGAGCTCAACAACCTGGAGCTCACGAAAGCGCTGAACCGCGTGACGCTGCAGCTCCAGCAGAAGAGCAGAAGCAGTGAAGACCTGGAGGACGAGAACACCGAGCTGCGGGACAGGCTGGACGCGCTCCTGGCGCAGAAGGCCAACATGAAGATCCAAATCAACAAGTGCCAGCGGGCGCTGGTGGAGCGCGCAGAGTTGGAAAGACAACTCAAGAGCATGAGAGAGCTGGCCACCACCTTCAAGCTGGAGAGAGACTCTCTGGAGGAGGACCTGAGGGTGGAGAGCTCTATGGGGAAGGAGAAGGCCCAGCAGCTCTTGGAGGAGGTGGGCAGGCTGAGAGAGGAGAAAGAGCAAGGGGCCAGGCAGGTGTTGGCGCTGGAGGGCGAGCTGGTGGAGCTGAGAGTGCAGCTGGCAGAGCTGCAGCGCCCTGCGGGGCCATCTCAGGCTGAGCAGCAGCTGCAGGCTCAGGCCCTGCAGTTGCAGAAGGAGCTCGAGACCTTGGAGGAGCAACTTCACCTCCAGGTGGAGGAGAACCAGAGCCTTCGTGTTCAGAGCCTGGAGCAGCAGCAGCGGCTATGGCTATTGGAGAAGAAAGCAGAAGAATGGGATCAGCATGCCGAGGACCGGCGCAAGATCCTGGAGACCATGGAGAAGGAGCAGGAGACCAAGAGACGCACGCTGGAGTGCAACCGCGAGCTGAAGGAGCAGCTGGCCCAGCTGCAGGACGCCTGGCAGAGGCTGAGCACTGAGAGGGAGTCGCTCGCCGGACTCCTGCACGCCGAGCAGCAGGAGAAGAAACATCTGCAGGAGAAGCTGGAGCAGCAGGAGGAGACGTTCAAAGAATGGAAGGAGATGGCTGAGTTCAAGCGCCAAGAGGCCCAGGAGCTGCAGGACCGGTCCCTGGCCCAGCTGCAGGAGCTCAGAGCCACCCGTGAGCAGCACCTGGCCGCCCATCAGCAGCTGAGCATGGAGAAGGAGGCCCTGCAGCAGCACCTGTGGAGGCAGACCCAGCGGCTGGAGCAGCTGCAGCAGAGGCAGGTGCAGGGCACATTGGAGGACCGGACGGTGCCTCCAAAGTTCCAGGACACACTGACGTGCCTGGAAGCCACGAGGCAGGAGAATGCGCAGCTGCGGGCCCAGCTGAGTCTCCTGGCTCTCCCTAGAGAAGGCGAAGGAGTGAGCAGAGGGGACAAGGGGGAGGAGGCGGCTCCCCCTGCTGTGACCGTCCCAGAGGACGTGGACAACCCACATATCATGTGGGATTTTTACTGTGCAGCACTGTCCATCGCTGAATCTAAGAAGGCGCAGCTCAGCCGTGAGCTGCAGGAGCAGCAGGCCCGCTGCGAGGGCCTGGCCCACCTGGCAGCCCAGTGCCAGACAGAGCTGGCGCGCCAGGCCCTCTACCCCAAGAGCTGGCACCACGGCGCACCTGGGGAGGGAGAGCAGGACAGCCAGGGGCCCAGGAAGCGGCTGAAGATCTGCTTCACCTACGACCTATCTGGCCAGGTGGACCAGCAGAGTCCAGCGGACGACCTCTCCCGTCGCTGCAGCCTGCTGTCAGAACGCATCGGTGCCATGGAGGAGGAGATGGCATCCTGTGAACAGCAGATGGCCGTCCTGGATGAGCTGCAGCGCGAGAAGGAAGAGCGCATCCGCCGGCTGATGCAGGAGAAGAGGGAGAAGAAGAAGGAGCTGCAGGAGCTGCTGCTGCGCCTGGCAGGGCAGGGCACAGAGGCCGGGGACACGAGGCCGGCCGCCGCCCTCACCCCTGCTGCGGAGACACCTGCAGACCCGCCGGGCCCCGAGGAGAGGGTTGCGGAGGAGCAGCTAGGCTTTGAGGAGGAGCAGCCTGAAGACAACATGGAGGCTGAGCAAGGAGAAGCGGGGGCGTGTGGCCCCTCTGTGGTGGACAACCCCACCCTAGAGCAGAGGGTGCCACCGCCGCCCGACCTGCAGCAGCCCCCAGAGCCTGCAGCCCCGGGCAGCAAGCGCCCCCTCCCCTTCTTCTATAGACTCACTCAAATGATGAGTTTGACATAGTTGCCGTCGGCAGACCTGGCGGGGTCGCCTGCAGCAGCAGGCCGCTGCCCACCGACGTGAGCTTGGGGACAGGGGACACAGCAGCGGGGGGCTGAGTAGAGGCAGACAGGGCAGAGGCTGCGGGGAGCCGCTCCGTCCTCTAGGCCCAGCTCAGCGTTCGTTCACCGGTTTCCAGGGGAGGGGGGCATGGGGTGGTTACTGCAAACAATAAATCCTTCACAAAGATGATGAGAGTGGCGGCGTGGCTTTCTATTAGCACAGTGTGGTAGTGATGATATTTTACAAATGACCTCCATAGTAGCATACTCATTATTTTTCTGGTATATTTTTTTAGCAATTTTTGATTGTGATTAAGTGATCACAAATTTCATTCTGTATGGCGAGATAGTGATACATAAAGTCACACACACATTCTCACCTTCATGGGGCAAATTGTCTTTATCGTGGTCTATGAAGTTTGAGTTCTATATTTTGTCATATCATTGCTAATTGCCTCCATGTTCTTGATCGTACATATGGTATATACAAGCATGCAATGGAGGGAAGCCAGGAGGACGACACAGAGTAAGTGGGAAAGGGAAGAACATACAACCAAGAGGCCCATCAGCTGCACTGGACCTAGAAGAAACAGAACTAAGCAACCCAAAGACAAGAGATGTGAAGGGAAGAATGAGGGAAAGAGGGAACAGCTTACACTAAGCAAAAGGAAAGAAACGTGAACATCACCTGATGTGGAAGAAATAATTTGTAGAATAGAAACTTCTTTGTACAGCTACTTAAAGATAATAAATTTAAAAAACTAAAAAAATTGAAACCTTGAATTAAAACCTTGGTAAGGGAAATAAATGTAACTTAGATAACCCCCCAAAGAAGTTTATGAGCTTTGACAATACAGTTATTGCTTCCACATTTCTTTCCTTTTGCTTGGTGTCAGCTGTGTGCGCTTTCCCGCTCATTCCCTCCTCCCATGCTGCCCTTGAGTTGCTTAGGTCAATTTGATCAACGTCCAGTGCAGCCGCTGGGTCCCCCTGTTGTATGTTTTCCCACTTCCCTCTACTTCGTGTCCTCCTCCTAGTTTCCCTCATGTATACCATATATGTGGTCAGCAGCATGGGGTCATTTAGTAATCATTTGACCAGATGACTGGGGGTCTTTTCTTCCTCGAGTCTTGTTTACTTTGTTGTATCTCCTTATGTTTTGGATTTAACATTCAAATATCAAATGATGTTTGAATCACTTTGATTTTTCTTTAAATGTTAATGTAGGGAAGGCAGATGGAGTTGGGAGGTTGAGAAACCTCCCTTGGAGATCTGTAAATATTCTCAAGAAATACAACCATGCCATACCACAAACATTTTGATGTCACCAGGAGCCACGGCTTTCGCCTGTAATCCAAGATACTCAAGAGACTGAGATCTGAGGATGGCAGTTCAAAGCCAGTCTGGGCAGGAAATTCTGTGAGAATCTCATCTCCAGTTAACCACCAGAAACCTAGAAGTGGCACTGTGGCTCAAGTGGTAGAGTGCCAGCCTTGAGCTGAAGAGCTCAGGGACAGCGCCCAGGCCCCACAAGTAACAAAATAAAAAGTTTCGATGTTTTATGGTGGTCATGGTGACACATGGCTGTAATCCTAGAACCCAGGAGGTAGAGGTGGGAGAATCCATAGTGCCAAGTTGGCTATGCTACAGATTGGGATTCCTGTTAATAGACAGACAGACCGATGATTAGATACATAGGAAACAATAGCTATATTAGTTTCTTTCTCTGTGTTTAATTACATTTGAAAACGAATTTCACTCATTTGAATGAGGGGCTCACAAGCGGAGAAGAGAAAAAGTGAAAAATGAAAAATATGGTTTGTAGGAAATCAAAACTAATAAAGCCAAAGAGGAAAGGTGTGTGAGTGTGTGCGTGCGTGCGTGTGTGTGCGTGTGTGTGTGCGTGCGCGTGTGTGCGTGTGTGTGAGTGCGTGTGTGTGTGAGTGCACATGTGTTGGCACGTGTGGTGTCTGAGTGTGTTCAAATGTAGGATGGCTTTTGCTAAGTTGTGCAAAGGCACCAACAATTCTGCAGTTCGGTGAGGACCAAGCCATTCTCTTCCCCGTTTCACATCTTGACCACAAGATGGCAGCATAGGTCTTAGCCCATCCTGCTCTTGCACACCGTAAAACAGCTGTTTGAACATCAATCACCGTAAACCAAGCACTCTTACCCTGGTCCTGTGCACTTTAACCACCTACGATTGGACACAAGCCAGGCAGTAAACAGAGATGCAAAAGTTCCCCAGGGTTGTTATCACCTATCTATTTCCCCCCAGGTTTTTAAAACAACTAATTTTTTTCAGGTTAACACATACATTCCAGTAAACAAACACCCAAGCAAGCAAAGAGTACTAAAGTCTTCCCTGGCCACAGGCGGTCAGCTGGGCAGTGGGAGCATTCACTTCATTCTTAAATCTGAGGGCTTTCCTGACCTAAACAAGATGGGAGAGATGGGGTTGTTTTCTTGAGTTCCCTCTCTGCTTTTACACTGTTGGTGTATAGAAAGGTAACTGGTTTTTGTGGGTTGATTTTCGTTTTGTTTTTTGTTTTTGGGTCCAGTCATGGGGCCTGAACTCTGGGCCTGGGTGCTGTCCCTCAGCTCTTCAGCTCAAGGCTAGCGCTCTACCACTTGAGCCACAGTGCCACTTCCGGCTTTTTTCTTTTTGCTTATGTGGTGCTGAGGAATTGAACCCAGGGCCTCAGGCATGCAAGGCAAGTGCTCTACCACTGAGCCACCTTCCCAGCCCTGTGGGTTGATTTTCTATCCTTTGCCGAAGCGGTTTCTAAGTTCTAAGAGTTTGGAGGTGGAGTTTTTGGGATTATGGAGATATAGTTTTGTGACATCTGCAAAAAGGGATAGTTTAACTTCTTCCTTCCCTATGTGGATCCCTTTCATGTCTTTTTCTTGCATTAATGCCTTGGCTAAGGGTTCCAGAACTATATTGAAGAGGAGTGGAGACGGGGCATCTTTGCCTTGTTCCTGATTTTAGGAGAATTGGTTGTAGTTTTTCTCCAGTAAGTATAATATTAGATGTTAGTCTGTCATATATGGCTTTTATTGTTTAAGGAATGTTCCTTCTATTCCTATTTTTTCCAGAGCTTTTAGCATGAATGAATGTTGTATCTTATCAAAGGCCTTTTCTTCATCAATAGAGATAATCATGTGATTCTTGCCCTTGGATCTGTTGATGTGATGGATTATATTTATTGATTTACATATGTTTAAACCATCCCTGCATCTCTGGGATGAAGCCTACTTGGTGGTAATGTATGATTTTCTTTATGTGTTTCTGGGTTCTGTTGGCTAGAATATTGTTAAGGATCTTTGCATCTGTGTTCATCAAGGAGATTGGTCTGTAGTTCTCTTTTTTGGAATCCATCTGGGCCTGGGCTTTTCCTTGTTGGAAGACTTCTGATTGCTTCCTCTTTCTCCTTGTAAGATATTGGCTTATTTAATTGATTCATATCTTCTTGGTTCAGTTGGGGTCTTTGTATTTCTCTAAAAGTTCGTCCATTTCGGCTAGGTTTTCTTTCCTTAGTGAGTATAGATTCTGGAAATAATTTTTTAAAATTGTTTGGATGTCTTGGGTATTTGTTGTAATTTTTCCTGTGGCATCCCTGATCATATTGATTTGGGCTTCCTCTCTTCTTTTTTAGTTAATCTTGCCAAGGTCCATCAATTTTATTGATTTTGTTTAAAAAACAGCTTTTTGTTTTATTAATTTTGTTAGTTTCTATCTTGTTCATTTCAGCTCTTATTCTGATTATCTCACTTTGTCTAGTAACTTTAGGTTCAATTTTTTCATGCTTTTCTAGCAGTTTGAGTTGCAACATGAAATTATTTACTTGGTCTGCCCCTATTTTCTTGATGTGGACACTGATGGCAATAAATTTGCCCTTCTGGACTGCTTTTTCTGTGTCCCACGGGTTTCTTTGTGATGTATCTTCATTTTCATTGAATTGTAGGAACTTTTTAATTTCTTCTATTACCCAGGTGTTGCTCAGAAGTGTGCTGTTTAATTTCCAAGTATTTGAGTAATTTCTGAGGTATGCTTTGTTATTGAGAACTTGCTTGATTCCACTGTGGTCAGATAGGATACTGGGCATTATGTCAATCTCCTTGTATTTGCTTAAGTTCCTTGCATGAACTATGATATGGTCTATTTTGGAGAAAGTTCCATGAGCTGCTGAGAAGAATGTGTACTGGGTCATTTTAGGGTGGAAAACTCGGTAGATGTCAATTAGTTCTGTTTGAAGTATGGCCTCACTTAATTCGGTAGCTTCTTTGCCAATCCTCTGGTTGGTAGACCTGTCCTTTGGTGAGAGTGGAGTGTTAAAGTCTCCTAGTATTATAGTATTAGGATCTATTTTATTCTGTAAGTTTGAGAGTATTTGCTTCACATATTTGGGTGCTCCAATGTTTGGAGAGTATAAGTTGATAATAGTCATATCCTCTTCTTGGATTATTCCCCGTATTAATATTTAGTGTCCTCCTTTGTCTTTTTGTGTTGATTTTAATGAAAAGTTTATTTTGTCAGACATCAGAATGGCAATCCTGCTTTCTTGCTGGGAGCATTTGCATGGTAGATCTTCCTCCATCCCTTCACTCAGAGTTTTTTGTTTGGTTGTGAGATGGGTCTCCTGAAGGCAACAGATGGATGGGTCATGTTTTCTGATCCAATCTGCAGTTCTTTTTCTTTTGATTGGTGAGTTGGGCCCATTAATAATTATGGTTATTATAGGGAGATGCATTATGTTTCCTGTCACTTCCTGTTTTCTTAAGTTTTTCTTCTTTCCTTTCCTCCTCTGCTTACTAAGTTGGACATCTAGTAATACCTGTCTGACGAGAATCTCTGTTCCTGATTGCTTTCTTAAAGTTTTGTTCCCCTTCTTAATATTCTTTGTAATGCTGGCTTATTATTTATAAATTCATTTAGTTTTTCTTTACTATTAAAATTTTTAGTTTCTCCATTGAATGTAAATGCTAGCTTTGCTGGGTATATCAGTGTGGGCTGGCAGTTATTGGTTCTCAGGCCTTGGATCATACTTTACCAGGCTTTCCTTGCATTCAATGTCTATGTGGAGAGCTCTGCAGTAATTCTGATTTTTTTCCCATTATAGCTCCTTCTTTGTTTTTGCTGCATGCAAGATTGTTTATTATTCAGATCTATCATTTTTACTATAATATGCCTAGAAGTCTTTCTCCTGGGATCCTGCTTGTTAGGTGTTCTATATCTTCTGTTATGGAGGTAAGATGTTTTCTTTAAGATGGGGGAACTTTTCATTGATAATCTTATGGCATAGGTGTTGCATTCCCTTACTTTGATATTCCTCACCTTCATCCACTCCAATTATACAAAGTTTCTTGGCACTGTCTGCTTGCTCTTGGATTTCTCTTTGGCATAATTTAAGTGATTTTTTTTTCCATATCCATGACTTTTTTTTCCAGTTGCTGCATTTTGTCTTCCATATCTGATTTTTTTTTTTTTTTTTTTTTTGGTCGGTCATGGGGCCTGAGCACTGTCCCTCAGCTCTTCAGCTCAAGGCTAGCGCTCTACCGCTTGAGCACCACTTCCGGTTTTCTGGTGATTTATTGGAGATAAGAGTTTCACGGACTTTCCTGCCAGGGCTGGCTTTGAACTGTGATCTTCAGATCTCAGCCTCCTGAGTAGCTAGGATTACAGGCATGAGCCACAGGCGCCCAGCACCATATCTGATATTCTAATTTCCCTTTTATTCACTCTGTTAACTATGGCCTCCACTATGGTTTGCATGGAGGAAATTGATCCATGTATGGATTCTATGTTGGTTCTCAGGGTACTTATCTCAGCTCTTGGTGAGGTGTGTGCTGCCTCTATTTTTGCATGCATCTCCTGCTTGAAATCCTGCATTGCTTCTGATGTTTCATTTCTCTGTTCTTTAAATTTCTGATCTACTCTTCACTTTAATTCTTGAGTCATTGCCTCCAGCATCTCTTGGATGTAGCATTTGTCTTCCATTCCTGCTTTGCCCCCACTGGGGTTCTCCCCCTGGGTGGCTGCTAGCTTTTGGGGGTATCTTGCTATCCTAGGTCTTATAATTTTTCTCTGTGATTTTCACATGGGGATTCAGGGATTATTAGAGCCTAATCGGAAACTGACTGTTTTGGTCAATAGGTGGCTGTCTTTGCTTGGTTCTCAGTTGGTTCCTGGATCAATTGATGACGCTTGGCCCTGGGTTGGCTGAGAGTCTGTACCTGGTCTCAGTTCTGTTGGGGGAGAGGCTGACCTCCAGCTGCTAGTCTGACCCATGTAGGGCTCTCAGCTGTCTGCTGGAGTTCCCGCCTCTAGCCTAGGACTGAGCAGCCTACACTGCTCCTGCTACTCCTCTGGGTGCTCCTGGCGAGACTGGGTCAGCTGGATGTACTCTCCCAGTTGCTGGAGTGCACTGTGAGTTCCTGACTATAATCAGGTGCTGGTGGCCTGGGCTGTCCAATCCCTGGCCTGGGATACACAGGTCAGGCTCTGGTGGGGTTTGGGCTTCTGGTTCTCCTGCCCTGCTGTCACCCATGCGATTCCCGGGGGGTGTGGTTCCCCACTTTCTCCCCCTCTGCTGAGGCCTGTGCTCAGCTTCTGACTTCAATCGGGAGGAGCTGGTTGTGTTGCTCAGGCGCCTGATCCCCAGGCCTGGCCCTGGCTTCTGGTTCCCTATCTGGGGCATGCCGCCTGGGGTGCACAGCCTGGGGTACACAGTTCAGGTTCCTTCCACTGCTGGCTGCTGTGGCCCCTGGGTGCTGTTCTCGGGTTGGGCGTTTAAGCTCCCTTCCAGGGGTGCTCTTGATCTAGCCTGGCGGGATGGAGGTGTTCCACGGCCTGGTGGAACGCTCCAACAGTTCCCAGTTTTAGTGAGACCTGTAGTCCAGGTGTTGGAGCGGGGGTCTCGGTCAAGACCTGGGGGTTCCCGCCAGCTCTGGTCTCCCTTGGGGGGGTACAGTGTCCCCTGTGGGGTACTCACCCTGGAGCTAGTTGGGACCTCTCCGGCGGTGCTGTGGCAGGTCGCTGTGCAACGCAGGTCACTGGCTGCCCCTGCGCTCTGCATTGGGTTGAGATGCTTGTGGGCTGGGCGGGAGGTGGCCGCTTGGTCCTCTGTTGAAGCTGTTGGGGTTGTGGGTGGTTTTTGCGCCGGCCGCCAGCCGAGGAGCTGGGAAGTGGTCTTCACGCAGGTTCTGAGCTCTGGGCTTTCTGTCTCTACGCTCTCCAGGTCAGCACCGGCCCTGTGGGGGTCTTCTGCACTGGTGCTAGTCTGTTTTGTTTTGTTTTTTTTTTTTTGAAAAATAGTTAGCACTCACCTTCACAGATATAAGGGTATATCTCATTTTGGTTGGTTTTCTTTTGCATTTTCTGAACTGTTAGGATTCGGTATCTTTCTGTGTATTTCTTTGTACTTCGTCAAGTCCTTGGTCAATTTTTTAAATTAGATTATGTGGGTTCTGGCAATTGTCAGAGTTCTTAAGATAGCCTGTACATTAACCCCTTGTTCTATATGTGCTTGGCACATGCACTTTTCCCTCTGTGGGATGGCTTTCCACTGCCTTGATCCTGCCTTTAATCCACAGAAATTTTAATTCTGATGGGACCCAATCGATCTCTTTGCTTTTGCCGTCTTGTTTTGATGTCAAATTCAAACTAACAAAGTTTCTCCATACAATTTTCTCTGGAGACTTTCATAGTTTGTTTTCTGTTTAATATTATTATTATTTTTACTTAGGCATTGGGTTCATTATTTTGAGTCCATTTCTAAAACTCTGAGGTGGTGAAGTGTCCAGCTTGGATTTTCTTTCATATGGGAAATAAATGAACCTTAAAATCAAGACATCTCTGGTTACTATATTATGATAACCTAGTCGATGGCTTATTGTTTGTAATATTCCTCTCAAACTCTCATTTGCATTGTGATTTCTGGTCACTTAGCTATGACATCATGAAAACGCTCATACGTGCAGGTCACTAATGGCTGTGACCTCAGTAGGATAAAGGAGGACCCAAGACCACATGAGCAGCTCCACCGTTAGTGTGACTTCTACTGTCTCTTCATTTCTTTCTTTCTCTCTCTCTCTTTTATTTTTCTGGTACTGGGTTTTCTTTTTTCTTTTTTTTGGCGGGGGGGGGGGGGGGGGGGGGGCGGGGGGAGGTCCGGTCGTGGGGCCTGAACTCTGGGCCTGGGCGCTGTCCCTCAGCTCTTCAGCTCAAGGCTAGCGCTCTACCACTTGAGCCACAGAGCCACTTCCGGCTTTTTTCTTTTTGCTTATGTGGTGCTGAGGAATCGAACCCAGGGCCTCAGGCATGCAAGGCAAGCACTCTACCACTGAGCCATCTTCCCAGCCCCTGGTACTGGGGTTTTCAACCCAGGGCCTTGAGCTTTGAGATACTCACTCTTCCACTGGATCAATGATGCACACAGCCCTTGTTGGTGTAATTTCTTTTTTATAGAAGACCTCAGGTTTTCCTCATGCCTAGCCTTACAGTGTGATCCTCCTTTATTGCCGGGATTATGGGCATGGCCCATTCTACCCAATCACCTTCCTGGCTTTTGAGGAGCAAACTGACTCAAGTATTTACACTGTAGTGATATATTCTCTAAGAAATACAAGTAATCATCAATTAGATCAGATGAGTTCCCAGGTTAAACTGACAATAGCAGCTTGAGATTAAACACAGTCATGCATTGATATAACCTATCGTATTACACTACATTCAAATGGGTCTACTTTTATCCTAAATTCAACTTCTACAGCTATCAACAAAACTATTTTCATTATCTGTGTTATGCCAAAAAATCCCAGTATTTGGAAACATAAGCAATGTAGGAAAGGGAAAGTTTCACAGTAACTAGTTGTCACTAAACTTTAAACTATTTATAACTTTGAGTCATTGTGTCATTATGAGAAATCTAAGGGAACAAATGTAACTTTTTAGAACTATGGGGAAAGGGGCTTTGAAAATGAGTTTAACTTTTTTAATCTATAAAGAACACAAACAGAGCACAGAAAAAAAAATCGGCCTTTCTGCAGATTTAACTCTGTAATGCATTATGGAGTTAAACATTCAACTCTGTATGTTATCCTAGGACATGTTAATAGTACAATGTGTCATTAGGAGAGGGTAACAACTTTTTCAAATAAAAAATCAGTAGTAAACATGCATTTCAGAACTGCCATTTTCGGTTTTGACCAGAGTTCACTTGACATTTAAAAACAATATGGTTAGGGGCTGGGAAGGTGGCTTAGTGGTAGAGTGCTTGCCTAGCATGCATGAAGCCCTGGGTTTGATTCCTCAGCACCACATACACAGAAAACGCAGGAAGTGGTGCTGTGGTTCAAGTGGTAGAATGCTAGCCTTGAGCAAAAGAAGCTCAGGGACAGTGTCCAGGCCCTGAGTTCAATCCCCAGGACTGGCCAAAAAACAAAAACAAAAAAAAACCAATATGGTGTGGTAAGGCACAGCTATAGTCAGAACTGGGAAGGCTGGCTTTGAAGGGTGAGAGTTCAAAGCCAAAGTTCATAGCCAAACTGAGTCGCCCCACAAAAGGAAGGAAAAAAACCCCACCTTCCAATGGGGGCAAGTAGTGGAGCAATCCACTTTCCAAGGGACTCTCCTGCCTCAGGTGTACCGAGGCCTTCCATCCCACTGTTGAGGAGCAGCAATTCCAGTCCCTCACTGGTGGTCTGGGATTTGGCTATAATCATTTCCTGTCTACAAATGCTTTGGGTCTGAGGAGATGGACACACCCTCTTTCCCCTCACATAACCAGTTTATCAAATCTCACTCATTTGCAATTAGAGTCAACATGTTGACTCTCCTTTCTTACATCTTACACTAACAGGAAAAAAAATTTAAAAAACAAGTTGAAAGTTCGCTTGGTTGTTTAGAATTGGACAACTTTGTCTCTCATTTTGCAGCCCAGCTGATCCCATCATTCAACTATTATGTTCTTTTTTTTTTTTTAATAAGGAGTTTCCTTTAGAAAACTTCTCCCACAAAGGAATCACAAGTTGTTGAAAGGCAGGAAAGCAAAACAAAAGGCACACACACACACACACACACACACACACACACACACACACACACACACACACACACTTGGATTTATTACATAGTCCATGCTTAGGAATCTTGCCAAACTGTGGTATTTTGTTAGCTGCATTAGGCTTCGTGCTTGCTCTGCAGGGCTGAACTTCAACATCTGCTTTGATCCTGGCAGATACGTTGGCTGCAAATCTCTGCTCTGTGGATGTCCTCCTCAGGCCTACAAAACTTCCAGCAGACACAACCCACGCTCCGTGCGTGCCTCTCCCCGGCTCTGGAGCTGGTGCTGGGGCCTTGAGGATCCAGTAGAGTTCTGAACTAATCAACAAGTCTTAGCAGCAGACTTGCAATATTTAGATGCCTGGAAAATAGCTGCAGGTTACTAAAGCACCCACCTTTGGAATTCTGAGTCATCTTCCTGGAATGCAAAGTGGGGTAAATAGGTTTCCACCCAGCCTTCTATCTCCACCTCCTGGAAAAGATCTTGAACGAAGTACACATTTCACAGTATTGGCCCTCAGGCTGCGCTTCCTGGAAGTAACTCTCCCAGCCTTTGGGGAGAAATACACTTCCTTACTAAGAATCATGGGAAGCCTGGAAGCTAGGCCTTGGCCAGGCCTTGCTGCCCCATGGCTGCGGCCGCAGCTGACCTCCCACTGAGGGCCTTCATCAGCCCATCCAGCCGTGTGGCATCCTGGAGGCCTATTTCTTAGTGAGGAGTGCAGGCCCTGATCAGGTACACTCTATTTCTGCCTGTAACCCACACCAAACTTCCCATGTTGCTCTTCTGATGCCATCGCTCTGCCATCTTGTTTGTAGACTCTCTTCCCATAGCATAACACGTGCTCAAGGAATAAGATGCATTATGATATTAATAAGGGTGAGCAAGGTAACTGAGCAGTGAGAGTCCTATGGAAAGCAATGTATTTCCATTTTTGTTATCATGCTAACATTGCCTCTGATTTTGCTGGTCAGTTAACACACATGCACACACACACATACACACACACACACACACAGAGCTTCATTTTTATTAGTTATTATCTTTAGCGTAATGGTCTCAGTCCTAAGAAATATTAGGAAAGAAAATGAAAAGAATGCCCCCATGCAATGATACATAACTGTAATCCTGGTCCTTTATTTAGGAGGCAGAAGCAGAAAAATTGGGAGTTCAAGGCCAGGCTAGGCAATATAGCTAGATTCCATCTAAAAAAAGACAAAGGAAAAGGAACTAGTCATTTTCACAGACAATTATGGGCACAACAATGACAAGGGGACATTCTCGTGCCTCAGTTTACTTCCTAACACGAGCCAATCTGGGGAACTCATTACCCAAAGTAAAACAACACCAGACACCCCCATTCCTTCAAGCAGCATTTTTCTGTTCCTCACTGGTGGTATTTCTTTTCCAGAATGCAATATTACCTTTTTTTTTTTTCCAGCAGAATCATTTCTTTGCCTTTGGTAAGTGGATCTAACCTGCTTCTCACATAGAGAAGTTTCTACTTGAGTCTATACAACATCACTGTAGAGAAAAATCCTTGTCTGCATTCATATTCAAACCACACTAAAACTGCTTCTCCAGAGCAGGTTCCATTGGGTACAAGGCCGAGGTAATGTTTGTTGGAAGAGCTCAGTTCCACCCATGAAGTTTTCTCTAGCACAAGTCCCAAAAGTCAACATGAAAAGAAGAGGCCCTGGAAATACCTACCCTATTGTCAGAACTGGAAATTAAATCTCACTTTCTTCTGACCACATTGTGGTCCAAGTTAAAGCGGCCTTGTACATCTCCTAGGGAAGCCGGGCGTTTCCACCACTGGCACCTTGTGAAATGTTTTAAGATTTTTGCCATCACAGACATAACATGTCTAACAAATTCATTTTACAGTTTTGTTTTTAATGAGATTTCTCCCCCATAAGAAGAGCTTCCTGTTTTCCATATCCCAACCTTATTATCCAACAGGGCTCCAAGATGGTTCTATATTAAGTATATTCCATAGAACAGTTCATTTCTCTTCAAATGAAAGCATGAGCCCAGACCCAGCAGTTCACATACCATTCCCCAAGTCTCTGAAAAAGTTGGGGTACAGTCCAAAGTAGCCAGCAAGTTCCAGACCCAATATTAAATTTCCTGGTCTTCTTTGGAACCAGCTCTCCCACACAACCATTTTTCCCCTTCTTTATTTAGTGACTAAGAAAAACTCTCCTGGGCTGGTCATTTACATTTCTAGTCAGATAAAAAGCACAGGAATTATGTCAGAATGAGTTGGACTGTGTTTGCTGACAGAAAAATAGTTTCAAAGTAGGAGTGTGAGGAAATAGCAAAGAAACAAAAGCTACCCAAGCTTTCTGGGCAGCTTTCAATCTCATAGGAGGAACAGAGATAAAACACTCTTTTCTTTATCTAAACGTCCACAGTAGCACAGTCGCCAATAACATTGCACAAATTAACACCGTCTGGTTGAATGAGATTATTAGAGAAAATAAAGCTTTGTTGGGGTGAGAACAGGGAAAAGAAATCTTTGAATAGAGTGAGGTTATTGTTGTCATTTTACTTACTCATTTATTTATTTTATTATCTTTAAGCCTTTGTCCTATAATAAAAACAGACAGAAATACTGGTGAGGAAGAGGGGAAGGAAGAATCTTGTTTACAGCCTGGGTGGGATGTTAATTAATCCAGCCACTCACTGTGGAGTTTCCTCAATAAATCAAAACTAACAACTACCATATGACTGAACCACCTTGCAGTAGAAAGTCGTAGATGTCTGTGTTTACTGCCATGCTGTTCATAGTTGGTGAGTCATGGAATCGGCCTACGCGCCCATGAGTTGGTGAATTGGAAAAAGATGTGTGGGATATATACAGTGAAGTATTTTGCAGCCACAAAAAAAGGAATGAAATCCTGTCCTTCCTATGAAAATGGATGAGATGGGAAATCATCATGTTAGTGAAATAAACCAGACTCTGAGGATCAGTATCAATTGGGTATACTACTTAAGTCACATCTCCACTTTCTTTTTATTTTTTTTGTCAGTCATGGGGCTTGAACTCAGGGCTTGGGCGCTGTCCTTGAGCTCTTCAGCTCAAGGCAAGCGCTCTACCGCTTGAACTACAGCGCCACTTCCAGTTTTCTAGTGCTTTATTGGAGATGAGAGTCTCACGGAGTTTCCTGCTCGGGCTGGCTTTGAACCGTGATCCTCAGATCTCAGCTTCCTGAGTAGCTAGGATTACAGGTGTGAGCCACCGGCGCCCGGCCTTCACATATCCACTTTCACAAATGGTTTTTGACATCTGTGAATACAAGGAGAAAAAAAATATCAGCTGCTAAGGAGGCAGGGATAGGGAGGATGGAGGTTTAAGGCTAGCCTAGGCACAAAGTTACTATCACCCAATTTCAATGACAAAGCAAAGCATGGTGGTCTCTACCTGTAATCTCAGCTGTGCGAGGCAGAGACAGAAAGATTGCAGTCCAGTGTCTATTGTGGGGGCAAAAAAACACCAAAGTAGTTACTGAAAAAGTAACTGAAACAATAAAGGGCTAGAGGTGTGGTTCAAGTGGTAGAGCACCAGCCTAGTAGGCACTGAGTTCAAACATCAGTATCACCAAAAAAATAAAAGTCAGAGTGATAGGAGGTCATTATAATCCAAGGACATACTGCATACAGAAATCTGTGCCCGTGAAACCTAGTATTTTTACAATTATTACATATTGTACAAAATATCTTAAAAGCCAGGCACTTAGGGCTCACACTTGTCAACCTAGCTACGGAGAAGGCTGAGATCTGAGGATCAAGGGTCAGAGCCAGCTTGGCAGAAAAGCCCATGAGATCCTTGTTTCCGATGAGCTAGCAAAAAGCCAGAGGAAGAGTTGTGGCTCAAGTGGTAGAGCACTAGCCTTCTTCTGAGAACATAAATTAAAGACCCAGTACTGGTGCGCACGTGTACACACAAACACACACTCACTCACTTTTAAAAATATTTTATAAACAGAAAAGTTCTGCTTTCTTCTGTGGACTCCCCGGCATGTGCCATCGGTGATTCTGAAGCCATATCTACTACAGGACTGACTAGGAGGACTAGTAAGTGCGCTTAGTCCCAACAAGGAGGTCTGAAAGAGGTAAGAACAACCTGGGAGTGGTCTGTCTCCAGGGACAGAGCCTCTGGAAGGTGCCCATTCCATCTCTGCTGCTAACGTCTTGCTCTTCCGTGTGCCAAAAGCCTGTTTCGTTCCAGCCCAAAGCTACAGTTTAGAAAAAGCATTTTTGCTCCCTTAGGCCTTTATGAAAAGGAGGGAGACTCATGGGTTGGGGGCGGAACCAGCCTTCCCTTTCCCCTTGGACACACAACCACTCAATAAATAGAACAGGTGCCCCTCTTAATCCCTTCCCTTAGTCTGGCTCTCGGTCAGTAGTTCTTGGTCCCCATCAGTTTTCCTATTTTATTATTGGCACTATTCAATCACTACCCTCCACAGCTCAGGTGCACTGCAGTACCTGCTCCACATGGTTCCCTAGAGACAACAGGCCGGACCATAAATCGCCACCTACCCAAGATGGCCTGGAACTCATGAGCCTACTACCTCCATCTCTGGAATTCTGGGATTGCAGGCAGATGCCACCACACCACACTTGCCTGTTTTCTTTTCATATCTCTTTTATCTGTTCTGTTCCCTTTGGAACCAGCCTAGGTCAGATTCTCACTGACTTCTTGCCTCTGTTTCTCTCTCTCTTTAAACACTTTTTATTGTTATTATAAAGGTGATCTGTAGAGAGGGGTGACAGTTACGTAAGTCAGGCCAAGAGTACATTTCTTTTTGGACAATGTCATCCCATCCCTCATTCTCTCCCAGTTTTTCCTTTCTTGTTTTTGTTGTTGTTGTTGTTGTTTGTTGGTCGTGGGGCTTGAACTCTGGGCCTGAGCATTGTCCCTGAGCTCTTCAGCTCAAGGCTAGCACTCTACTACTTGAACCACAGTGCCACTTCTGATTTTCTGGTGGTTCATTGCAGATAATAGTCACAGCCTTTTCTGCCCGGGCTGTCCTTGAACTGTGATCCTCAGATCTCAGCCTCCTGAGTAGCTAGGATGACAGGCGTGAGCCACCGGCTCCTGGCTTCCAGTTTCTCCTCTGTAACCCCGTCTCTCCTTTCTAATTCATTACATTTGGATCATTTGCTAAACCATTATAGCAAGCAAACACTGTCCATGCAGAGGAGACCGTCCAGCCCTCCAAAAGAAAAAGAAAACAGTTGGGATAGAATTATTTTTAAAATGCACATAATATATAACAAAGAAGAGACAGAGAAAAAGAAAGAGAGAGAAAAAAAACATGCAGAAGGATACAACCTTAGCCTGCCCGAGTTCCTGAGTTTGAGTCCCACCATCAATAAGTAAATACCTTTTAAATGCACATATACCTTAGATACTTCATTTAACTATTTGCTAGACTTTTCACGGAGGTGGAAGAAGACTTGGAGGCTGCTGCCACTAAAGGCATTGGCTCTTCCCTTGAGCTTACAGCTCTCCCTTGGGGCACTCAAGGCCGGATCCTTTGGTTCCATATCTTTGCCTTCAAATTGCATCTTTCTCTTAAACTTTGGGTCAGATTCCTGCTCAACTCTGCACGTAGATACGCTAATCACTGAAGGAGGCTTTGTCTGAAACTTAAGACAACGTCATAATCCACAGAGGAGCAAGCACAAGCTTTGACAACTTGCAGTCATAACCCACCAGAAGAGCCTGGACTCTATGCCATCTCCCAAACCTGAAGGAAGTCTGAGTGTCCTTCCTAACTAACTCTGTCCAGCCTTTCCGACTTGTCCTTCATCTCAAGCATTCCCCGCAGCAGCTAAGTCAGATTCCAGGAACAAGAGATCCGACTGACAAGCCTCAGCAGCAGCTAAGTCAGAGTCCAGGAACAAGAGATCCGACTGACAAGCCTCGGGAGACAAGAGTTCAAACTAGCCCACAGGCAACAGGAACTTCTTTTTCCTTTGTTCCTTTTTATTTTTGTGGAGAGCGTGGGAGAGGTGAGGCTAGGCCTCCACCTAAAGCCCAGGCTAGCCTCAAACCTGTAGGCCTCGGCCCTCAGCCTCCTGATGTTGGATTTAGGGACACGCTTGACAGTTAGCAAGACTGGCTTCTTATTCTAGCAAGGCTCTGTATGTCCAGTCCTGAGAGATAATGATCAAGCAGAGCTCAGCCCTAATCAACATCACCAGTTCTGGAATTCTCTGGCCCTTGCTATTTTGCCTCCTCCTTATAATTCCAAACTAATTGTTAGCCCCACCAGGACTGGGACCAGGGTGGTGTTGCTCTGATTTCTTCTCATCCTGAGGATAAGTTCCCTTTCTGCATCTACCACCACTGACCTCTGACTTGCTCAGCTGAGGCAAGGAGCCAAGTCTAGTCTATTGAAACACTCAAAATCAGGTCCCTGCCTAGGACTCTGATAACACAGGTCCAAGACGATTCTACTTGGCTGAATGGATATAGTCCTAAAAATAAGTTTAAGGAAAGAATGGTTGGCCTGTCATCAAAACAAAAATACATCAATTGCCAAAAGCCTATGTAAAGATACTGAATGAATACCTTTAGCCACTAGTGAACTAAAAATTAAACCTCGATGGCCCAGCACTGGTGGTTCGTGCCTATAATCCGAAATACTCAGGAGACGGGGATCTGAGGATCACAATTCAATGCCAGCGCAGGCAGGCAAGTCCTTGAGACTCTTTTCTCCAGTTAGCACCAATAAGCCTGAAATGGAGCTGTGGCTCAAGTGAAGTGGCCAAGTGTCAGCCTTGAGCACAAGAGCTCAGGGGCAGAACCTAAGCCCTGAGTTCAAGCCCTAGGACTACCACAAAATAAGACAGAACAACAACAACAACAAATAATGTGATGGAATGCTACCTTAGTCTTTAAAAAATACTGACAATTCCAAGTGTAACAAGAATGTGGTACAACTGGAAATCTCTTCCAGTGCCTCTGGGAGCGCAAAATGGGACCGCTTCTCTGGAAATCAGAACTGCAATTACTTAGCAAGTTAAGCACACGCTGACCATATGACCCTATAATCCATTTCTGGGGTCTTCATCCTAGACTAATAGAAACATATTCATTCCAAAATCCATGTCAGACTGCTACAGAAGTTCTATTTGTAACAGCCATAAACTAGAACCCAACCATTCTTTCGCAGGTGAATAGATGAACAAACTGTTATACATCCGTACAATAAAATACACAATGGAACAAAAGAATATACCTCCTACTTGTTTGGGTGAATCACAAAAGCTTCATGCTAAATGAGAAGAAACTCGTCTGACGAGATCATATCATGCATTATATCTTCATTTGCAAGGTTCTTGGGAGGCCAAAACTGTAGGGTTAAGGAACAGCTCAGAGCTTGCCTGGGCTGAGATAAAGGGAGTGAATGACTACAAAAAGATAACTGGGTGTTAATGGCTGACCTTGCAATCCTACAGGAGGCTGAGATCTGGACAGTCAAGATTCAACGCCAGGCTGGGCAGAAAAGACGACGAGGTTCCATCTTCCAATGGCCAGCAAAAAAAGAAGGCTGGAGGCATGGCTCAAGTAGCAGATGGCCAGTCATGAAGTCCAGTGACAGATTGAGATCTCTGAGTTTGAGCCCCAGAACTGGCACGCACATACACGCAAGCACGCACGCATGCACACACACACACACACACACACACACACACAAAGCATATAGTGTTCAAATCTTTCTTCTAATCCTCATGCTTTGCCTGAAGTCTTGCTAAGCATTGCTCTAGCTTTCACATAAGCCAGCAGGTGAACTGCAGGAGCTCAACGCCCTGACGGCCAATAACTGTGGGTGGGTGTGAAATGGAGAAACATAGCCTAAGACTTCTGCCACTTCATGGTCTCCCACACTGTGTCTCCTACCCCAGCAATAATGTGAGGTTCCCTTCAGTCAGGCTGAGGACAGCTGAAGATCAGTGAGAGTGCACCTTTCTCAAGGTCTCTTTCTATGTCCTCAGCCCAAGATGTTGTTCCTGTAGCTTCCTCTCGTCACATTGAACTCACAAACGATACAAAGTTGAGCAAATATCTTTAGCTGACCCCATCTACCTATCCCAGAATTTCTCTAGCCATTGTGAGGTAGCTTAATGTTCATGCAAATAAATACAGAGGGTTACATGGTTTAGGAGCATAGGAAAATGTACTCCACCGAACAAGAGATTTTAGGAGTGGGTAATTTTCACTGCAAAGAAGTTGTGGAATTCGAAATACATAGGATTATTACAGCTTTAAAAGGGTTCACCTTCCTTCCTTCCTTCCTCTTTCTCTCTTTCTCTTTCCCTCCCTCCTTCCCTCCCTCCCTACCTTCCTTCTTTCCTTTCAGAAGGCAAAGATGGTAGACTCTGGACACTCTCAGGTGGAGCTTTAGATAACTGTGGGCCTAAGCTGTCTCAAAAGGAATGTTCTCCAAGTATGGCCTGAAGGAAACCTGCATTCAAAGTGATGCTTTGCATACATGTGAATATTCATGGGAGACTAGGGAGCCACCTCCACACTGGCCTGTGTCAATCCTTTGGGGGAAGGGAGGGAGAAGCAGTCTGGGCAGCCAGGCGTGTTAGTGGCCTTGCTCATCAGAATACCATTTGAGCTGCTGACCACAGGAAGGTGGCTGAGGTCACCACCTCTAATGAGGGTGCTGAGGAGGAACCAAAAACAGTGGACTGGGAAAGAATCTGAAACTGCCCGTGTGGGAGGAGCGTCTGGGAACTCCCGTGTGCTGAGGAAGTGCTGCAGACTGCCCGTAATCCTCAACTGGAAAAGGCTGAGCAAGAGCAAGAGGCCCCGAGTTCAAGCCCCAGGATCAGCACAAGAGAAATATGGACATTTATATGGAGATGTTTAAATCTAGAGGGTTTTTTTAAGGAAGTGTGTGTGTTTTAAAAGAAGAGGAGGGGTGGAATTATGGAAGCACAACTGTGCTCCCCCAGAACTCTGTGTAATGGTGGGGGACCCAGTCCGTGCCAGGCCCAAGAAAGGATTCTGACAGGTGCCCGGGCAGTGCTCTCCTGAAAAGTGCTCCCGCCTGCTCAGTCCTGCCTGCTTGCCTCTACTTCCATCACATGATGTTCATAATAAGCGCACTTGTGATTACAATGCTACCTTTTCTCTTTGCATTCCTCCAAAATGATTACGAATCGACATTACTTTTCTACTGCACAATTTTACGAATGTCCATACACATACAGATTAATGGGAGCACAGTGTCCAGCAAGGTACAGAAAACTCCTGTTAAACCCAAAGTCCTCCATGCTAGCTATCCGTCTGTCTGTCTCTATTTGTTTGCCTATCTAGCTACTCATCTACCATTCATCTATGTCTGTCATCTATCTATAGATCTTCTATTATTTACCTACCAACCATCTATCTACTGTCGTCTATTTATCAATATCTTTTATTATCTATCTACCTGCCTACATACCTATCTTCTGTTATCTATTGTGCCTACATCATTTATTTATGTATTTATTATACCAGTATATATTTTTAAAAACTTAATGTAAAGGTGATCTATAGAGGGGCCCAGCAACGTCACCTCTTCTCTTTTTTCCTCCCAATGTTGTACCAGTATATATTCTCTAGGGAGTATTTTCCCCACCACAGCTTCACTCATTTTCTGCTTGTCTGTCTGTTTTCCTGTATGGACACTGCATCCTAGACCCCACTTGCTAGGCAGGCATGCCCCCATCCCTAAAGTCCACCCCCTGAAGGGTGCTGCATGGTGTCTTTTGCTTGTGCTATTGCCATCTGAAATCTGGCTACGCTTTGAGATTTTCATGCCATAGATACAGTTTACCTGTTTATGCATTGTGTTCATCTGTGCTTCACACGGAGAAAGGATAGTTTCTCTCTCTGTTTCTCTCTCTCTCTCTCTCTCTCTCACAAACACACACACACACACACACACACACACAAACACACACACACACCCAAGAACGAACTTTCACACAGATTGAAGCAGTAGTACAACTCATACTCTAAGGGAAAAAAGTCAATAAGAGAAATAACTGTGACAAATAAAGTGATACAGGGGACTAAGAACAAATAAACATCCTCTTCCTTTTCGTTTTATTTATTTTTTTTTTGGGTCCGGTCGTGGGGCCTGAACTCCGGGCCTGGGTGCTGTCCCTCAGCTCTTCAGTTCAAGGCTAGCGCTCTACCACTTGAGCCACAGTGCTACTTCTGGCTTTTTTGTTTTTGCTTATGTGGTGTTGAGGAATTGAACCCAGGGCCTCTGGCATGCAAGGCAAGTGCTCTACCACTGAGCCACCTTCCCAGCCCTTTTTTTTTTTTTTTCTATTGTGGGGCTTGAACTCTGCCTAGACACTGTCCTTGAGCTCTTCAGCTCAAGGCTAGCACTCTACCACTTAGAGCCACAATGCCATTTCCTGTTTTTCTGGTGGTTAACTGGAGATGAGTCTCATGGACTTTCCTGCAGGGGATGGCTTTGAACGAGATCCTCAGATCTCAGCCTCCAGACTAGCTAGGATTACAGGCGTGAGCCACAGGCACCAGGCTGTAGCCTCTTCTTATCTCGACTTCTCCACACTAGTGGGTTCCTTTATCTGGCAGGCTCAAAGGTGAGCTTTGGGGAAGACTACCCATAACCCCCCTGGGGCCTCTTTCCCTTGGATTTCAGTCACTTTGTTCTTACATCTGAAACTTGAAAGGAAAAGAAAGTAAAAATGTAATCTGTGCGTTGCAAATCATCCCCCACCTTTCTTCCTGTTTTTCCTACAAACTCACATTAACCCATGCTCCTCCCTTTAAACAAGCTCCACACCTCAAACAGCAGAGCTGCCAAGATCTGGGCCTTAGAGGAATATGGTTCACTTGGTCATTTATTGCTGAACAGTTCTGAATGAGTCATTGTCCCGCAGTAAGGGGTGGTGAAGTTATCAAAGATAAATTTAACTTGCCTGGTTGAGAAGGAACAAAGTGTTCATAGCTGCACTGGCTCTTTCCAAGTAGTTGTGTTCTGACAGAATAGTGAAGGCAGCATAAAGAAACGCTGAAATGCACTGGTGCATGCTTTTAGTGCTAAGGTTAAGAGGATGAACTTCAGAGCCCTGCCTGCTGTTTGGAAGTGTGTAGCTTACTCAAACACTCTGACTCAGCTTGTTCAAATGTAAAATAAGAATCGTGGTTCTGTCCTGTTGGGTTGTTACAAGAATGATGAAAAAGATAGATTGATAGATAAGATTGAAGGTGATTAGAGAGAAACTGAGAGAGAGAGAGAGAGAGAGAGAGAGATACTGATGGGTGGATTAAGAGATGCGTAGGTGGATGGATTGATGGTTGGATGGATTGAGGGTAGAATGATACTACAGTATGGTAAATGCTAAATGGTTTCAGGATAATTTTTTCTTTGAGTCACTCATGTTTGTTTTGTAAATAGTTATTTTTTAGAGTGACTGCATTAAAGTTTAGTTGATATCAAAGCTGGAACCCTAGTACTTAGTCATCAGTGACATTTTGCTAATATGCATATTTATTACACTATCCTTTCAATTGAATTTGTTGATTTTTTTCCAAAACAATTGGCTCATTTTATTCCTATTTACTGATACATCATATTTCATTTTTGGCAGTAGTAGTGTTTGAACTTAGGACCTCGTATTTGTTAGGCAGGTACTCTAGCTTAGCTTTCTTCTTCCCTTAACAGAATCTTCTTGGTGGGGGCAGGGACAGCTTGGACATCAATCCTCTTATTTATTCATCTCCCATAGCTGAGATAACAGGCCCCATGACTGGGCTTAGCTTTTCATTAGTTGAGATGTGGGCCTGGTAAACTTTTGATGCCTGGTCTGACCTTGAACCTCCATGCCTTCCCAATAGTTGGGAAGTATCACTGCAGTGTGTTTCTTTGGAAAATGTTATGAAGGGCTTTTTCTGGGCTGTGGAGGGAGTCTGTGTACGAGTGAATCCTTCCAGATTGAGATTAGCCGCTTCGTGGTGTCTCCATCGCTGCTTCATTTTAGGCTTCATCAGTTGAGTCATCACCTTAGGTAAGAGTCAGGAGCCTTGCGATGGACCACAAAGGTTTCCACAGGGGCAGCACCAGCCCCTCTGGAGCACCTGTGTTGGCTGTGCTAGCACTGAAGTCTCCAGAGCCAGGGGCAGCATGCCTCACACTATCATGTGACCTCTCACTATCACGTGACCCAGGTCCTGGCTGCAGATCCCCTGAAATCCCAATCATTCTTATTATGTTCACATTATGTTTCCACCTACATGAGATTGAGTGCAGCCCTGAGTCCTGTCTGAGAAACGAGGGAGTGGATGTGACAGGCTCCCTGGAGGAAATCATCATCGAAGGATAGAAAAGTAAATGAAAGCAGAGTGTGTGGGAGAACATGTAGTGTGCACTGTCCAAACTGTGAGGATGAAGGGCAGCTCTGTGGACCCAGTCCAAGCAGACACCTAAGAGGAATGAGAGGAAATGAAAGCCGGAGAGACAGAAAAAAGCCAGAGAAAGACCAAGACTGCATTTGACACGCTTCATGCCTCTCATCCTAGCTCCTCAGGAATCCGAGATCTGGGAACCATGGTTCAGAGCTAGCCACCGAAGACAAATCCAAGAAACTCTTGTCTCCAACTAACCAGCAAAAAAAAGATGGATATGGAGGCATGGCCCAAGTGGTAGAGCATTAGCCTTGAGGAAAAAGGCTGAGCAAGAGCATGAGGCCTTGTGTTAAAGGCCTAGTCCCAACTGCCTCACAACCTCCCCTCAACCAAAAAAGAAAAAAAAGAAAAGAAAAAAAAAAAGACTGCATTTGTGCACTTGATAGGCCAGATTTTAGGCGCAGTGTTGGAGAGCTGAACAGCTTTAAAGAT
Source organism: Dipodomys spectabilis (assembly GCF_019054845.1). Lineage (NCBI taxonomy): Eukaryota > Metazoa > Chordata > Mammalia > Rodentia > Heteromyidae > Dipodomys > Dipodomys spectabilis. Next base: position 3,396,526 of record NW_024871346.1, on the reverse strand, counting down.
AAGCTAAGGAGGGCTAGGCCATGCTCCCACGCCTTCTAGCCTTGTCCCGCCATGTCTGCTGCCTGGTCTAATGCTCTTTGCACGAAGGCTCATTTGGAGATTTTCCCATCGCCCCACTTAAATCACCTGGGGCTCCCCACGGCCCCCAGGACACTGCAGAACTCATTAGCCTGGCATTGCTGACTGTCTCTCATGCAGACGCCGTCTCTTCAGCGTTTTCCTCCTTCATCTGCTGTCATGTACACTCTGCCTAGGATGATCTCCGTGTCCCTCTCAGCACATCCAAATCACTAGTTGCCAAGCCAAACCCAGTTCCAATGCCACCCCTTCCCGGAGGACAGCATTTCCCATCCTGAAACACAGTGACTTCTCTTCCTCCTCCTCCTTTACCTTCTTCTCCATCATCTATATTGCATTATAAATGTTCAGGCATAGATTTTAATTTTCTATAAGAAGGGAGAAGTGCCAGGTGCCAGTGGCTCACACTGTAATCCTAGCTACGCAGGAGGCTGAGATCTGAGGATGGAGGTTCTAAGCCAGTCCAGGCAGGAAAGTCTGTGAGACTCTTATCTCCAATTAACTACCAGAAAACTGGAAGTGGCACTGTGGTTCAAGTGGTAGAGCACTAGCCTTGAGCTGAAGAGCTGAGGGACAGCGCCCAGGCCCAGAGTTCAAGCCCCAGGACCAAAATAAATAAATAAATAAATAAAAGAATGCTGCAGAAGTTCACTTTGGGCAGAATATTTGGCATAGTGCCTTGTATATTATAGGAGTCCAGAATGGTACTAAATAAATACAGAGTGGAATAAAACAACTATAAACACAAGTTTCTGCAGGCCTAGAGCAGGTGAAGGTAGGAGGGTGTGGCAGGAAATGTGCAGGTATCAGATTAGATAAGTAGGATCTGGAATTGCCTTGTCCCTCACTGAGAACTTTGAACCCCTTGCCACATGGAACCACGTGTCCTGCAGACCTAATAATACTTGCAGCACAGGGATCTGGGGAGAATTCAGCAAGGTTCTCAAAAGCATCTGGTAGGATTCCTGACCCAGAGGATGCCACTTGAATGATACCAACTTCTTCACACTTAGCATCTCTAAATCCATGTATTCCTTCCTCAAACAAAAGTATTATGTGATTTCACCTATTGCAGAATATGGTTTTCTTTTTCTTTTTCTTTTTTTTTTTTTGGTGGGTCATGGGGCTTGAACTCTGGTCTTGGGCACTGTCCCTGTGCTCTTCAGCTCAAGGCAAGGGCTCTACTGCTTGAGCCACAGCGCCATTTCCAGTTTTCTAGTGGTTTATTGGAGATAAGTCTCATGGACTTTCCTGCCCTGGCTGGCTTTGAACCGCAATCCTCAGATCTCAGTCTCCTGAGTAGCTAGGATTACAGATGTGAGCCACTGGCACCCACTAGAATATAGTTTTCTATGAGCAAGATATAGTCTGCTCATAGATATCATTTTGCCAACATTGCTCCTAACATTTTAAATATTAAGATATCTCAACTGTGACCCAACCAGCTCACAAAATATTATTTGGCATGATCTTGATACAATACTCTTTTTCTCTTTTTTTTGGTGAGTTGTGGGACTTGAACTCAGGGACTGGGCCCTGTCCTTGAGCTTTTTTGCTCAAAGCTAGTGCTTTACCACTTTGAGCCACAGCCCTACTTTTGGTTTTCTGGGCTAATTGGAGCTAAGAGTCTTATGGACTTTCCTGCCTGGGCTGGCTTTGAACCCTGATCCTTAGAACTCAGCCTCTTGAGTAGCTAGGATGACACATTTGAGCCCAGCCAATACAATACTTTTACTTTGCAATATGTTATTTTATACTTTGACTTATCTTCATTCTGTGGTTAATTAAAACTTTGGGGGCTTTTTTAAAAATAGCAGTGTCCCTCCAAGTCACCTGTTCATTTTATACCTCCCTCCCAACTACAAATATTTCCACTTATCTACCATAAGTTTCCACTCATTTATTGAAATGCACCATTTCACTTGGTCAATTATCTCTTTTAGCTTTGATTTGAAGACTCCTCTTGAAGCAGGGAGTGGAGGATAAAGGGGGAGAGGGAAGTAATAACTTGAGACATTCTCCTTATCCTTCCTTAATTGCAAAATAAACATCTCCCACAGTGATCTGACTTCAGGGCAGCATCTGTGTCTAGGAAGGGGAAAAGGACAGGGGCTGCACTTTGCCTCTGCCAGACAAAGCACATGAGTAATTAAACTTCAACACACTTAGTAACTGAGTAATAGAATTATATTGTACCGAGATCAACCTAAGGGAAAAGGAAAAGGGGGAACATAGCAACCTTTCACATCCTCAAAATGAAATGCGCTCTTGTGATTTAATTCAATATTGCATTCTCCCACAAGCAGCATTGCTGAAAAACAAAACTAGCAATAAATACTTGTGCTCTATTGCAAAACTTCTCTTAATAAATGTAGGTTTCTCAGATTCTATGCAGATAGAGTTACATCTGTTTTTTTAAGAGGAGAGAGAAACCTATAATATAATCAATGCAATATAAATTTAAAATCTCTTGCTAAGGATTATGAACAACTTCTTCCTAAAGAAGGAACACTGGGACATCATACGTCATCTAGAAATGATGGAGAGGAAGTATTCTCAAAGCCTCCTGTTTTCCTTTATGAAATGGATTAAATATACACAATATGTTTCTCTGTGCCAAAAAAATGTATGTGTTGAAAAATCCACAGCAATCAATGTGTATACAATTAGAAGATTAGTAGGCTAGTAGAGGTGGGGATTGGGAGATAAATCATTTTTCTATTTACGTAAGACTCAGAAAATCCTATTTTCCCTTCTGTAGTGGGAGATTCAGTTATTTAGTTCACAGAGGATAGCTAAAAATAAATCATTTTAACATCTTAATTTTTATTGGGGGTCTGGGAAGGTGGCTCAGTGGTAGAGCGCTTGCCTTGCATGCCTGAGGCCCTGGGTTCGATTCCTCAGGACTACATAAGCAAAAAGAAAAAAGCCAGAAGTGGTGCTGTGGCTCAAGTGGTAGAGCGCTAGCCTTGAGCTGAAGAGCTGAGGGACAGTTCCCAGGCCCAGAGTTCAGGCCCTACGACCGGACCCAAAACAAACAAAAAAAAGTCATTTAAATTTTATTGGGTGTTGGAATATTTTTAGATTCACTGTACATTTCTCACAGGAGGGGGAAAATGGGGAAGAACAAAATAGGGATGATACTGACCAGGAAGCATTGTACTCGCAACCTGAACTACAGAATTGTAACCCCCTTTACAACTATATAATAATAATAATAGGAATAGGAAGAAGAAGAAGAGGAGGAGGAAGGAGAAGAGGAAGACGAGGAAGAGGAGGAAGAGGAAGAAGAGGAAGAAGAAAGGAAAAGAACTATGTAGCTGGTTGGGCATGCTGGTACCTGCCTATAATCCCAGCACTTAGCAGGCTGATGTTGGGAAATTATTAGTTCAAGGCCAGCATGGGATGTATGTATGTATATCTATCTATCTATCTATCTATCTATCTATCTATCTATCTATCTATCTATCTATCTATCTATCTATCTATCTATATCTAAAGAGAGAGAGAGCAAGAGAGAGAGAGAGAGAGAGAGAGAGAGAGAGAGAGAGCGCACGCAAGATCATGTCTCAAAAAAACAAGTGTGAGGACTGAAGATGCAGGTCAGTGATATCACATATCACTGACACGTATCACAGAGCACTCCAAGTTCCTGGTTTGATCCCCAGCGCCACAAAAGAAAAAAAAAGATGAAGGAAGGAAGGAAGGAGGGAGGGAGGGAAGGAAGGAAGGAAAGAGACTATGCAATATATTATGAAGCTTTTCTATCGGTCAAGATGTCATTGCCATAGTTATTGAATTAAAAAAGAAATGTGTGTAAGAGCCAGTAGACTCAAAGTCAATTTTATTTCTGAGATACCTTCTTTTGAAAAATAATTTTTCAGTTACGTCTAGGTAATGGGACACCGGGGTTTCGGTTCGCCGTGTTGGTGTGTGATACAATGTGTCTTGACAATGTCAGCCCATGGTTCCCCACCACCTCTCCTAACTCAGGGTATCCAACTACCGCTTTTGGACAGGGGTTTAAGCTGAAACTGACCCCCAAATAACGTGTCCTTTGTGCAAAGTGTAACTAGCAAGGGTCAAAAGCTGAGCCACTTAGTGGCTGACCAGCTGTATATATATATTTTCTTCGGCTCAGTGCTCATATACCAAAATAAATTTAATCTCATGGCTAAGGTTTGTGAACTACCTGGGGGAGGAGGTGGAGGCAGCTCTTTTCGATCTCTGTGTTCTAAGAACTATGGTCACGGAACCATTTCTGTATTAATTCTACTGGGAGCAAGGTAGCTTAGGTTTTAAACCACCGAGGAGACTTGGATAAACTACCGCTGTGATTGTTCCCTTGAGGTAATGATTTTTCTGACCAAACCATTTCTGTCACTTTGAAGTGGTGAAATCAAGCAAGGTAAATGAGACCCTGACCATGTAAGTGGCATTTGGGGCATCAGAAATATTTGAAAGTGAATCTAAAGTTTCTCATGAGTCCTGAGACTTAAATTCCCTTTCAATATATTGTGTGTATGTGAGTATGTGTGTGTGTGTCCAAGAATATCACACATACACACACACACACACACACACACACACGTTAGGGCTACGGCCAAGGTTTAAGTGGTCAAGTGCCTTCCTCACTAGCCCAACATACTGAATTTCAATTCCACTTTCATCAAGAAAAAAAATGTTTAAAATCCTACCAGGCACCATTGGCTCACACCTGTTATCCTGGCTACTCAAAAGGCTGAGATCTAAGAATCACAGTTCAAAGTCAGCCAAGGCAGAAAACTACATGAGGCCCTATTTCCAACTAACCAGCAAAAAGTCAGAAGTGGAAGTGTAACTCAAGTAGTAGAATACCAGTCTGAGCAAAACAAAGGACAAGTGAACATGTGTGTCCCTTTACAGGAAGTCTTCCCCGGTGGCTGTAGATTTGGGCTTGAGTTACCACGCCGGCAGTGGCTGGCCAGGTCTTGTAACTCACTCACTAAACACTTGATGTCTTCTGGGAGCCCAGATGGGTGGACGCAAACCTGCCCTGCCTGCTGACTGTGTTCTGGAGTTCCAAATGTACCTGCCACCCACTCATTGGTAAGAAACGATCTCATTGCAGCTTCTAAGCAAATGCTTGTTATTGATGCGAGGCTACTTTGACAAAGGCAAGGAAGGGACAAACCTCCACATGTAGTCAGAATATTTTCCCTCACCCATGAACCCCCGGGGCGCTACTCATGGGGCCGGTGCTGGGGCTCAGTCCTCTCTGGAGACCAGATAATCCACCTAACAGTGTCGTTTCTAAAACATCAACAGAATAACTTTTTTATTATTTCCTATACTGCTTAGATATCTGTACATTTTACTATGCATTTTAGGTACACATTACTATTAAAATATTTTTTTTCTTTTTGTATAAATTATTTTGAAAAGCATCTCTCTCTTTCTTTACTGACTTTATCATCCTTCTAATCGTTAGAATTCATTTAAGTACTCAAAATAGTTGTCTGATGTCAGAATGTCAGAACAGAAAAAAGACCTATGGTTTTACGTGTCTTGAAATGGTGTTATAAACACCTAGGATTTTTAAAAAATGAATTTGAAGTCATGGCTCTGCCACTGTATAAATGGAGGCACATTTATAATTCCCGAGCCTCCAATTCATCAATTGTGACATGGGGGCTTGCTTTAACAATGCACTTTTCTTTTCTTTTCTTTTGAGGTGCCAAGCACTGAACCCTGGGCTCTCCCACATGCTAAGCAAGTGCTCTACCTCTGAGATCCAGCCCCTTGCCAGGCACAGACTTACATCTTGAGAAGTTCAATGCTAGGATTGATGTCCTTTCCATATAGCAAATGTGCAAGGATGATTTTCAGTCATGGTGGGCTCTCAACCCAACTCCCAGGCCTAAACTAGGTCACCGGCTGGGTGCTAGTGGCATATGCCTGTAATCCTAGCCACCGGGGAGGAAGGACTGAGGTTCAAGACAGGCTTGGGCAGAAAAGTACAAAAGACCTCCTTGTCAGGGGAGAGCTGGGTGTGTGTACATACACCTGTTATTCTAGCTCGGATGACAAGGCTAGTTGATGGATACCCAGGCAAGCACCTGGGCAGGAAGTGAGACCCCATTTTAAATATGACCAGCTGAAAATGGCTGAAAGTATGGCCCAGAAGCCCTTAATTTCAAACTCCAGTACTACATGCCACCCCCCCCCCAAGGAGGTCATATAAATAATGTTGAATCAATTTATTCAGCCTTGCCCTGAAGACATGTGGTTCTTTCATTTACTAATATGCGAAACTTCCTGCAGAGAGCATAGCAGCCCGAACTCAAAGTCAAATTGGAGCTATACACAATTCTTTCTCAACAGGAAGTGTCCTCTGGTACTTTTCTGCTAGCTTTTTCTTGTCACCTGACATTTCTACACCCATTAAAAAAAATTCACCTCTGTTTATCGACAACCACAGCTTTCAGACCTTCACGAAACTCAAATAATGTTTCATTGGGCTGTGTGTTTTGAGGTAGGAGACAGGTGGGTTTAGAGTAATACTGAGTTGTTGATTGTGACAGATCATATTTTCCAGGTGCTTCTGCAGTCCAGAGTCTAACATGAAACAGAAAAATAGGAATTGTCTATCGAGATGATATGGGGCATGAGTTTGGTGCCTTCTCATTTTCCCATGTACTTTGCCCATTCATATAAGAAGATATAGCTGCCAGCTTTGGAAAGGGTCTTGCAGTTCTTTGTGAGTGCACACCAAATCGTCTGGGAAACTTGTTCCAACAATATCCCCAGGTGGTTTGAGTGCACTGTACAGTCTAACCAGCAAGCAAAGTAAAAACTTTCCTGTTTTATTTTTTCAGTGATGGAGATCAAACCTTTGACCTTGAATATGCTAGGGAAGCACGTTCTAGGTGCTTCGTCCTCAGCTCTTGTTCCTTCCTTCCTTTCTTTCTTTCTTTTTCTTTCTTTCTTTCTTTCTTTCTCTCTCTCTCTCTTTCTTTCTTTCTTTCTTTCTTTCTTTCTTTCTTTCTTTCTTTCTTTCTTTCTTTCTTTATCAGTCATGGGGCTTGAACTCAGGGCCTGGGAGCTGTCTCTCAGCTCTTCAGCTCAAGGCTATCACTCTACCAGTTGAGCCACAGCACCACTTCCGCCTTTTTTGGCTTATGTGGTGTTGAGGAATCGAACCCAGGGCCTCATGCATGCAAGGCAAGCACTCTACCACTGAGCCACCTTCCCAGCCCACCAGCTGTTTTTTTTGTTTTATTTTTTAATTATTATTATAAAGGTAATGCACAGAGGGGTTACAGTTACATAAGTCAGTTAATGAGTACATTTCTTTTTGGACAATGTCACCCCTTCTTTTGTTCTTTTCCAATTTTTTTTTCCCTCCTGGGTTTTTGGAATAGAGTCTCATATAGCTTAGAACACACAATCCTCCCACCTTAGCTCCTCTTGTGTGCTGGGATTACAGGTGTACACCACAATGGCCAGCAGGAGTTTATCTTCACATTTTCAGAGCAGTCGGTGAAGAAGGACTAGATTTTTGCTGTCACACTGGAAAAGGACAAAGTACAAGCCTGAGGAACACTCACATCCTGAGCTGTCTGTAGATAGGATTCTTGGCCTCCAGAAGTAGCTAACTGCCAACTAAAGGTAGAGTTGAGGCATAGACCGAACTTGGCAAAAGATGGCTTCAAGTAGAAAATGTGCTTTGGCTAAGTGTCTGTGGCCTGTCTCAGCAGCAAAATCCTGTAATTCCACACTTTTTGCTACAGAATCACTGTGAAGGGGTAGTAAGAGGCTTCCCTCAGCATGTGTCTCTAAGTCTTAGGTAAATTCCTCAAGTTCTTTCATAGTATTCTGAAGGTTTCTTTTTTTAATCCGTTCTGTTGTTTTTCTGCTTCGAGTTTCTGAATGAAATATGTGCTTCAACTTGACAAGTAGCCACATGGTCATTTCTTGCACTCAGTTTTTTGTTGTTGTTGTTGTTGGCATACTGTTGCATTGACATGGGAGAAAAGGCTTTGCTTTCCTATGTGAAAAAAATTTCATTTGGGAAAATAGGATAATAATAATTGCATATTGTAATATGCAAGGTCCAGTGAACTTGCTTCCTGTTTTTTTTTTTTCCCATCCTCCTTCATCTAACACATACTATCCTCTCCATAAGGAAGCAGCTGGAGACAATGGGCTTCAGGATTTGAACTCAAGAACTCATTGGCACTCAACCACTAGAGCCACACCCCCAGCCTGTGGGAAAGTAATGTAGAGCAGAGGCCTTGAGCCTTTCATCAGAGTGAAACCCTCCTACCACAGTGGCTATATCAAGATCTTTCTGCTTGATACTTGGTGCCAACAGCCTGCTTTCCTGTCATGCCAACTGCAAACAGGCTTTCCTGACAGAGCACAATTTTATACCAACCATTACAGGAACAGGAAAATCCCCACCAGCGTTTTCTTCCAGTCACTATTAGAAAAGGGTAAGTCACAGAGAGTGTAGACTTTCTTTCTCAGGCTGGTGGCCCTCTTCTGCTTCCCCGTTTGCTTGTTTTGCCTGGTTAAAAAGTGGCGATTGCATCTGACACAGGATCTGCAACTCCGTTCATTGTTGGAGTCAGGTTTCTGGTCACTGCTCAGATCTCAGCTGGCAGTGGTTTCTTCCTCCACACCCAGTGAGATCATCAGGGGAAACTCGGGCAGATTTCTACCTGTTCCTGGTTCTAGTCAGTGATTAACTTTTGCAGATCACTTTTCTACTCTGTGTGTGTGTGTGTGTGTGTGTGTGTGTGTGTGAGAGAGACAGAGAGACAGAGAGACAGAGAGAGAGAGACAGAGAGAGAGTACTTAATTCAACTGATGGAACTCTGAATCAGTCGTAAAGAGTAAGTTTCTCAGCCAGTTGTCACTGGCTCAGGCCTGTAATCCAAAAAGCTACTCAGGAGGCTGAGATCTGAGGATTATGGTTTGAAGCCAGTCTATGTATAAAAGTAAGACACTTACCTCCAATTAAACATCAAAAAAAGCAAAAAGTAGAGCTGTACCTCAAGTGGTAGAGTGCTAGCCTTGAGCGAAAAACATTCCAGGCCTTGAGTGTAAGCTCCTGGACCTGTACATGCAGGCAGGCATTCAGGAAGGCAGGCGCGCGCGCGCGTACACACACACACACACACACACACACACACACACACACACACACACACACACACACACACACACACACACACACACACACAGAGGCAGAGGCAGAGGCAGAGGAAAAGGAAGAGAAAGAGGAAGAGGAAGAGGCAGGAGAAGAAGAAAGAAGAGGAAGAAGAACAACAAGAAGATGATGATTCTCTTCTCTCCATAATCTATCAATTAACAGAAAAGGGAAAGGGAGAGATTTTTCTTGAGACACTTTGCTGTGGTCCCCCAAGGCGGAGCAAACTGTTTTCCATGCTCTCCCTTAGCTTGAGGCCAATTCACTGGCCATCTTATTAGGATCAGCCATCAGTCTCACTTAGAGCTGTATTTTCAGCATACTTTCCAGAGAAAGAGCCTCAGGTAACATCCCTACCATTTCCTCTTGAGAAGTTTACTTTATTTTCTTATTTGTATTTTCATTTGGCCAGTCCTGGGACTTGACCTCAGGGCCTGAGCACTGTCTCCAAGCTTCTTTTGCTCAAGGCTAGCACTCTACCACTTGAGCCACAGCACCACTTCAGGCTTTTTCTGTGTATGTGGTGCTGAGGAATCAAACCCAGGGATTCATGCATGCTAGACAAGCACTCTATCACTAAGCCACCTTCCCAGCCCCCTTATTTTTAAATTTTTTTGGTTGTGGGGCTTGAACTCAGGGCCTGGGTGCTGAGCTCTTTTGCTCTAGGCTAGCACTCTACCACTTTGAGCCACAGCTCTACTTCTGGTTTTCGTGGGGTCAATTGGAGGGATGAGTCTCATGGACTTTTCTGCCTGGGCTGGCTTTGAACTGTGATCCTTAGATCTCAGGCTCCTGAGTAGCTATGGTAGGCAGATATAGTCTGAGTGCACACATGGGCTTGTGAGACAGCAGGTATAGTGCAAATTTGCATGACACAGATTTCACAAAAGTGTTTGATGATCATGCACAGCAGTATTTCCCTCATTCTCTCTTGAAATTTTCAGTTCCTTGTTTCAACTGACTCCATAGACTTTAAAAGGGCATCTCCAACTCTCAACCCACGTTGCAAAAACTGTTCTCCCTGGTCAAAACAGGGCTTCCTCTGAGTTTCTCTCTTTCTTTAAGTAAAGCATTTTCCTTGGCTCTGTGGCTCAGAATTATATTTGTTATTACTGAAAAGCTTGCCAGAGTTTAGTAGGTTTAATTTCTGAACCAGAAGGATTGTATTTCTGGCTTATGGGAATTCCATCCAAGTGAGTACTTAGATCTCTTATTCAAGTAAGAAATGATTGAAAGTAAGAATTTATTACACAAGTCAGTCTTCTTTGCATATATTAGTGAACTACTACTACTACTACTACTACTACTACTACTAAAATATGGGGGAAAGATAAAGCAAAATGTAAGGTCACAAAAATAACAGAAAATTTCAAACTTTAAATGACAGTATTAAAGCTGAATTCTAATTGTTATTTATTACCTCTTTACCTATACTATTCCTTAAATGGACCAGACAGACAACACATTTATGTAAACAGATATTGGTGATTTTAGTACCCTGGTCAGTTATATCAGAAACCTAATTTTTTATTACTATCTTAGCATACATAGATTTGTTGTATCCTGTACTATTCTAAAAATCCTGTAGTTCTGAATAGCTAGTCTGTATACAAAATATCAATTTCAAGTTACAAAATGAAAATAAAATGTCCCTCTCACCCTTCCTCCTCTATTTGATTCCTCTGTCCAGCTGTATGGTGGTCTGTACTAGTTTCTTAGATTTCCTTCCAGAAACACAGCTGTGTGTATCATGTATACATACCATGTGTGTTTCTAGCAAGTGCCTTGCTTATTTTGTTCAACATCCATCTCGCTCCCCTGAAAGAATATCAAGCTAACAGGCAAATCCAAGTGTCTATTATAACCAGAGTTCCTGACGCAATTTCATTTCCTCTATTCAGCTGGATGGAACCATAGAGCGTCATGTCCCACAGGACAAGCCAAGATCAGAAAGATGAATTTCCCATGTTTTTTCTTTATCTTTTCTTTTCTTTTTTTTTGGGGGGGGGGGGCCATGGGGCCTGAACTCTGGGCCTGGGCGCTGTCCCTCAGCTCTTCAGCTCAAGGCTGGCGCTCTACCACTTGAGCCACAGCGCCACTTCCAGCTTTTTTCTTTTTGCTTATGTGGTGCTGAGGAATCGAACCCAGGGCCTCAGGCATGCAAGGCAAGCACTCTACCACTGAGCCACCTTCCCAGCCCCCCATGTTTTTTCTCATGTGTGAAACCTATACATTGTCATTGTCATCATCATCATCATCATCATCATCATCATCATCATCATCATCATCGTGTAAAATTATACTGTTGGGAAGGAGTCTGCTGGAAGGGGCATGAAGAAAGAAGATGACAGAGGTTAATATTATCTAACTGAATTATATATATGTATGAAGGAAACATACTGAAACCCATAAAAACTTTTTAAAAAGCAGAAGAGAGGAGGAAAGTGTGTTAGAATGAGTAATACAGAAGGGATGGATTTGATCAAAGTACATTTTATACATGACTGTAAGTCTTACAAGGAAACTCCTTTGTAATTTCTACTATCTGAATTCCCACTTTTCAGACGCATTGTATTGTATGGCACTCAATTTTTTAAAATAATTTTTTGAAAGTAATTACATACATTTCACAATTCCACAGCACTGTGGGAGAATGATACTTAAAGTCACAAACACATTTTAACCTTCACAAGGCAAACTGTCATTATCATGGTCTGTAATGAGCTTTGACAATACAACTGTTTCTTTGACATCAGGTAATATGCACATTTCTTTCTTTTTGCTTAGTGTTAGATGCTCCCTCTTTCTCTCTTATTCCCTCCCTCCCATTGCTGCCCTTGAGCTGCTTGGTTTGTTTTATCAATGTCCAGTGGCACTTGAGTTTCGAAACAGAGCTAAATGAGGAGAGAGATTGGGCAGCCAACATCCATTGTGCTGGCGTGGACACAACACAGGCACAAGGCCAGCAGGAGCACTGCAGTGTTACATTCCCTTTGTCAGAGATGGCCTTTATTGGCTTTTTTGTTTTTGAAACAGGTTTTCTCTATTTTATTTACTTATTTATTTTTTGTCCACAATGACCTCAAACTTAATGATCCTTCTGCCTTGACTTTCTTACTACCCGGGAATACAGGTACATGTCACCTTGCATAAACTAAATTGTGGCCATAGTGGAGATGATACCCCTTCTGCAGGTATCAGCTGCACTGGAATGACCAGATTCCACAGGTGGCAGCAGGAGGGGCTCCTCCCTGGCTCCTTACCTCTGTGCACATTCTTCCCAGGTGACTTGCGGAGACATAGCTGAACCTAGTTAATTATTCAGTTCACAGTGCTGAGGCTGCTCAACCTGGAATAGATATAATCTCTGTCATTGACTCTTGATAAGATGTACAAATAAGCAGAAACAAAGCCTCTCCCCCTAAAAATGTCCCTCTCCTAAATCTGTGGAAGCTATGAATATGCTATATTACATGACCAAAGACAGCTAGGATAGATTCATGTTGCTAATGTATTCATTTTAAAATGGGGAGGATTTCCTAGATTGCTCAGGTAGGCCTGATGTCACTGAAAGTAGAAGGAGGTGGAGGCACAACATGGGCATATGCATCTGTAATTGAGAGGCTGAGGTAGGAGCATTACCACTTCCAGGACAGCCTAGGCTATATACCAGGACCTTGTCCAAAACATAACAACAAGAAGATTGGATGGAAGAAAACAGAATAATATTCAGCAGAAGCTTGACCAGCAACATGTAAAATTGTTGGCTTTGAGGACAGAAAAGGGGAAACAAGAATCAAGGGGTGTGAGTGGCTTCCAGAAGATAGAGAATAAAATGAATTCTATTTAGAGCAAGAAGAAATGCTAAGAAAGAGTTTGGGAGGGGGCTGGGAAGGTGGCTCAGTGGTAGAGCGCTTGCCTTGCATGCCTGAGGCCCTGAGTTCGATTCCTCAGCACCACATAAGCAAAAAGAAAAAAAAAGCCAGAAGTGGCACTGTGGCTCAAGTGGTAGAGTGCTAGCCTTGAGCTGAAGAGCTAAGGGACAGTGACCAGGCCCAGGGTTCAGGCCCACGACCGGACCTAAAAAAAAAAAAAAAGAAAGAGTTTGGGAGTCACACTATATCCTTTCCATACCAATGAATGTCCGTAAGATTCTTATTTTTAAAATTTGTTACTATCATTTTTTTTCAGTGGATGCTGGGGATGGAATCCAGGGCTTAGAAAGTTGAGCCATGTATGGTGACACACACCTGTAACCCCAGGACTCTAGAGGAAGCTGATTCAAAAGGATTACGAGTTCCAGAATACATAACAAGCTTCAACTTGTCTCAACAAAACAAAATACAACAACACAACACTGAAGACCGCTCTATATGCTTTTGAGTAGATAAGCTATTACTTCTGGCAGATTTACCTCTGGAGAAAGGAATATTGGTAAGCAATTTTATATTCAAGCAAAGACATTCTGAATACTGTACTCAGTGCCTAGACACAAGAGAAATAGAGTGAGAAAAGGGGCTGAAAAATTGTGCCTGCTCAAAATTCCTTTTAATTGAACCTCTAAAGTTTTAAGAAATTTAGAATCATAATTTTTAAAATTATTATTCTTGCATGCTAAAATTTTAATCTTTGATGGGGATATCCAGTTATGATCAGGACTTCTGATGAAAACTGAACTTAATACCTGATTTGGAATTGAGTCAAAGTATGCATTTGGTGTACTTTTGATGCTCAGCCATGCTTAGGAACCATTTATTTATTGGATCTTTACATATGAAAGAACCTGGATAATCTGTCAATAGAAAGATAAACATCTGTACAGTGTAACACAAGACCATTTAGCAACTTGATGCCTGGCTAGAGCCCTTGTTATGTTCTGACTCACTCAGGGGCAGAGCCCTTTTATAATTCTAAACATATAAAGCAGTTTACATCCTGATGATGAATAATTCAGAGGATTAACATGACTATGTATTAAAGGATCATCACCCAGTGAAAAGCCAGAGTAGGAAGAGTTTGTCAGAGTTTTGGGATGCTATGCAGAGTTAAGCTTATGAGGACATTTAAAATCAGTAGAATGTGGGCAGCTTCTTTTTCTCAAACATTATGAGACAAAAACAGACAAACAAACTTAAATTGCAGTCTTACACCAAGCACCCTCAAATCAAATCCGGTTATATCACAACTTTACATATAAAAGATGGAGCTGCGCAGTGCAGTTAAGTAGTAGTTTACTCAGCATGTGGGTAGGCTGTGAATCAGTCCACAGTATTGACCCTCCCCCCCCAAATTCCATGAAAACACACACACACACACACACACACACACACACACAAGTCATCAATAACAGGTTGAGACACTTACACTAGCTTTCTTGGATACACGTTCCTGCTTCACTGTTTCTAGTTACTTTCTTACATTTCTGATTTCAGAAGTCCCTAAGCTAACCAATACAGGCTGTATTACAGACAATGACTCTTCTCACTATGGTAACAGTTGCTCAAGTTGCTTTTCATGGTAATCCTAAAATTAGTTGATTTATGAACATTTTTCCAATTTAGCCAAACTTTCTTTTGCCTTGAACGATGATTTGCTCACAGGTTCCAGTGATTGGCAAGTCTGTATCTTTGGGGAGAGCCATTATTCTGCCTTCCACTTCTCCCATCTTCTACTAAGCTCTTCCACTGCCTAAACTCAGTTGCAAAGCAACTGTCTAGGCAATCAGTTTGCCAGGGCCATTGACATCTCATCCCTCCTCCCTCCTTTGCTTACCTAGGGAAAAGAGGAAAGTATCAAAGAGCAAATAAGCACTTAGAAAACAACTACTTGCATACCTAGAATACAGCATTCTTAAAAACGAGGGGGAAAATGATGTTTGTTATGAAAATTAGCCAAGTATAAAGATTGACAGAGCTGATGATTTGTAGACAATAAATAATAATATATAAATAAATATAGATGCAAATATTCTAAATCTCCTAAGACAAATGGAAACAATGAGCTATAATTTCTCTCCTATCCTGTGGACAAAGGTCAAAACATTGCTAACATTCAATTTTGAAGACAGGACAGACTACTGAAGAACAGTAATTAGCATAATTGTTTTGGAAGGCAACTTGGCAACATTTAATCCAACTGCAACTGTGTGGATTTTGCTTTAGTGGCTCCATTTTTAGAGACTAATTCTCACAATCACCAGTGTATTACATCTATGCAAAGATGTTCAGCCAGGTGGTGTTTATGATGTCCCTTCCCTCCTGCCCACCCAAATCCTACCAACTTGGAAATATTCACATCCTTATTATTATAGAATTTTTGAAGGTAAACCAGTGGAGGGCACCATTTGAAGGAACACCCTAGCATGGATCTATATTTAGTGTTAGGCAGAAAAAGTAAATTGCAGAGCAGTGTGCATAGCATAATTAGGAACTATTTGCATGCTAGGAAATGAAAGTTTAGTAGATGTAAATCGAACTATTAATAGTGGTTGTTCTGCACAAGATTCCTGGGACGTTGGTCCTTTGTTTTACCTATTTCTGTAGTGTTTGAATTTTGTTAGACAAGCATTTAAAATTTTTCAGAAATATAAAATTATGGGTTGTTAAAAAATGTAGGACTAGGGCTGTAGCTCAATGATAGAGTATTTGCCTAGCACCCATGAGGCCTTGGGTTTGAGCTTTTGCACTGCAAAAAAAATCCCCTCTTAATTGAATGAGAGAATGAATATAAAATGACTTTCAGGCTTTTAGTTGATTGACATTTCTCTCACACTAATTTGTTTAAATTCAAGTTCCTCCTTCTGGAGTTTCTTGCCCCCAAAATGATCTGTCCCCTTGTATTTTCAATTCCTGTCTCCTCTAAGAGTCTGCTCTGTGTTCCTTTCCCTTTCATGTTGGTTCTCAAAAATAGCCACCACGACCCATCAATTAACACTTCCATTTGAGGAAGAGAAATGGAAGGTGAACTGAAGAGACGGAAGTCTGCTAAATGCTTTCATTTCCTTGGACCTTGGAAACTGCTGATCTTTTAACAGAACTCTAATGTTGGTGATGACAATGTATTTTCATTCTGCAGATGTTTTCCATAATCGGTGAATTAGGTTCAGACACTTTTTGTGTATCATGAATCTAAGTGCTTGCTTTTGTTCCTGATGTTAGGTTCAACCTCACATTGGTAGTGACTACTCTCCTTAGCAGGATGCCAGGTACAACCTTGTGCTGTAATAACCTGGATGTCCTCATTTTTTGCATACTTTTTGGGGTGAGAGGCAAGGTTTGAAGGATAGGGTGGTGGTTTTATGGTAGAAAGAGGACACACATGTGAATATAAACACAAATGCATCCTGGTGAGGCTGAGGAAGCCACAGTTACTTGCTCAGGGTAGGCTACTGGGCAGATCTGGCCTGTCCAACATTTTCTTACACCAGCATTTCTTTCTTAGGAAAGCTTACAACCTTGTTAATACATAGGATATATCTATCTTACATATACTTCTCTGACTTTTCTGAAATGGTATTTTTAATAGAAATCAAATAAATAAAAGTTAACTTAAAAATATTACTTGCTTACAGGGATTATTATTTTCACTAAAAATGAGAATGAAACACTCAGGCAAAAATTTTAGGTAATCCCATCTTGGCCAGTTAGTTCCAGGAAAGATTTTCCCCAGAGTATTGTATCGTTTATTTATAATTATAGTTCACAGTTGGGTATGGCGGGGTGTGCATATAATTCCAGAGTATTGTACCGCTTATTTATAATTATAGCTCACAGTTGGGTATGGCGGGGTGTGCATATAATCCCAGCACTTGGGAACCTTGAGGCAGGAGGATTGAGAATTTGAAGGAAGCCTCGGCTGTACAGCAAAATCTGGTCTCAACAAGGAAAAAAAATGCTCACTTCACTGAAGTAACAATTCCTTAATTTGACTCTTGGAGATAAAAATAATTTGGGTTCTTTCAAATTTAGTTTTGTTAACTTATTTTTGTAGTGCTAGAGATGGAGGAGCCCAGGGCCTGTGCATGCCAAGTAAATGCTCTGCCACTGACCTACCTCCAGCCCATAGAATATAATTACTGATAATTAACCTTCTGTGAGCCAATAGCTGGAATGAATGTCAAGAGGAGTGGGGCAGTCCCAGACCTCAAGGACTTCACCCACAGAACAGGAAATGAAAGTCATATGAAAATAGCTATCTTTGCAAAAGAAAACACACCAAATATCCTAGCAAAGGAATACAGAAGGGCAAGTTTCATGAAGACAAGAGAATATACTCCAGAATCGTGTAGGAGGGCATATAAAAAGAAACAGGGCTGGAATGTGGCTTAGTGGTAGAGTGCTTGCCCAGCATGCATGAAGCCCTGGGTTTGATTCCTCAGTACCACATACACAGAAAATGCTGTAAAGTGCTAACCTTGAGCAAAAGAAGCTCAGGGACAGTGCCCAGGTTCTGAGTTCAAGCCCCAGGACTTGCTAAAAAAGCAAGCAAGCAAGCAAGCAACTAACAAATGATGTACATATATGTGTTTAAAATCCTTGAGCTCCATCAAGGGTAGGAATGGTGTCTCCTTTATCTTTTTCCCCATATAAGCCCAGTACCTGACAGACAGCAGGTCTTCAATGAATGATAAAGGGGAAATAAATTGGCCTTAAGCATTTAGTTGGTTCTGGTCATTTCCTGGCTGGTACTTACAACTACTGAAGGATGATTCTGGTTTTTTTTTTTTTTTTTTCTTCTCTTCCTTCTCTTTCAACAAAGGAAGAAATCCCAGCTCAAGAAGGAAACTGATGTAAGATAGGCTGGAATAGCAGCTATGGAATTGGCCTTGAATTTAAGCACTGGCTCTGCCATTTCATAGTTTGGTGATCTCAGGCAAGTTAAATAACTTGGTTTCTTCATCTTTAAAATGGACACAACAGTATTACTAATCATGTTGACCTGGCAGCCATGTCTGATGAGGTATATACAGGGTTTAGTCTGAGACTAAATATGGTATTAACTGTCATTAAGTTTCTTGCCACTAATAGTGAATGATACTACCTATCTCACTGCTTTCAAAGAGATTTCACACTGTTAATATAGAAAGCTTTGTTATAATGGTCCCATTATTCTGTGAAAATGTATTTGGTGGTAAGGGAGGGTTAGAAGATCAAAGAGGATACCCAGGAAGGCTTATTAAACCAGACAAACTGGATTGGCAGTATGAAGACAGGGTTTAAGTGGAGAGACGTGGTATAAGATACAGAAAGGGGGAGGGAGGAAGGGAAGAGAGAAAAGGATGAGAATATGTTAGAAAGGGAATGTTAGCACAAGAATAAAATTATCAGGTTAATTCAGATGTTATTTAATGGGGAGAAAGAGGATGAGGCCCATGTCAAAAAAAAGCAAAAGGCGATGGGGTGACAGAAGCCATCTGTGTAGGATGACTCAGTTTCCCTGATTATAAAATGAAGGTACTGGTAGGAGCCTCAGGGTGGGGAGGCTGAGGCCACTTCAAGTGGCCCTTCCACAGATAAGCAGATCTGAAAAAAGGCAGTTGCTGGCTGAGGAGGTGAGGGCTGAAGTGTGGTAGGGAGGTACCTATAAAATGTGGTGTGTTTGTGGGAGTGGTAGGACATGGCCCGGAATCTGGCAGAATGGAATATGAATGCTCAGGTGTAACCAGAGAGAAATGTTTTGGTTTAAAAGCTTCTTGTGTCTTGGCAGGCATTTAATTCTGGGCATCGAAATAATGTCACTGTATACCCAGGAACGTTCCCCCACCTCACAAACATGAGAACAAGGTATTTTAAAAGCTTCATTGTCAGATGGGATGTAACTCTTATTGTCATCAGTGCACTTAAAGAAGTGGAGATCTGATCTGAAATCATGTCCATTTCTTGTTTCAAAAGCAAGAATAGGTAGACAGATGTGTTATGTAATAATTAGATGAGGTTCTTTGTGTGTGTGTGTCCTATTAGGATAGCTGCAGAAATGCCCTGATGTCCAAGAGACAATAATTATGGACAGAATCCTCTCTCATGAGTTCCTTTGTGTTTTTATTCAAAAACAATTAGAAAATATCTTAGCTGACTTAGCTGGAAATCACATTCCATGAAGGCAGAGTATGTAGCTGCTGAGATACGGATCTCACAGATCCTAGCATAGGAAGTTATTTCCTATGTTACGTTTAAAATTGCTTATGTGATTTTTGTATTAGTAAAAAAAATTACTACTGTGCTTGAGAATAACGGTGCTGAATCAATGTATTTTTTATTTACCCTTAAAAAAAAAACATTACTGAGGCTTGAATTTAAAACCTTGCATTTGGTACGCTCGAGCTGGTATGAACAGAGGGTTTTGCAAGCTTTAATCACATCACAGTGATTGAGCTGATAATTTCCTGCAATGGATTTCTAAATAAAGACTTAACATTGAAGCTATACAAGTTTAAATGTACTGTAAGTTAGCCAAGCCACAACAAGATAACAATAAAACTGCCCAGGAAACCTAATACTTTGGAACTAAGAAAACAACAGCAACAACAAAAAGAATTAGTTGCTTGCAATATTTGAGTGAAACAAATACTTTATAAATGATATTTGTCTTCAATATAATCTTCCTGGTGAAACACTTTTGTTGTTGTTGTTGTTGGTCATGGGGCTTGAACTCTGGGCGTGGGCGCTGTCCCTGTGCCTGTCTTCAGCTCAAGGGGAGCTCTCTACCGTTTGAGCCACAGTGCCACTTTCAGTTTTCTAGTGGTTTATTGGAGATCAGTCTCACAGACTTTCCTGCCCAGGCTGGCTTTGAACTGTGATCCTCAGATCTCAGCCTCCTGAGTAGCTAGGATTACAGGCGTGAGCCACCGGTGCCCGGCTTTGGTGAAACACTTTTTAACCATATATTAAGAATATGATGAGTTTTAATATATACTCTGCTTAATTTCTAAGAACACTTTAGAAAGGTGTGATGTTTGGTTACCATCCTGTGGTCCTAAATTGGGTCATTAACATAGAAATTGTAGCACTTCTTTGAAGCCAGGTCAACAGCACTCAGTAGTTAACAGAGGGAGGAAATGATCAGAATGCTGGCAATTCATTTGTCCTGGAATACAAAAAGTACAAGGACAAATGGATGGCAACAACCCTAATTCAATATAAAGATAACAATGAAAGAAATGAAGCAAAAGTAAAAGATGAGGTAGGTGTAGTAGTGTACACCTCTAATCCCAGTTCAAGAGAGGCTGAGGAAGAAGTATTGAGAGTCTGAGCTCATTCTAGGTTACACAGTGAATCTTTCAGAAAAAGGAAGAAGAGAAAATCAAAGATAATGTTTTTAGCTGAAAGAATTTTGAAGCTATATTTAATGTAGCTTTTTCCCCCTCTCCTGTGACTAATAATTGCTACAGAAGAAAGCTATGTTTTGAGCTGAGGTTACTGTTAGCCAAATGAAAATGTATAAAATACAGACCTATGTATTCTTTGAAGGCTTTTGAAAGGTTGGAAACAAGAGTTTTAAGAAGAGCACCGTGGAGCAATTGCTGGTATTTTATGTACTTATGCACAACTGCGTGGTTATGTATTATTTTTGTACGTTTAGAAGTGAGTACAAAGGAGTTCCATTGACCATCTTTGGAAGACAGTACCTTTGGGAATGTGATTCTTTTCCCAACCTCTGTATGGGTCCTATTTCTGATCTTTGCAATTTTTTTTTTTTTTTTTTTACAGTCATGGAGTTTGAGCTCACGGACTTGAGCTTACTAGGCAGGTGCTCTAACACCATATCCTCATGTCTTTCTGTTGTATGAGCCAACACTGGATGCTTACCTCAACGGAATAAGGGTTTCTAATTTGCTAATTTTAATTTTTAAAATTCTCAAACACAGGGGCTGGGAAGGTGGCTCAGTGGTAGAGCGCTTGCCTTGCATGCATGAGGCTCTGGGTTCAATTCCTCAGCACCACATAAGCACACAAAGCTGGAAGTGGCGCTGTGGCTCAAGTGGTAGAGCGCTAGCCTTGAGCTGAAGAGCTGAGGGACAGCACCCAAGCCCAGAGTTCAGGCTCCACGACCGGACCCCCCGCCCCCCCCCCCCAAAAAATAATTCTCAAACACATATAGCTCATTATGGAGATAAAGCAGATTTTGGAATTTCTAGGACAGAACTAATAGCAAATATTTCTTTAATCACATTGTCAGATCATGCAACTTACATCTGATTAATATGTTCAGCTTACCTATTTGACCTCTGCCTTCAGTTGTTAAAAACTTTAATATGAATTATATATAAAATCTGAGTAACCAAATTATTTTATATATTATATAACTACTTTCAAATGTGATTTTATTATCAAAAGCACAATTCCCATTTTTGTTTTCCTTAACTTTTCTTCAATTCTTTTTTTTGTCAGTTATTGGCCTGAATTCTGGGCCTGGGCGCTATCCCTCAGCTCTTCAGCTCAAGGCTAGCGCTCTACCACTTGAGCCACAGCGCCACTTCTGGCTTTTTCTGTTTATGTGGTGCTGAGGAATTGAACCCAGGGCCTCATGCATGCAAGGCAAGCGCTCTACCACTGAGCCACCTTCCCAGCCCCCCTTTCTTCAATTCTTATTGTCCTTCCTTTAGAAATTTAGGGTTCTAGGAATCTAGGAAGTTTGTCTTTTCCAACAGATGTTTATTTTCCCTTGTTTCCTGAAACATGTCGTTTTATGCTTTCCAGCTTTCTCACTTTCCCAATCTTAGTCTACCTTTTTTCGTTTTCTTTTTTTTTTTCCTCCTTCTCTCTAATAAGATAGGATTTTATTGCATTGCCCAGTTTGG
This sequence comes from Dipodomys spectabilis, assembly GCF_019054845.1. Classification (NCBI taxonomy): domain Eukaryota; kingdom Metazoa; phylum Chordata; class Mammalia; order Rodentia; family Heteromyidae; genus Dipodomys; species Dipodomys spectabilis. The sequence continues at coordinate 3,374,456 of NW_024871346.1, read as the reverse complement.
CCCGAATTGTCCAGCTTAAAGGATCTTCCTGCCCCAGCCTCCCAAAAAGCAACTGGAACTACAGTTATGTGCCATTTCTCAGGCTGTCTACTCTTCTATAGGATGCTTGAGTTACACAGATTTCTTAAAGGCTTAGGGATATTTGAGTGCATATGCATCTCTGCTTAGTTCTAGAGGAATGCTTTCAGACTGTTTCCAAGACTTAATCAATTCAGTTTCTTGCCCAAAGCTATGTATTTTCCTTTAATTCTCATGGATTTGACTTTCTCTGCTTGATACTTGACTTTTTATTAAATTTCTGTTCATGTTGCATCTTCTAGTTAGCCTGCAGTCATTAAGGAGATGCAGCTATTTTTTTCTCCTTTTTAATTTACTCCTAAGGGGACAACAATGAACTCAACACTTGCAAATGTTGGGTAGAAAGGAACTGTTGCTGCAATTTCAATGCTAAGCAACTAGCCTGTGGTGGTGGTACAAGCCAGCAACAGCTAGGTAAGAGGAAGAGGGTGATCAACAGTTCAATACTACACAAACAGCGTTCGTGTTTAGTTGTGCATAATCTATATGTTCCTTTTTTCCTTCTGGCTTTTGGATCTCATAAGCCTCATTCAAAAAAACATTATGTTAACTTATTGTGTGCGTGTGCCAGTTTGAGAGCTTGAGCTCCGTCCCTGAAGCTCTTGCTTGACTTTTCTCCACTGAAGGCTGGCCAGTTGAGCCATCCCTCCACTTCTGGCTTTTTTTCTTTTCTTTTTTTTGGCTGGTTCATTGGAGCTAAGAATTTTTGAACGCTTATTCTCAGATCTCGGCATCATGAGCAGCTAGGATTACAGGCCTGAGCCACTAGTGTCTGGCTATATTAAAAATAAGTAATAAAGGGTGACACTGATGTATTCATAAACTTGTTAAATGGAAACTTCTTTTTAGAACTACTGAGTAAAAAAAAAAATCAAGGCGGAATTGGAATATGGCAAAAGCAGGTTTACAGGAAAGGGGGAACTGACAGATACGCTCACAAGATTATCGCTCTGTACGGTGCAGACTCGAGCCAGGTGAACCTATCCAAATCCCCCCAGCCCCAGGTCATGGTTCGAAAGGGGGCGGGCAGTTCTGGCGATGGACGAGGGAGAACTCAGGGATAAGCACTCTCCAACACCCCAGACACAACAGCACTGGCCAAGGAACTGATCGGCACGAGAAGGGAGGACACACACTGGTTGCACTGCTATCTGTTCGGAACGAGAGGAATCGATCATCCCAGGCCCTCGGCTCCACCGCTATAAACGCAGAAGGGCCTCGGGTCGGTCTCCCGCTACCCAGCGCCCCGGGCCCGCCGCCGGCTTCGAGGTGGACATGGCGGCCCGGCGCGCCCGTCCTCTCGGCCGCCCCTTCACCGCCCGGTTTCCCGCGGCCGCTAGGGACAAACCCAGGCTCAAGTGTGACCCTTTTGTAGCCGAGTCCGGGCCCCAGCCCCGCGGTCCGGCACCTGGGCGGGAAGAAGGAAGGAGAGCGCCGCCGCCGCCGCGCACAGCCGCCGCCTCCGCCCGCGCGCCGCACCTGGGCGCCCGGCCGTGACGTCACGACACCTGGCGCCAGCCGAGGGGGCGGGGTCGGGAGGACGAGGGAGTTCTCGCGAGAGCTTCCTCCGTTCCCCGCGCCCGGGCCCAGCTCTCCGCACCGTCGGGGCTGGAGCCGCGTCGGACCTGGGCGTCGCGTTCCGTGGGAGCGGCGAGGGCCGAGCTCCGGGGTGGGCGCGGACGGCCGGAGCGCAGCCGCGGGGCTCGAGGCCCCCCCGCAAGCGACTCCGCCGGCGGCGGCGTGCGGGCGTGCGGGCGGGGCGTCCCGCCGCCGTGGCTCCGGCGGAGGCCGAGCGCGGGGAGCCGCGGCCGCGTCGTCGGCCGGGCCCGGCCGGGGGGCGTCGCGGGCGGATGGAGGCCCCTCCTCGCCCCGCCTGATCGGGAGGGGCGGGCGCAGCGCAGCGCGGGGCCCGCCTCCCGCCCAGGAGCCTCGGGAGGAGCGGCGGGCGCCGGGCAGGTCCCCGCCGGAGCCCCAGCATGGGTAAGACTCTCGGGGTGCGGCGCGGGCCGGGGGTCCGGGTCCCGCCGGGAGGCCGAGGCCTCCGTGAGGGTGGGCCGAGGGCCCGCGGGGTCACGGCCTCCGTGGGGGTCGGGGATCGCCGCCCTGCCTTCCACCTGGCTCTTCGGGCGGAGCGAGGGCTCGGGGCGCCTCGTCCCGCCGTGTCCGGCCGGGCTCTCGGGGAACGTCGGAGGGGGGCGCCCGGGCGCCAGTCCTCCCCCCCCCCCCCGTCCCCCCAGCTCCGCGCCCCACGGCCGGGCTGGAAGTCCGTCCCGAGCCGCCCTCCCGGGCCACCGCGCAGCTTACCCCCGAAGCACGGGTCCGCGGGGCAGCGGGGGGCGTCGCGGAGCTGGAGCTTTCCCGGGCGTGGGATCGCGTTTGCAGCTGTGCACACGCGCGCGAGGCGGGGAGCGACTGCGCCCCCCTCCCCCGACCTCCCCGCAATCGCCGGGGATGTTGGGCCGGACGGCGAAGTCCGGGTATTCGCGGGCCCCGCTTTCGCCGGGGCCGTACGCGGGCCCGGGGCGTTTCGACCTTCCCCGGGAGGAGGTTGGCGCCTGGGAGGACTCAGCGTGGCACGCTCGGGGGAGCAGCTTCCTGTTTGGAGTTAGACTTCCTCGCTGAGAAAAAGTACCAGGCCCTTTGATCACATTGTTTTCTGGGAGCTTTGCGAAGTCCGGGGTCGGGGAGAGCGGCCTCGCCCCCTCGCAGCTCGGTCTGAAAAGGAGTCTTGTTCAGTGAGTTGCGCCCGGGCAGCGACTCCCTCCATAGGGAAACGCAACTTGGAAGAAAGGACAGATTTCTTTTTTTTTTTTTTAAATCCCCTTCCCTCAATCAGATTCGTGCCACCTTGTAAGGCAGCAGATGTTGGCTAGGAGCAGCACCAAGGCTGGTTTTGTGGAGCAGATCAGGGAAGACGCTATCACCTCTTCCAGTGGAAAGTTGGCACCGCTTCCTGTCAACAGACCATTACTAAAATTAATAATTCATGAAACGGACAAAAATAATTGAGTGTCGCCACACATGCGGAGTACTGCTGATGTGGCACCGCTGCCCACACTGCCGCGGGGGGGGGGATGCTGTGAGCATAGTATTTAGACACACTCGCCCAGCTATTCTGTTTTCTTAGACCTTCTAATTTTATGTTCTCCGTTCCTCCTACTTTCAGGTACTTTTTATATGCACAGTGCTTTTGAACTCGGAGTAGATAAAGTATCTGCCCTCTGGAACATTAAAATGTATTTTTCCCCCCCAGTTGATTGAGCTTATAGGGTAATCGTGGGTCTGTTCCTTTACGCATCAAATTTTAAAGTGTCTTTAACTAGTTTATGTGAAAATGTTTCCAAAAGTAAACACACATTTTGTCTCTCAAATACAGCACAGAATGTAATTAAACTCTTGGTGACCTCGAGTCATAATTTATAACATGCCATAGCCTTGGTGCCTTGGGCATCGGTTGGATTGTGTCTAGGACTGTTATTCCTATTGCAGAATAACATTTCTTGGCATTCTGAAGTTACCTTTAACTACAAGCTGGTATCTCCCCCCTGCCCCACTTTCCTATTGGATGTGCTTATAACTGTAATTATTGTCTACCATCACCACCTATTTTGAAATGTGGAAATCATATTTACATTTGTGATTCTGTGTAGAGGAAAAACCAGTAAACAATTAGATGAATGCCAACTCTCGGTCTTTGTAATCTCCTTTTCGTTGGCAAGAGGCTTTTTCTTAGTGAGTTGTTTTGCTCTGTTTAGGTAAGTTGCCAGATAGTTTTTGTTGGCATACTGTCAACTTGACTGTCTAAAAATGTAATTTTGAAGGTTTGTTTCATGGTGTGTTTGTGAAACATTTCCAATAGATACATACTTTAAATTTACTTTAAATTAAAATTTATTTTAAATTATTTTAAAATTCTCAAGTTTCATTTTTTTGGTTTTGTTGTTAGCTACTTTCTGTACATTTTGAGTCTGATAAAAATGTTTAATTTACTGATGTTGTGTAAAGAAATGTTAGGTGTCAGGGAATGAATACTGGCAGACAAAGAGGTGAGATGACTTGATTTTGGTGAATAGGGCTGGGTTGCAGGTCTGTTCCCTAGGTTAACTGGAGACACTCCAGTGAGTTTCTAGTGGTTGTATTCAGAAAAGAATGATGCAAATACAACTTTACAATGGGTAATCCTTACTGTGGTTCTTTGACTTTCTTGACAGTAGAAAACAAAACCTACTACAGATTGAGCACACAGTTTAGGGACCAAGTAACATCAGTAGTTAGGCAGTGTTTCTAGATAAGACAAAGAGAAGGCTAGTCCGGCAAATCTGGGTGGAGGTTCATACCTGCCCCACCTCTAGTCAACGTTAGGCAGTATGTGTAGCAAAATGTAGTGTGTAGATACAAGTGGAGCATGTCAGTGGTGTGGGAGTGAGATTGTGGTGAGGAGGTCCAGACTAGCATCCTGGGGCGAAAAGAGAGGGAATGGCATCTGGCAATTGGCCTCAAAGACCTAACCAGGGAAACAACCCCAGACAGGGTCTAGGACTTTTATGAGGGATATAGAGTAGGGTTCTCTCCCGCCCCTCCCTTCCCCCAGGGATCATGAGATCCTGAGTTTGGTTATTGAAAGTATTGAGGATGAGCCAAGCAGTAATGCTAACAGGATTCTGAGCCCCTCATCCATGGACCTCATTGGTCAACATGTGGTGAACTAGTCAACATTAGTAGCTGAATATATAAGTGATCCTGAATAACTTTGGGTTTTAATGGGGGTAGTCTGTCTCTCAAATAATCGAGAACATTTCTTTTAACCTCTCTTTTGTTTGGTCCTAGGATTTAATACGCTTGCTTTTCTTTTGCTGCCATCTTTTTCAGATTGCTTCCTTTTCTTTCAGGCTGGAAGTATGAGACAGTGGAAGCCTAATCTAGTATCTACAGTGCTTTACCAGTGCCACTTAGCGCAGGGTGTGTAGCATCTAATTACTAGGGCTTTCCAGTAGAGAGATAGTTTTGAGTATAGTTATAGTAACAGTTAACCACCAATATTAAAAGGTTTTGGGGCCAGGGTTGTAGCTCTGTTGTATGTAGCTTCGTGGTGTAGAGCCCTTTAGCATTCATGAGACTCCAGCAGGAAGGTGTATCAAGAAGGGAAGGAGTTGCTGATTAGAGATTAATGAACTTTTTTTTTAATGAAAATTTCTCAGAATCCTTGATTCTGATAAAAATACTTCTCTTTCTTTTGTTACTGTTGGATGTCACAAATCTGTTGGGATGGCTTATTCATGTGATAGGAATAAGATAACGTAAAACTTAGCATGTGACTGTTACAAATCCACATGTGAGAGGGAATGTAATATCTAAGTTCATGTGAATATTAGAAAGGTTGGAGTATAGCAGAAGCATAAAGAAGATCAGAATATAAATTCTTGCATTGGAAGGAAATAAATTTACTTTTCTCAGCAGTTTGACTGTGATGATATGGGAGGTAATTGGTAGTTGTAATTGTCAGCTTTCTGTTGCTGTGGCAAAAATACCTGAGATCATAACTTGAAGAGAGGAGAGATTTGTTTGGGGTCATGGTTTCACAGACTTCATGGTCTCTTGGCCCTTGCTTCTGGTGTAAGGGCATGACATGGTGACCTAAGTTCTTTAATTAGGTCACCTGCCTGTAGAGACACAGGCTGGGGATGTAGACCTTTTGGGGGCAGTCGGGATTCAAACTCTAGCAACAATAGCCATGGTACTTTTCCTTTCCTGGCAAAGAGTTGTTGGACTGAAGCAGCCCTTCCCTTGAGACTAAGATGCTTTCTGCAGAGACATCATAACCGTCTTACTACTGCTTTCAGCATCCCAACAGTGCTTCAGTATAGAGGATGTCAGAACTTTACCTAACATTTAAACTGATTTTAACTATGAGAGTGTACCAAAATGTTTTGGATATCAAGTATAGAAGTTAATGTTTGTAAAATCGAAGTCACATAGTCCTGGCTAACATAAAGAATGTCTTGCATTCGGATCATTTTTTTTTTTTTTTTTGGTCAGTTGTGGGGTGTTCAGCCTGAGCACTGTCCCTCAGATCTTCAGCTCAAGGCGAGCACTCTACCGCTTGAGCCACAGTACCATTTCCAGTTTTCTGGTGGTTAATTGGAGATAAGAGTATCATGGACTTTCCTGGCTGGCTTTGAACCTCGATCCTCAGATCTCAGCTTCATGAGTAGCTAGGATTACAGGTGTGAGCCACTAGTGCATGGCTTCGTTCTTTTTTAATCTGCCATTATTTTACACTTTCCACATAATAACTACAGTTCTGTTGGTAATATTTGGACTTAACTTCAGCAAATGTTTCTTGACATCTTTGTCTATATTAACACACATTCAAAATAGTGGAGAGAATGAGTCATGTGTAACAGGTGTTGTTGGTCTGCTTTGGTGTGCCCTACTTTTTTTTTGTCCATTTTCTCCTCCAGTCTGTAACTTACTTTAATTTACTTATTGTGTTTATAGTATATTTCAATATTTCCTTCTTTCTCTCTCTATTTTGCTATCTGACCCAGAGCCTCCTGCATGCTAGGCAAACTTTTTACCACCGAGGTATATCCTCAGCCTCCTTAATATTTACTTATGACTCACTCTGGTTAGAGTATAAATTCCAAGAGTACAGAAAACTTTGATTTTTCATAGCTGCATTTCCCAGTGTACTTAGAATAGTAAGTGTATTCTAGGAGCAATTACTTACATATTTGCTGAGCATGTTGATGTTTGTTTTTTATATTGGAAAACTAAATGGAAATTAAAGTTGACAATCTTAAAATATGAATTAAAAATGTATGCAATAATATCTTTTAGTTCAGTGCTAGAAAAAGCTGTTGATTTTGTGCTGTATATCAGGCATTGTGCTAGAGCTTAGGAATATAATTATGAAGTATGATTTCAGCTCAATAGTTGGGCAGTATTTTGTTTTTCAAATATATATACGTATATATACATACATCTATCCTTTTTTCTGGCCCTGGCCTTGAACTCTGAGCTGGGCCCTAGTCCTCAGTTCTTGTGCCCAAGGCTAGCACGCTACCACTGGAGTCACTGCTATCCTTCATTTTTTTGTTGTTGTTTGTGTGTTTTTTGTTTTTTGTTTTTGGGTCCGGTCATGGACCTGAACTCTGGGCCTGGGTGCTGTCCCTCAGCTCTTCAGCTCAAGGCTAGCGCTCTACCACTTGAGCCACAGCGCCACTTCGGGTTTTTTCTTTTTGCTTATGTGGTGCTGAGGAATCGAACCCAGGGCCTCAGGCATGCAAGGCAAGCGCTCTACCACCTTCCCAGCCCACAGTTTTTTGATTATAAGAATACACATACTTTTTGGAGAAGAAATATATTTTTCATGACTGTTTAGAAACATGGAAAAATTCAGATGACTATTTGAAATTTTTTTTTTTTTTGGCGATTCTTGACATCTGTAGTTTTTTCCATTTTGCAATCGTCTGTTAAAATGTTATTTTTAAAAGTCTACTGAAAAATGGAGTGGACTTTTATAGCAACTTCCTACTTTTTGGTAAGTTTGAAATTTCCTTGCAGTTGATATTTTGCTTAGCTGGTGTTTTGCTGATGATTAGCATTTAGAGAATGCTTACTATGCTAGGCATTGCATTGAGCATTTAATTCCCACGAGTGTTATGACATAAAATATTATTGTTTCCATTCTTTAGAAACAGGAATTGAAGTTACAGAGAGATTGTTGCTCACAAGATGACTGGGTATAGAGACAGGATTAGACTCATATTGGTCTGCTAAAACATTTTGAGTTAAGCAGAGCAAGTAACAAGAATTAAAAGAACTATTTCAGTGTGTAAAACAAAGAAATTTAACTGGGGCTGTCACAAACCTGCCTGCAACCCCACTAGTCAGGGATGGGGGGGGGAGGGGAGGGGAGGGGAACAGGCTACCCAGTGAGGCAGCCAACCTAAAGGAATGACAGCAAGGCACTTGAAACATTTACCACCTAGAAAATGTAGCTCGTAATTTTACATTGTTGGTAGGTTTGAGCAACTATTTCTCCTAAAGGTACTTTCAGAGATGTGATTTCTGTCTCAAGTGGTAGATTGCCTACACTGATTCAAATCCCCAAACCACCAAAAATGAAAACAAAAAAAGTGCTTTCACCAAAGGTTAATTGTGTTATACATTGTGCTTATGTGTATATAGTCAGTAATTCTTCATAGGATTCTTTTGTGTGTGTATGAGCTCTGTACAACTTTGTGATGATTATTCACGCGGTACTTATTTGGTCAGACTTGAAACATGCCTTACACAAGTTTCTTTTTCTTTTTTTTTTTTGTCGGTTATGGGGCCTGAACTTGGCCTCGGTGCTGACCCTCAGCTCTTCAGCTCGAAGCTAGGGCTCTACCACTTGAGCCATAGCGCCGCTTCTGGCTTTTTCTGCTTATGTGATGCTGAGGAATCGCACCCAGTGGCTCATGCCTGCAAGGCAAAGCACTCTACCACTGAGCCACCTTCCCAGCCCACAAGTTTCTATGCTTCCTTGAAATTAATATTGGAAATAAAAATGAGAGGAACATGGAATATTGGAAGAGCATATTAGAATATTGAAACATTCCAATTTGTGTGCCTTTTAGATGGATTTTGGATGCTTTTAGGATTTTGGTAAAAGGTACTAGGTACATGGAAATGGTGATTTTTCTTTTTCTTATTTTTTCTAAATCTGAAATGGTAAGCTATCAGTTGTGCCATTAATTTTTTTTTTTAATTTTGAGGCTATATTTTTTGTCACCTTTGATCTAATTCTGTAACATTTTCTTTTCCTTTATCTCTCCCACCCCCACTCTTTTTTTGTTTTTAAACAAAGTCTGTCTGTGTAGCATGGGCAGGCTTCAACTTACCATCTTCCTGCTTCCAAGTGTTGGGATTACAGGCATTTGCCACTATGCTTGCTGTGATTTTGTTATTAATTGAGTATATATTAGAGCAGAGCAGTAGAAGTTTGATGTTAGCAATAGTATTCTTGGGTACAGTAATTCTAAAAAGTTCTAGATTCTAAGGTTTCCCATCTCCCCTTGTGTCTGTATTGCCGTGTTGCCCAGGTTTGTCTTGACTTTGTGGGCTCAAGGGATCCTTCTGAGTGGCTAGGGCTCCAGGTGCATGTCATTGTGCTTTTCCCCTTTGAAATATGTTCTCAGTGTGGAAGCCAGGCTGGCTTGGAACCTGTGATAGGCCTGTGTCCTGTGACTGGGATGAAAAGTATGAACTGCTTTACTAGGTCTACAGTTTTTAGATTCTTATTAAAAGCATGATTTTATTTTTATTTTTTTAATTTTATTTTTATCTTTAGCTGTACAAAGGAGTTGCCATTCAGTAAATAGTATATGGATACAATAACTCTTGATCAGTGTCACTTCCTTTATTATTCCTCCCCAGCCCCTCCTTCCCAGCCCCATTAAGCTTGAGTTTTAAACAGTACTGGTTTTTCAACAATACGTCATAAAGCCTTACTTTGAGTCCTTGACACCCTCACCCTTGACATAAAAGGTACCCACACACTTCAATTAACAGAAAAGTAAAATCTCACCGTAACCTCTACCAGAACCTTATTAAGGAGAAACCCTCCTTCCTCCCTCCCCTCTCCTTCTTCTCTTCTACCTTTCTTTCTCTCTCTTTCCCTTTCTCTTCCTTCCCTCCCTCTTCTTTCCATTATTTTGGTACGTCGTCTTAGTTTGTTGGGCCTGCTATGACAAAATATCATAGGACTGGTTAATTTACAGGCAGATACTTATTACTTATAGTTATGTACGCTGCTAGGAAATCCCGGATCAAGGTGTAAAGCAGAATTGGTGTCTACTTCAGAGATGGACACTCATCCACTCATGAAAAGTAGAGCCTTGTGATCAAATCACCTCCTCTTTGTCCCACCTCTTAATACTTAAAGTTGGGCATCATGCATTTTGGTAGAACACATTCTGACCATAGCAACTTTCCGTTCTTCTCTTCGTGTGTGTGTGTGTGTGTGTGTGTGTGTGTGTGTGTGTGTACTTTTTCCTTCTACTAGAATTTATAGGATATGTGAGGTAAAAGTCGCTATGTAGCATGCTCCTCTCATTATATATGGTTTCAAGTTTGATGTTTTAGGCCAGTTAATTCATGGGGCTGGGAAATTGTAGCCTTTTTTGTTTGTTTTGTTTTGTGGCTTGAACTCACTGTCCCTGAGCTCTTTTGCTCAAGGCTCTAGCACTCTACCACTTTGAGCCACAGCTCCACTTTCAGTTTTCTGGTGGTTGATTGGAGATAAGAGTCTCATGGACTTTTCCTGTCCTGGCTGACTTTGGTAGCAGTCCTCCTAACTCAGCCTCCTGAGTGGCTAGGATTACAGCCACCAGCGCCCAGCTTCCGATTTGAGGTACTCAAGGGATATTTTTAGTGCTAGGCATAAGGTGCCATCATGTACCTCAGCTAGATAAAGGCTGTTATCTGATAATCTGTGCTTGGTCTTTGTTACTTATTATCTAGTTATACATTTGAATTCTCCTTTTTGTTTAGAACTCAAAATGGTACAATTTATTTTGAGGAATGTTTTTCTTAGCCCTGCTTTGACGAATTTGTGGTATTTTTCCTGGATTATTGATCTAATGATATATAAATTTAGATTTGTAGCTTTATAATATATCAGAGAATCAGCCTGGAGCATTTCTTTTTAGAATGTTGAATTGGCAAACCTCTTTGTGTATTTTGTAATCTCTTGTGGCTCTTTTTGTTTTTCATTGCTCATCCTGATAGGTTCCTTTAAAGTAGTCAATTGTTTGCCATACTTTGGAAGTGGGTTACTGAATAAGCTAACCACACAAATGCTATGGATGTTTGTAGATAGCTTAAAAGAATTTATGACGTAGGCAACCATAAATTTTACTATTTGGTTAGCCGTCATTTACAGGCTATACATACTCTAGATTTGAGAGTTACATGGGAATGTGAATACAGGAGTGGAAGATGAGGAGTATTGGGGTTCTACTTTATAGTATTAAAAGTCTGCCAGCGCTGGTAAAAGTCTGCCAGGCACCAGTGGCTCACGCCTGTAATCCTAGCTACTCAGGAGGCTGAGATCTGAGGATCATGGTTCAAAGCCAGCCCAGGCAGGAAAGTCCCTGAGACTCTTAACTCCAATAAACTGCTAGAAAGCCGGAAGTGGCCTGTGGCGCCTGTGGCTCAAGCAGTAGAGCGCTCACCTTGAGCTGAAGAGTGCAGGGAACAGCGCCCAAGCCCAGAGTTCAAGCCCCATGACTGACAAAATAAATAAGTAAATAAAAATAAAAGCCTGTGCTTTCTACCTAAAAGACCTATGTAATACCTAAACAAGATGATCAATATCTGAAGTAGCCAAATAATTATAATTATGGTTAAAATTTAAAATCATTGAGATAAGCTTCTGTGTCTTTCTATTATTAATTCTTGTTGGTAACCAGATTCTTCAGTTTTATTGATACGGTTTATGGTATTTTGTACATTAGATTTGTTGGGGGGGGGCTGTGTACGCACGCACACTTGTGTGTACATGCATGTGCTGGTCCTACAGTTTGAACTTGGGGCTTAAGCCCTGTCTGTGAGCTTTTCTAGCTCAAGGCTAGCATTCTACCTCTTGAGCCGCTCCTCCACTTTGGCTTTCTGGTGGCTTATTGGAGTAAGAGTCTCATGGACTTCCTTGCTCAGGATTGGTTCCAGCTGCCATTCTCATATCTTAGCCTTCTGAGTAGCTGGGATTCAAGCATGAATCACCAGCGCCTGACTTGTATGTTAAATTGTAGACATTTTTTCTCTTTCCTTAGTTGACTATATTGTGGAGTATGACTATGATGCCATACATGATGATGAATTAACTATTCGGGTTGGGGAGATCATCAGGAATGTGAAAAAGCTCCAGGAGGAAGGATGGCTGGAAGGAGAACTAAATGGGAGAAGAGGAATGTTCCCTGATAATTTTGTGAAGGTTAGTATTTTCAGTTTGATTTCTACCTCTTGCTTTACAGGATTTATTTTTTAAGTAGTAAGAAATAAATACAGCTATGGGCAATTTTATTGCTTTGTGTCCTGCTTGACAATAACTTGTGTGCACATCTTTGTGCTGGTATGTGTATATATGGACATATCTGTCTACTTTCCTTTTCTCTTTTGTGGTACTGGTGATTGAACTTAGGTCTTCTAGCTTGCTACTCAACCACTCTACCACTTGAGCCATATTCCCAGTTAAAAGTATGTAATTGGGTTGGGAAGGTGGCTCAGTGGTAGAGCGCTTGACTTGCATGCATGAGGCCCTGGGTTCGATTCCTCAGCACCACATAAGCTAAAAGAAAAAAGCCGGAAGTGGCGTTGTGGCTCAAGTGGTAGAGTGCTAGCCTTGAGCTGAAGAGCTGAGGAACAGTGCCCAGGTCCAGAGTTCAGGCCCCACGACTGGACCCCCCCCCCCCAAAAAAAAAAGGTATGTAATTGTATGGCACTTCTTTTTTAAAAAAATTATTTATTTTATTGTGAGAATGCCATACAGAGGAGTTAGAATTACATGGGCAAAGTATGGCACTTCTTAACTAATAAAATGATAATCTGAAGTCCAAGATGCTTCATGGTTTCTCATTGTATTTTGTTGCTTTTCTAGCTTGCTCAGAGGTATTGGATCATGCTTTTTGACTTGTACTGTTGCAATAGTTATCTGCCAAAGTAACTATTATTCTTTATTACTAAATTTTCTTTTTTAGTTTAGGAAACAATCTTCAGCTTGTTGAATTTATTACAAATGAATAATCAGAAGTTTAGAAAATAAGGAGGAGGAGAGTTAGTGATGTCTTTACAGATTGCTTACAGTGGTCTTGTTTGCTGTATATTTGTTTTTTTATATCTAGCCTCATCGGATTATGATTATGAATGTTTAGAAGGCTCAGAGTGTGTCTCTCATTTGTTTTTCCAACTTGCATAGTAGTAGTTAGTTGAATATTTGCACAGCAAGCATGCTAGTTAATGTTTGTTTTCTAAATTATTTGTTTTTTTGTAGCTGTGGTTTTACCACCAAGTGTGGTAATAGCTGATTTCAGGGAAGGTGAAGTAACTGCACTTTCAACAAATAGAAACAATTTTCATATCAAATTGTGTGAAGTAGGACTCTGATTGTACTCCCTGTCCCTTCCATGTGGAACATGGTTTTCCAGGTTTTAAGATGCCATATTTTCTTACCTTTTTTTTTTTTTTTTTTAAGAGGCTTACAGTCTAGAAATGCTAGCTAAAGATTTTATAGATGGTTAGGGTCTGAGCACTGTCCCTGAGCTTTTTTGCTCAAGGCTAGTGCCACTTTGAACCACAGTGCTACTTCCCATTTTCTGGTGGTTAATTGGAGATCAACATTTTGTGGACTTACCTGCCTGTGCTGTCTTTGAACCGTGATCCTCAGATCTCAGCTTCCTGAGTGCTTGGATTACAGGCAGGAGCCACTGGCATCTGGCTTGAACATTAAGATTTTAGCATTCTCAAAAATAAAGTTTTACTGAAACATATCTGTGTTCAAACACATTCATAGTACACTTGACAGAATAGATTTAGAATGTAGTTGCCTTATTGGTTGTCCATCTGAAGATTTGTTTTGTGTGTTGAAGTAAAGGCTGGGCAGATTTTCAGACAGACTTTCCTTTCTCAATCTCTAGTTCCAATAAGACCAACTCAGTGGTGATTGTCCGAGTGAGCTGTATTCTTCAAATATGTTTGAACAGAGCTAAAGGTTGGAAATCAGTGCAGCAAGATTTATAGAATAATGACTTTAGCTAGCTGTATTTTGGCACTTTACATTTGAGAATTTTGACTTAAATAAAATTCAACTTATACTTATTTCTCCCTTTATAGGAAATTAAACGAGAAACTGAACCCAAGGATGACAATTTGCCCATCAAACGGGAAAGGCATGGAAATGTAGCAAGTCTTGTACAGCGGATGAGCACTTACGGACTTCCAGCAGGGGGAATTCAGCCACATCCACAAACCAAAAGCATTAAGAAGAGTATGCAAATAATTCTTTCTCTGCTTAATTATATCAAAATAGATTTTTTTTTTCTTGGTGCTGGTTCTGGGGTGTGAACTTAGGGCCTGGGCACTGCCCCTGAGCTCTTTGGCTCGAGCCTAGTGGTCTACCACTTGAGCCACAGCTCCACTTCTGGCTTTTTTTGGTAATTTATTAGAGATAAGTCTCACAGACTTTCCTGACCAGGGCTGGTTTCGAACTGCAATCCTCAGATCTCATACGTGAGCCATTTTTTATAATAGGAAGCTTATTTATAGTTTTATTTTTTTCCCCACGTACTGGGCTTTGAACCCACAGTCTCACACTTCCCTGGTATTCTACCACTTGATCCACAGGCCCCCTGGGACTATGATTCTCCTCACCTTTTCTTCCTGAATCTCCTCATCTCTACCTCATGGTCACCTGGGATCACAAGCATGAGCCACCATGCCTGACTTTTTCTTCCCCCCTTTTTTTTAAATGACAGAGCTGGCCTTGAACTCGTCCTATTTAGTTCTGCAACTGCAAGGCATGTACCACCACACAGGACCCAGGCTTTGTCTTCAGTTGTTTCGTGTCTGAACAGAGTTTGTGGAACAGGTGTAGCAGTTGTCTTAACATAAGAAGTCTGAGGTGCCCTTCTGTCGTACTCCACTGTTACTGCTGCTGTCTGTCAGTTTGGGGAAATGTTACTGTTTTGTTTCTTCCTAGTTCACTTAGTCTAATTTCAGTCATAAGAAAAGAAACGATTGGTTTGCTTGTTCTTTGTTTTTTAGTTATGTTTGTTAAACTAAAAATTCTGTTAACTTCCCTTGTCCTGCTTTTCTTTTTCTTTGTCAAATTTGACTAGAACTATACTGTGGGTTACAAAAATCTTTTTTTTCTGCCGTTGTTTATCTGTATTTTAGCTTTAATATGTGAAGAACATTTAAGTCTTGAAAACCTTATATGTGGGCTGGGGATGTGGCTTAGTGGTAGAGTGCTTTCGTAGCATGCATGAAGCCCTGGGTTCGATTCCTCAGTACCACATAAACAGAAAAAGCTGGAAGTAGTAATGTAGCTTAAGTGGTAGTACTGCTTACCTTGAGTAAATGAAGCTCAGGGACAGTGCTCAAGTTCTAGCTTGAACAGGGTTCAAGCTCTAGGACTGGCAAAAATAAATAAATACATACATAAATACATAAATAAATAAATGGGAAAAACCTTATAAGAAAAATAACAATTCTCTTTTGTTGCTGCTCTTGGCTTATCTAACATGTTCTCTACTTGTACCCTCTTTTGTGCTGTTTTTGTTTTGTGTATGTTTTGAGGGAGAATCTCACTGATCCCGGCTGATCTTGTCTTTATGATCTTCCTGCTTTGACCTCAAGTATTGGGATTATTTTTAATGTTTTGTTTTTGGCAGTGTTGTGGTTTGAACTTAGGACTTCAAGCTTATGGCAGGTATTCTATCGCTTGTACCAATCCTTACTGTGTTATTTTCCAGAGTCTAACTCTTTTCACTTGGCCCAGGCTAGACTTTGATTCTTCTGTTTATATTTCTTATGTAACTGGGCTGGACATGTACTACCATACCCATCTTATTGATTGAGATGTGGTCTCACTAACTTTTTGTCCAGGTTGGCACTGGACAGTATTTCTTCCTGATTTCATTCTCTCACATTGCTGGGATTATAGACAGGCATGAGCCACTGTGCCTTGTCCTTTTTTTTTGTAATCTTAAGATTAGTAGTATATATTTTGCTTTTGAGTGAAATGTTTAAATAGATTCACTTGCTGGAAGCCTTGTCATTTTTTGTAGTTAATTTTAGGAATGTGCATGCTACAGTGTGGGTCAGGGCAAGCTCTTATTCTCTTATTAATGTGAGTCATATGACTGTGATAAAGGAACCTTCACATCTTTCTCAACCTAAATTTTTATTATTTCCTTTAGAATTGAAGAAACGTCAGTGTAAAGTTCTTTTTGACTACATTCCACAGAATGAGGATGAACTGGAGCTGAAAGTAGGAGATATTATTGATATTAATGATGAGGTAAGGATAACACGTGTTAGCTATAATGTTGCATTTAGGACAAGGTCTAAGTCTTACAAAAGTGCTTGTAAGAATATTACTTTTAGCTGGGTGCCAGTGGCTCATACCTGTAATCCTAGCTGCCTAGGAGGCTGAGATCTGAGGATTGTAGTTCAAAGCCAGCCTGGGCAGGAGCAGCAATGAGACTCTTAGCTCCAATAAACCACCAGAAAACCAGAAGTGGTGCTGTGGCTCAAGTGGTAGAGCACTCACCTTGAGCTGAAGAGTGCAGGGACAGCACCCAGGCCCAGAGTTTAAGCCCCATGACCAACAACAGCAAAAAATTGTCAGAATTTATAGAAATTTGTTTGGCTGTTCTTTACTACTATGTCACTCTACTTCCCAGGATTTCCTTAGGTAAATACCCTAACTATTTAAAAGCTAGATAATAGGCTAATAGTTGGGGTTCCACATACTGGGGTCTAACATATTGATAATACACTGTTGGGATTCCACATATTGATAATAGTCTGTTGATGTTTGTGACCCAGTTTGGTTTTTTACCCCATTACATGTAGTTTGAATCATTGAATCTTTAATATCTTCTAACAGTTTGTATTCTAGCCACTTTATAATCCAACCCTGCTTTCTATGAGTAAATCATTTACTTTTATGTATATTCATTATGTGTATTCATACTTTGTGTATGAATTTTTTTTGGGGGGGGGGCAGTCGTGGGGCCTGAACTCTGGGCCTGGGCGCTGTCCTTCAGCTCTTCAGCTCAAGGCTAGCGCTCTACCACTTGAGCCACAGCGCCACTTCCAGCTTTTTTCTTTTTGCTTATGTGGTGCCAAAGAATTGAACTCAGAGCCTCATGCATGCAAGGCAAGCACACTACCACTGAGCCACCTTCCTAGCCCTGAATTTTTTTTTACCTAGTGTTTAATACTGTCTTCTGTGTAGCATGGTGTTCATAATGCAGTAACACTTTTTTACATCTGTATTGTAATGTCCTGTTCATTGTTTTTTTCATTAGATTGCTTAGATACAGGGATTTCTCTATTCAAGCTAGAATCTTTCCTTAGCCTTCAACAATATGATTTGTACATAGCGCCTTTTACTAAGTTTACTTTGCAATTATGACACGGTAGAAAGCACTAAAAACTGTTGTAAGCAAAATGATATTTCTAGCTATGATTTTGCACATACTCCTACCAAAAGAGTAATTTACTCCTAAAACTTGACTTCATGCTCAGAGCCAGTGGTTTGTGCCTACAACATTAGCTACTCAGAAGGCAGATCGTAGTTTAAACCAGCCTGGGCAGAAAAGTCTGAGAGACTCTTAAATCTCCAATTAACCAGCAAAATGCCAGTCTTGAGGCATGGCTTAAGTTACCAGAGTGGCAGCCGTGATTAAGCAAGCCAAGTGAGAGGTCTGGGTCCTGAATTTATTTTTATTTTTATTTTTGTTTTGGGTCTGGTTGTGGGGCCTGAACTCTGGGCCTGGGCGCTGTCCCTCAACTCAGCACTCTACCACTTGAGCCACAGCGCCACTTCCATTGTTTTTCTTTTTGCTTATGTGGTGCTGAGGAATTGAACCCAGGGCCTTATGCATGCAAGGCAAGCGCCCTACCACTGAGCCACCTTCCCAGCCCCTGGGTCCTGAATTTAAATCCTGGTACTGGCAACAAATGCTTTCATTCAAAACTCCTTAACAGGCACTATACCTTTTAGACAATAATTGCTTTATGAATTAACCTAAAGGAGATTGATTAATCTGATTATAGTGAGTATAAGTAATTTTTGGAAGTTTGATTCATGCTACTACTGTTAGGAAGGAATCATTTTGAGTGTCATTTATATGTATTTTTAAAAACCAGTAAGTTTGTTTTTGTATTTAGTTAAGAATCATTGTTCAAGTAAAAAGTTTTGACATCTAGGAAATTGTATTCATAAGTCAAACCAAAAGTTTTTTTTTTTCATATTTTGCATCTGTGTCTTAATTACTGACAAGTGCCTAGTAGTGGCTACAAGACTGAAATGTAACCTATATACTTTTTGTTGCTTATACATTATTTGATTATGTGGTTAAAAATTATTTTATATCATATGATTGGTTGCAAGTTCTCATTGTAACATGTAAAGTGTTATTAATATGATTAACCTTATGTGTGACCCATTAAATTCATTGAGATCCACTGTAATATACTTCTCCACATGGTGTTTTTTTTTTGAACAATCCTGGGGCTTGAGGGATGGACCTGGGCTCTGTCCTTGACCCTCTTTGTGCTCAAGGCTAGCAGTCTACTACTTGAGCTACAGTCCCACTTCCAGCCTTTTCTGATTAGTTGATTGGAGATAAGAGTCTCAGACTCTCCTGCCCAGACTAGCTTCAAATCCCAATTCTCAACATCTCGACATGACAGGCGTGAGCCAAGAGCACCTGGCTTCTCATTGTTCTCATTGCATTGTTCATTTTATAACTTTTTTTCCCCATAGGGCAAAGATTTTCCCTTAAAAGAAGTGTTTATTATTTTTGAGTTGTGAACTCTTTCAGGTAGAAGAAGGCTGGTGGAGTGGAACCCTGAACAACAAGTTGGGTCTGTTTCCCTCTAACTTTGTGAGAGAGTTGGAAGTCACAGACGAGGGGGAAGCTCATGAAGTCCAGGAGGACCCAGGTACAAGGGACAGTTTTCCTATACAAGTAAAAAGCTTTAGCAGAGGACCTAGTTTTTAGGTTTTAGTTTTTGAAATGGCATTATCTACTTTTGAGCATTCAGTGAAGCTTAAATGATGGTAAAAGTAAACTAAACGGTAGGGTCATAGGACATTTTTCTTTTTCAGATCTCAAGCCTCAGGAAACAATTATTGTAAAAATATTGCTTATGGTAACTGATATATCCATACCTATATTTAAGTGCTCTTTTGAACTACTGAGCTCACAAAGATGGTCTGATACTTAAAGAGATTCAAATTATTTTAGATATTAAATATGTCTATTTTCCATGTTCATATAATAGACTTATTTTTTTTCTGTGCAGTCGAATGCCAACAGGTTTTGATGGAATGTCATTTTCTACCACAATCCCCAAATCTGAAATTTTTTTGTTGTTGTTGGATGAATTTTCTGGAATAATTTTCTTTCTTAGATTATAAGCACCTTTATAATAGTCTTAGCTTATTTTATTTTTCGTCAAAAGATGCAAATTTGATATATTCTAGTCTATTTTGTGTTGCTATAATAAAAATGGTGATATTGAGTATCTTACAAAGGAAGGAGACGAATTAAATGTACATAAAATTGTTACCACTTTCTATGACAGCAAAGACGAGTGCAAGGTGCCCCTTACTCTTACGTACTTTACATATAATCACTTTGATAGCTTTTATTACTTTTATCCTGCCATTAAAAAATAGATATAGTATCATAGAGAGCTTATGGAAAGGTATGTGAATTAGATTTTGTGGTTCTGTGTGGTGTCATTCTTGAAACCCAAATGATTGTTTCAGACTTGGCTTTGCCTGGGTCTGCCTCCCCGTCAGCCGCGTCGGGAAGTGGGAGCGACACTGCGTCGGCACCGGTTACACAGCCCAAAAAAATTCGAGGTATTGGATTTGGTGATATTTTTAAAGAAGGCTCAGTGAAACTTAGAACAAGAACATCCACCGGTGAACCTGAAGAGAGAAAAACAGAAAAGACGGTAATGATGCACTTAATTTAGATGAACTTCCATCCGTTCTCTGATTTAGTTATTATTTTTTTAAGTACTAGGGTTTGAGTGAGGGCCTCGGGTTTGCTGGGCAGGGGCTCTGGCTCTTGAGTCATGCTCCAAGTCTTTTCTACGTTAGTTGTTTTTGGAATAGAATTTTGTTTTTGGTGAGGGGTGGCTTGGTTCAGGATTGGTCTTGAATTGTAAGACCGCAGTCTGTACATGCTAAAGAGCTCAGATTACAGCAGTAAGCCACTGTGTGCTGCTTGGATTCTTTCTTTTTTTAATTGGTTTTTCCCCTGTAGTCCAGTGTGGCCTGGAACGCTAGATCTCTGCCAGTATCCAACTGCTGGAGCTACAGGTGTGCTCCACCTTGCCCAGATCATGAAGCATTTTTTAAAGTATAAATGTCAGGTACTCAGTTAAATTTCTGTTTTTGAATTCAATAATAATTGGTTTATGAAGGAGAAAAAGCTTGTGGGGAAGTTTTCTCTCTAAATTTACAATGATTACTTGAGTGTTTGTGTTTGAATCTTATAAAATTGGGATACTTATTTCTGTTAACTTTAACACGAACTTTCTTTAGGAAAGCTTCAGGTTTTTTAGTTTAGTTATAACAGTATAAAGATGAAGTTATTTTTCTTTTCTTTTTTTTCCCCCTTTTTAAACTAAGATTTGCTTCTCTTTTGAAGTATACCTAAAAGAGGACTTTAAATGATTTCCCAACACAATATTAATGACGGTTAGCTCCCTTCCTCTGGGTTGTTAACAATGACTAAATTTCCTAATCTCTCCTCTGAATGTATGGGCTTCTATTTTAAAGTAAAATGAAGTTTTACTTTTCATTAGCATTTTACTGGCATTTTACATGGATCTAATAAATGAGGCTTTAGTATAAACCCCTGAGGGTTTTTTTGTTTTTTTTTTGGTTCGATCATAGGGCCTGAACTCTGGGCATGGGCGGTGTCCCTGAGCCACCTTCCCAGCCCCATCCTTGAATTTTTGAAACTAAAAGTTTGAAAATAAAAACCTCTTTTTTTTTCCCCCACCAGGGAAAAATTGCTGCCCTTTCCATTTTTGTAAAAGTTTTTTTTTTTGTTGTTGTTGTTCTAGTGTCAGTTGTTCAGAGATTGTATTCACTGTAGGCATTTGCTCTGACTTTAGGGGAATATTTCCCTATATTTGTCATTTGTAGGTCTTGATCTCTTTTGGGGTGGTGGGGTTAAATTTTGGTTCTTGAGCTTACTTGGCAAGCACTCCTATCACTGAGCCACACCAACAGCCCTCACTTTTCTCTGGCTATTTTTAACAGAAGTTCTTTTGCCATGGCTTGTGCCTGGGCATGATCCATCTGTTCTGTTTCTCTACCGTTTAGGTAGGATAACTAGTGTATGCACCATGTCCAGCTCTCCTTCAGGAGTCTTGACTTCCTGCCTAGGTTAGCCTCAAAACTCGATCCTTTTAGTCTCAGACTCCCTAGTAGCTAGGATTATAGATATCAAACACTGGTGTCCAGCTTTAACTTACAAAAGTTCAAAATATTTTAATACTTAGTAACTTTATGTCTTAGATAGTGATCAAATATAAGAAGTTTTTAATGTCTCCCTATCTCATTTTTACGGTTTATTGCTATTAAGTGTTCACTTTCTAGGTCAGACTTCATAGGTTTAGACCTGGGCTCTAAGACTAAATTGCTGCTGTTGTGAACAAATTATATTAACTGCTAATCTGTACAGAGAGAATACGTACTTCGTGTAGGTATTTATGAGTCACTTATTAGATACATGAAATGCTTATGTTTTTAGAAATTCCCAAATTAAACTGCAGTTGTATTATGAACATCAGAATGTTTATTTTTCTCAATGAGTTTTAAAAGTTCATAGCCATAAGTTATCACTTAAGGTCATTTGAACTTTTTATCTCTTTCATTGCTGACTTCAATTCTGTTTCTAACCTGATTGTAAGTATGCTTGGGGCAAACTGTAATGGGAAACTGTATTGCTATTAACTAGGGTCATTTTCTCTCAACTATTAATAGCATCCTTTTCTGTTGTAGCCTTTAATCATACAGCCACAAGGACCCAAAACTCAAAGTGTGGAAATAACAAAAACAGACACCGAAGGTAAAATTAAAGGTAAGGCTGAGTGAAATACACTCCAAATGCATTATTATACGTGTTACATTGTACTGCATATCAGAATATGAAATGCATGCATCGGGCAGGAAAAGATCTTGCCATTCTTTGTTCATTGATGTAACCCTTTCAGATGGAATTGTGCCTTATACATACATTAGACAAATACTTGAATGATTAATTAAATTATTTAACATTGGCTATATGTTTTGAATATTAAAATATAAAGTTATTCATCAAGTTTATATATTGCTTTACACAAAATAGAAGCTTAATAAGTATTTGCTGAGTCAATTTTTATAATCCACTTTACTGTTTTTATTTTAGCTAAAGAATATTGTAGAACATTATTTGCCTATGAAGGTACTAATGAAGATGAACTTACTTTTAAAGAGGGCGAAATAATCCATTTGATCAGTAAGGTAAGGTAACTTTCAGTGACTCATTTAACTTATGAGAGACTTTTCAAAGTTCACACATTATCTCCAGAATGTCATCTCTAGAGGAACTGGGATTTGGTGGTCTTTGATTTGGGTTCTCAGAACCTTACACAGGGCTCCTCACTTCCATATTTGGATTTGAACTCAGGGCCTTGTGCTTTCTATGCAGATGCTGTGTCACTTGCGCTGCTCTGCATGCTTGTTTTGCTTGGCTGTTTTTGAGATAGGATCTTGCTTCATGGTTAGGCTGGCCTGGATATCGGTCTTCCTATTTGTTAATTTCTAAAGCTGATTAGTAAGTAATTTTTATTAGAAAGCATTGAGGAAAAAGATAACTGGAAATTCATATTTTTCTATCCTTTTTCTAACTTTCGTTTTTGGTGGGTTTTTTTTTTTTTTGTTGTTGTTGTTATTTTAGTTTTTTGTGCTGGTCCTGGAGCTTGAACTCAGGCTGGGCACTGTCCCTGAACTTTTAAAAGCTCAAGGTTAGTGCTCTACCACTTGAGCCACAGTTCCACTACCAGTCAGTACTTTTGGTGCTTGGTTGTAGAAAAGAGTCTCAAGGGCTGTCCTGCCTGGGCTGGCTTTAAACCCTTGATCTCAGCCTCCTGAATTGCTGGAATACAGAACAGTGCCCAGCTCCTTTTTCTAATTTTTATCTTTATTTTTTCCTGAGAACTTTTTAGCCTTGTGGATGAAAGTTTAAAATTGATTCAGTAAAAAAAAAGTTGAACTCTTTTTTTTGGGGGGGGTCCGGTTGTGGGGCCTGAATTCTGGGCCTGGGCGCTGTTCCTCAGCTATTCAGCTCAAGGCTAGCACTCTACCGCTTAGCCACAGCGCCACTTCCGGCTTTTTTCTTTTTGCTTATGTGGTGCTGAGGAATTGAATCCAGGGCCTCATGCATGTAAGGCAAGCATTCTACCACTGAGCCACCTTCCCAGCCCTGAACTCATTTTTGTATAACAATTGCTAAAAGTACTATGTGGAGAATATTGTTCTTTATGAGAATCTTATGATCTGTTGATTTTTTTTTTCTTTCATGGGGAGTGAAGCCATTTTATGAGCTCAGGTAGGAGCATTTGGAAAATCAGCAAAGTCAGAAGATGCCAGCCAGCTCTAGTGTCCTGCCCCCAACCTATAGTCTCAAAAACTTTATTATAAAGGCATTTGAATTCTCTTTTTTTTTTTTTGGGGTCCGGTCGTGGGGCCTGAACTCTGGGCCTGGGCGCTATCCCTCAGCTCTTCAGCTCAAGGCTAACACTCTACCACTTGAGCCACAGCGCCACTTCTGGCTTTTTTCTTTATGTGGTGCTGAGGAATCGAACCCAAAGCCTCAGGCATGCAAGGCAAGCGCTCTACCACTGAGCCACCTTCCCAGCCCCTGAATTCGTTATTTTATTGTAAACTTCTGTCCTTAAAAATTAACTGTTATTGCCGGGCACCGATGGCTCATGCCTATATTCCTAGCTACTCAGGAGGCTTGAGGATTATGGTTCAAAGCCAGCCCGAGCAGGAAAGTCCATGAGACTTTTATCTCTAATGAACCACTAGAAAACTGTAAGTGGCACCCAGGCCCAGAGTTCAAGCCCCAGGACCAACAAAAAAAAAGTGAAATAAAATAACTGTTACTGTTTTAATTATTGTTTTTAGGAGACTGGAGAACCTGGCTGGTGGAAGGGAGAACTCAATGGTAAAGAAGGAGTATTCCCAGACAATTTCGCTGTTCAAATAACTGAGCTGGATAAAGACTTTCCAGTAAGCTTTTGTTTCCAGTAGTAACAATGCTTTTTATGTGTTGACATTTTGTTTTGAAGGATAGTTTTTTACATTGCAATTGAGTAGTTTTTACAAAGGAGTTTCTTAAAATTATGTATTTAGGTAAAAGGTATTTGAATTGCAATAAAAGAATATAATAGATAAATGTAGAATGGGAGAGCTGAGTTTATAAAATAGAGGAGAACACAGACAGCAGTGGAAAGTAAGACAGCCATATTTGATTTCCACCAGTGCAGAAGGTCCTAACTGAAGGCTTATAAGAGGAAAACGAAGCTTTTGCTTTCACCTTTTGGAGGTTCTTAAGAAAAGTGAAAGCCAAGTATAGCATTGTTGCTCTTACTGTTGTGTTTTTCAATAACAAGGTGTCTTCTACTTGTTTTGTCACATATACCATCATCTGTCCTCCAGCTGTGCAGTGGGGCAAATTGGTGGTTAGGAATACTGAACCAGGGAGGGAGGCCAGGAGTGAGGATGAACATTTTTCTCATTAAGATACCAGTTGTTAGTTTTTGAGGTATTTGACTAACTTTTGATCAAGGAGGCTGTTTGGAGGTGGGGCTGTAGCTCAAGTGCTAGAGTATTTGTCTAGCAAACACTCTGCAAGGCCTGGGTTCAATCCCAATCATTGTAACAAACAAGCAGTTCTAATGGGATAAAAAAAATTTTAATGATTTTCTGTTGAATTGTTACTATCTTAGCAGTTGGTCATTTTGGCAATAATTAGATGGGGAGAGATACTCATTTAATTTAGGCTACAATCAGAATTGTTTTTTTGTTTTTTTTTGGTCTGGTCGTGGGGCCTGAACTCTGGGCCTGGGTGCTGTCCCTCAGCTCTTCAGCTCAAGGCTAGTGCTCTACCACTTGAGCCACAATGCCACTTCCAGCTTTTTCTGCTTATGTGGTGCTGAGGAATCGAACCCAGGGCCTCAGGCATGCAAGGCAAGCGCTCTACCACTGAGCCACCTTCCCAGCCCCAGAATTGTTTAAAGCAGTCACTTAGTATATAACTTGTCAACGTTTTTGCTGTTTTTCTAAAACAGAAACCAAAGAAACCACCACCTCCTACTAAGGGTCCAGGTATGTAAGAAACACATTATCTACTTTGCTATTTTTCTTAGTTTTAGGTTCTAAACCAGTAAGATTGGGTTTAATGTAAACTATTAAGTTTTTATCAGCAAAAATAATAATGTATATACAAGTTTTTAGAACTATGGCAAAATCATGTTAACATGCATTGCAGTAGTCCATTGTTATTATTTTTAAAAGCATAAATGGTATAAAACAGAATCCTAGCTGAATGTAATAGTGTATGCCTGTATTCCCAGCTCTCAGAAGGCTAAGGCAAGATAGTGAGTTTTAAGGCTAGAATGGGTACATAGCATATTAAAATTAAAATATAAACATTAAAATTGGGATTTTGACAATAGCCAACATCTTAGTTATGTGAAACATTGAATTAATAAAACTGATCAAGCTTAACTTGTTTTAGAAAACTTAATAGATTGACCGATGAGTCTTTCTGCCCACACTACCTTCTTTCTGTTGGGATAGAGCCCTGTGAAGGTTTGAGCCTGTCCTATTGTTGGAGTAATGAGCATATGCTCCCTTGCCCAGCTGTTTTTGGTGAAGGGTCTTGAATTTTTTGCCCCACTGGCCTCAAACCATGAACCCTCCTCAGCTTCCTAAGTAGCTAGGATTACAAATTGTGAGCTGGTGTCCAGCTTATTATTTACGTTTTATAAGGTAATGTCTCTAAGCTTACAGTTTTATTACCTTAGAGTTTTCTTAAAATTACTCTCCCCAGCTCCAAAGCCTGACCTGATGTTTGCTGCAGAGAAGAAGTTTTCTCCCCTAAAGCTTGAAGAAAAAGGTGAGACCGATGTTCTCCCCCATCTTCTCCCAAGCAATTCTTCTTTCCTTGTCATAAAAGGATGTCTGCAGTTAATCATTTGTACCAACTTCTCACAAGTGCCTGTGCTTTTTGAAATGTATAGTTTCCTGGGAGGGAATATTTGGTCAAAATGGAATAGGAAGGAATTAAGCTTTTACTTCAAACTGATAGCAGTTTACATTGTTCAAAAATGTAACCTTTTTTTCCCCAGTAGATTGTATTAGTCATAGTTATTTCAACTAAAGTATAGGAAAACAAGCAGTAAATAACTGATTTATTATATATATATAGTGTCCATTAAAATTTAACTGTTTAAATTTAAATTGGAAGTTTTCCAGCTTGACAGTAACTTTTTAAAAAGGAAAAACCTATGTAGTTTATATTGTTGATAACTTGTTAAATGTTTTTTAATCATCAGATGAAAAATCACTTCTGGATCAGAAACCTATTAAACCAACTGCTCCACAGGTCCCACCCAAAAAGCCAACTCCACCTACCAAAGCCAATAATTTATTGAAATCTCCTGCAGCAGTGTACCCAAAGCGGCCCGAAAAACCGGTTCCTCCACCACCTCCCACAGCCAAGTGAGTTTTACCTAATTCTGAGCTAGGCTGTTGACTTCCTACCTTTGTTCTAGGTAGATGTGTTACCTTTGTAAGTCTATAAGTAATTTTGTTTTTTTGTTTTGCTATAGACTGTAGTCTGTTAAATTTAATCTTGTATTCACAGTAAGCTGCATGCTCTGGAAACTTTTTAGACATTTCTGATGCTATTGTGGTCAGTCTTCTGACTGATAATTATGGAAATCATTTTACAGAACAGGTAGTAGTTAGTGTTACTTTATAAATTTTTTAAATGCCCATAAGTTATAATTTTAAAAAGTTGAATTATATACTCAAATGATTTTTGTATATGTTGTGTGTATTTCAGAATTAACGGAGAAGTTTCTATTTCATCAAAATTTGAAACTGAGCCAGTATCAAAACCAAAGCTGGATTCTGAACAGTTGCCACTTAGACCCAAATCAGTAGACTTTGATTCATTAATAGCACGGAGCTCTAGAGAAACAGGTAAGTCAGGCTGGACAATGGTATTGCATTGAAAGAACTGGTCAGTATAGTGTTTACTGTTTTAAGAGATTTGTAAATATTAATTGTAAAAAGAAATACTGAGATTTTTTTTTCTTTTTTAACTCAGTAACCAAAGTAGAAAAATATAACTTACAGGGCCGAATCTTTATTAGTTAACTGATCAGAGGTTTCTTACTGATCAGAAGACAGAAATGAGTAAGTTTCTATACTGGTCAGGAAACCTATCTTCCAGTGTTTTTGCAATGGGATGACCATACTTCCTAAATCAGACAGATATGAATACATTTTAGTTTTTAAAAGTTTGAAACTAAAGTGAGGTGCTAGCGCTCATGCCTGTCTTCTACCTATTCAGAAGTTGAGGTCCAGTGCATCACAATTCAAAGGCAGCCTGAGCAGAAATGTCTGTGAGATTCCAATTCCAAAATAACCAGCAAAAGCTGAGCTGGAGGCATGGTTTAAGAAGTAAAGTATCAGCCAAGCAAGCTTGACACCCTGAGTTCATATCCCTGTACCAGCGTCAATGCCAGCATTAGTTTATATTTGATAAAATTTTCTGAATTACTTTTCTTTTTCTGAAGATGTTCCCAACACAAGAGATTATATTTTTAATGATTATATATCAACAGGCTAATTTTGCTAATTGTTTTTATTAAGGTTTAGGGATGACCTTTTCTTTTTAGCCTGATCTTGTCTGTACTTGGTTTTTGTTGTGTTCTCTGGGTCATAAAAGTGAACATTTGCAGCAGTGGCCTTCTGAGAAAGCCCTCCTAGTTAGAGGAGCATTACTTTGTGATAGTGATTTTACAGTACTTTGCATTTGCTTAACTTTTTACATTTTTTAAGAGTACTTTTTCATATATGTTCTCATTTTATTTTTATAGTAAATCAAGTAAACATGTTGTTTCCCCTTTTTAAAATCTAAACAGTAAGAAATAGATACATCACATATTCCTAATTGTATAAATCAAGAGTGCTTTAAATAACTTTTTTAGCTTTAGTGCTAACACTTTATATTTCCACTTTAACTTTTTTCCATCTTTTGTCAATGCAAAGAATCTAAAGTATGGTAGTTTTTTAGTCTTTTGATTTAACCTTTTATAAATCCTTTTGTTAGGTCTCTTGTAATGGGTAATATCAGATTCACACTGATTTCTGGGAAGTAAAATGTTGGCAATTCAGAGAAATTCACCAAAATTAGTGTTATTTGGTAGAACTCTATGATTTCAAAAATAATTCTATATTCTTTTGTTAAAGAGATTAGTAAAAAAACAAGGTTTCTTTTTAAATTTAAAATTAGCTAGGAATGTGTTTTTCAGTTTAGTTTGAGCCAAAATTTGCACAATTTTATCTATAGAAAAATTAAAGCTTAAAAGTTTTCATACCTTGAGTCTAGCACAAAAAGTGTTTGTGAGGACCATACCAGCCAGCTCATTCTGGCATGTATATGAATACATGTAGTGTGTGAAGTTTGCAAAAGCTGGGTACTATTGGCTCTTTCTGATGGAGTCCTTTGGGGAATTGAAGAAACAGTATTTAAATTTAGAGTATGTATTTGTAGGTCATTTTGTATCATTCTCGAATAATCGCTTTATGTAGTTTGCTTCAGAGTAAGGAACATTTGAAAGAACTTTATGTAAAATGCACCTCACTTTTTTCCTGTACCATTTCTGCACTCACCAACAAGCTGCCCCTTGCAGTCAACATTGCAGTGGTGGAATCCGTTCCTGGTGGTTGGAAAGTTTTACTTTTTTGGAGAGTCTTGTTTTTCTCCTGTATACACAGTGGCTGTATATGTTTCATATAAATAAAGAGACTTGGTTGACAGAGTTTGAAAACTCACTGTTGGTTTTTCCTTAAATAAGTACAGAATAAGAGATTCTAAGACGTGTACAAGCCAGAAAATTCACAGCTAACTTCCAGATAACTATGTCTTATTTCTTGCACTTACTTTGGCTAACTGGTAAACCACACTTACATACTGTAAAGCTCAGAATATTTTGAAGATGGAGTTAAGTAAATATTTGGTGAGCATGGTGAGCAGCTGCTGTGTCCACAGTAGTATTTTAGACCTAGGTACTATGTTTTATCTCAATTAAAGGAATAGTTGCCAGGAGCAAAATGTATATGTCCCAAACATGATTCAGAGGCATTCCTGTGTCCTTTTTTTCAGTAAATGATTAGCTTATACCTTGTACCAAATGATTATTCTGTATCAGTAGTACCTTTCACTAGTATTTCAGCGTTTGGCAAAAGGGATAGGTAGATGGGTGGTATTGGAGTTTGAACTCAAGGCCTTGAGCTTGTTAGGCGAGTGCTCTACAGCTTGAGCCATGCCTCTCTCCTGTTTGTTTTGGCATGTATGTACGTATGGATGTCTTTATTTTTTTCT
The DNA here is from genome assembly GCF_019054845.1 of Dipodomys spectabilis. Taxonomy (NCBI): domain Eukaryota; kingdom Metazoa; phylum Chordata; class Mammalia; order Rodentia; family Heteromyidae; genus Dipodomys; species Dipodomys spectabilis. The sequence goes on along the minus strand of NW_024871346.1, from coordinate 3,344,904 downwards.
CATACGGTATGACTAGCCTCAGGCTGAGACACTCATCTCTCCTCTTCCTGCATAGTTGGGACTTATATACATGCCATGTTCTTTGAAATAGGGTCTTGATAACCTTTGCCCAGGCCAGCCTTGGTGGTCATCTATACGCCTGCCCTCCAGAGGCCTGTGATTAGAGGTGTGAGCCAGAGCAGCCAGCCCAAATTTCAGACTTTCCCCAGTATTGGCATTAATTCAGTGAGCTGTGTTTGAGATAGGATCCAAGATTAAGGATGAGATTTGTTCATGTCATATACTCTACACCCACAGCTTCAAGAGAATTTCATGTAGTACTTTTCATCTGTCCTTATTTTGACTGCCTTAACCCCATTACCTGAGGTCAAGACTCAAGTGTGGAATCAGGCTAGCACTCAAACTATTGGATCATTTTTTTATTTCATATGTGCAGACTAAGAATGTTGTACCTGGGCTGGGAAGGTGGCTCAGTGGTAGAGCGCTTGCCTTGCATGCATGAGGCCCTGGGTTTGATTCCTCAGCACCACATAAGAAAAAAGCCGGAAGTAGCACTGTGGCTCTAGTGGTAGAGTGCTAACCTTGAGCTGAAGAGCTGAGGGACAGCGCCCAGGCCCAGAGTTCAGGCCCCACGACCGGACCCCTCCCTCCTTCCCCCCCAAAAAAGAATGTTCTACCTGTACTTGTAAAGATATTAATTATTCCTTGTTCATGAGCTATATTTGTCACTAAAAAGTACTTTATGTGTGTCAGGTTTAGACACAGTTTATCAGTCGCTAAAAAGCGTGGTATGTGCCTCAGGTTCAGGCATAGTTGATATTTCTGGCTTACTTGAAGTTGCACATTTGTGAAATTAGCCTTTACATTTTAGAAAATAAAAAGTGTATGGAAGTCTTTATTCAGTTCCATTATTAGGTGAAGTAATATTGAGCTGATTTACAGTAAAAAGTACACTGACTGCTGTTAAAAATGGAGGTTTAACAAATAGGTTAGTTTCTTCTCCAGCTCTCTCTTCTGATAATTTGGTTTATCCTACCTACTAGAAAATGGGGCATTGAAGTTCTGATGAGTGTTGTCTCTCTTCCACCCCTCCCTCAAGTTAGATCCATCTCATTCTATTAAATATCTATGAAAGATAGGAATTTGACTTGATGGCTCACGTTTTCTTTTTATCAGCTGCATATACATATTCATATATAAGTGTGAGATAATTATATGTATACACACACAAATTCTGGCTTTTGTACATATGAGCCATCCCTAGAAAATGGTTTCCTGTTTCCGTACAGAAGGCAGGACATAACTAAGTCCCCTATACATAGTCCCATATGGCCTGTAACACAGTGGTGTACTGAAGAGCTACTAAGAACCATGTTTTAATTTTTTTCTCCTTTTCAAACACTTAATCAAAAATGGCCTTTAGGGAAAATGTCACTGGCATTACAGTTACTTATGAAGTTCACATGACCCAATTATTTCTAAGTAGTGAAGTTCCTGAGAAATAAAATTATTTTTGAAATTAATTTGAAAACACTAAACAGAAAATTTAGGATAAACATAGCTATTATATTGAGTAAGCTCAACCAGTTAAGGTACTGCTAGAGAGTAGTATGTTAGTTCCTTTGATTTGATTGGTATTTTTCTTTTATAAATTCTTCTAAGATTCAAAGCAAACTTTAGGGGGGAAAATGGATTATTTGATCCTAAAACAGTCATACTGAACAAGGAAATTCCAATTTTATTTTAAGGTTGGCCTATTTTTGTTCGAATAGCTTTCTCAGTATTTACTCTGGAATTTATGATGATATTTTCCTGATGTTTCCTTTTGAGTAATAGACTTTATTTACTCACTGACTTTGGGCTGGAGCTGGGGCTTGAACTCAGGGACTAGGGACTGTCCCTGAGCCTTTTCACGTTAGGCTAATGCTTTCTGACTTGAGTCACAGGTCTACTTCTAGCTATTTTAGTCTCACAGACTTTCCTCCCCAGGCTGGCTTTGAAGCACAATCCACAGATTTCAGCTCTCCTGAATAGCTAAGATTCCAGGCTTGAGCCACTGGTGCCTGGCTTTGAGTCACATTATAAAAAGTGATCTTGTGTCTGAACCAGGATTCAAAAGTTTTCATAGTAGTTTTCTTAATCGAATTATAGAGTATCATCACATAAGGCATTAATGAATAAACATGCACGAAAGATTTTAAAGATGATATTGAGTTAATTTTTTGTAGTGAGATATATTAAAGTACTATTTGGCAATGTATTTTGTTTTATGATACGTGAGGTAAAAAGTGCTTCTTAATTGTAATTACTGTAGTGTACCAAAGACAAATAGTTGGCTAAAAGGGGATTTAATTTTAGTAACAGCTATAAGATAATAAAATACTGCTGTAAAAGCCGGAAGTGGCGCTGTGGCTCAAGTGGTAGAGTGCTAGCCTTGAGCTGAAGAGCTGAGGGACAGCGCCCAGGCCCAGAGTTCAGGCCCCACGACCGGATCCCCCTCCCCCCAAAAAAGAAAAAAAGAAATAAAATACTGCTGTATAACTTTGGCCTCTTAATGTGCTAAGCTATCCTTTCAGAAATTGTCTTGTTCATTTAGAAATTAATAAAAAGGCTTATTACGTTAGCTTAATCTGTATTGAAATACTAATTTTAAAACTTTTTCTCTTGAAAGACAAAGGAGAAAGTCTGAAATCAAATACATACCTTATATATGTTCGGATAACCTGCAATGACTGTCATATGCTATGCTAAACATTGAAATGCTTCTGTTCATTCTACAACTGTTCCTTTTTCCTGCTTTGTAAAATAATTTTTTTGGTTTAGTCTTTTTTCTAGACATTCCTATCCTTGACTTTTCTTTCCAGATTTTGTTTCCTAGCCTGTTTGCCATGTTTCCCTTCTTACGTGTCAGGAAATTATCCTACCCTTCTCCATTTTGGTAAGATAACAATTTATAAAAGAAATCAAAATAGTATATTTAGTAGATAGGTGGTGCACATTTATTTTTTTTTCTTTGTAATTTTACTCAAAGTGTACATGTTTGTTTGTCAATTCTAATCCTTTTGGTTTTCCATTTTAAAATAAAATTAAAGTAATTTTGGAAAAATGGTCTTGATTTTTAATTTAAAATATTCCTTTAAAAAAGAACTTTAAAGAACATTGACAACTTAAAAAAAAAAAAATCATCTTATTTTCTTCCCAAATTGGCTGTTTCATATGGCTGTTAGAAACTTCCACATCTTTCCAGCAACATGCAGCAGTGTAAGTGGCTGGAAGCGTGACACTGCCAGAGTTGAGGGTTAGACCATTGGCGTCACAGTGAATCCAGAGTGCACACTGTGCGTCTGACTCACGTGATAGTTTTAAGTGGAGAGCCTGAGAGAGTCTGAGAATGGTTCAATTGTCTTTTTGTTGTAGACCAAAATAGGACGTATGGAAGGTATTTCACATGAACATGGATCATTTACCCTTTCAGTTTCATTTCTCTTCATTTCTCTCATGTTTTTTGGTTTGTTTCTTTTTCTTCCTGCATGTTGCTTAAATATGCATTTGAAAATAATCTCTGTAGGCCAAATTGATTGTATTTTACTGTTGGAAGTTTTTCTGGTATGTTGTCAATAAGAATCTATTACTATAAAAGGGTATTTTTTTTACCCTTTAAGCTTAATGTGTTCTTTAACCTGCCTTTTAAGAATATCAATTATTTTCTTGCTAGCTAATTGAATTTTGTTTTAAAAATAAAATATTTTAAATATCAAACCTTTTCAGTTATATAATGCATTTTTTTTTACCGTATAACGATTTCTAACTATAGTTTGTTATTATTGACATTTATAAGACAAAAAATATTGAAACAAGCTTATTAGAGTATTCTGATATATTAGTTTGGTGACTTTGTCCCAGATGGAACATAGAAAGTAGCGTGTGGAAACAGATAGCAATAGTCAACCAGTACTTGCAGTTGTAAACTGCTTATTTCCAAGTAGTAATGCCCCTTTTCTGCCTTACTTGTGTTTTTATCTCTTAGAATTCCATAAAGTCTATAAATTACTTTGAGCATGAAATTTGATGAATAAACTTTGAATGTGATAATGACAACTGTCGTTTTAAAGAAACAAATATCTGAGTGCCTAGGAAACTGATGATGTCCAAAATGAGTACAGTGCTAGCCGATTAGATAAGAATACGTGTTACTGCATAGAACATTGTGGCTGGCTGTGGTTATTTCTAGTTTGGAATCTGGGCTACAGGAAGGTTCTTGTGATCATAGAAAGAAAGATTGCCAAGAGGATTTTTCTATCATACATGAGTACTGGGGCTTCAGAGTTACAGAAACTTCTTAAGTGAGGTTTTCTTGACTCTCTAGAAAAACTCAAGGTAATTACGTAGCACTTGTTTCAAAGTGTGAGTTAACTTAGATTTGTCTAGAATCTAAATTACTGGGCCAAATGTCAGTTAGTCCTTGCTGGTGAGGAATCCAGTTCATGAGCTATGCAGTATTTTTCCTGGTGTCTCTTCAATCAGAGACACAGAGAACTCTAAAGACAAGTTTGAGTCCCAACAGTAACACTGGAAGGACGTATATATGAAGGTACATCATGCCTTTGCTTTGTATAGCTAGTAGAGATGGAAATAGTGCGGTGCTGGATACAGATGGATCTTGAAAATTTGATTGCTAGTCCACTAGTTGACATTTGAAACACATTTTATATGTAAAATTTGTGATGTACTGTGATTAATCAGCATTTAAATAGACTGTATTAATAAGTAAGACCTTTAAGATAATAGCTTTTTATGCTCCAATTTATGATACAGATTTATCTTTCCCTAAGAGCTTTCTGTTGAGGTCTAAATCTGTATTAGAAACAACCATTGTTGTTAATAAAAATATTACACTGTAAAATATACCAGCTAGAGAGCATGCTTGTGGTTTAAAGGGTAAGTGTTTTCAAATGCAATATGCAAAAGCATAGTTCAACTTGGGAGCTTTCAAATTAGTCATGCTCTTTTTAATTTATAGTTTAATAACAAAAAAACACTGCTTTCTAAGAGGTTATCAATAGATAATGTTAATTTGTATTCTCTAGATGTTGTAAATTTTGATGACATACCTTCCTCAGAAAACTTGCTGCATCTCACTGCAAACAGACCGAAGATGCCAGGGAGAAGGCTGCCTGGCCGCTTCAATGGCGGTCATTCGGTGAGTCGTACGTCGTACTTATTACAGGAAAATACAGATGCTTTAGGTGACCCAGAGTCCATTTGTAGATGAGAATGAGGAGGGCTTATCACTGCACCAGAGTTTACAAGTCAGGAAGATAACTGTAGGCCAGGAGACATTCTGGCATTTAAGAAAATACAGAAAAAGAGCTAAGTTTAATTGTGGAATCAAAAGTAAGGATGAGACATAAATAGAGAAATGTAAGACCCATAATCACAGAGCACAGGGCCAACAGGGAATATGGGACTTGTTTAATCTATCTGCGGTTAGAATTACTTACTAGTTGCTCATTTTAAGAAAGACTTTTTCTTTGGCCAGTCCTGGGGCTTGAACTCAGGGCTTGGGCACCGTCCTTAAACCTCTTTTACTCAAGGCCTAGCACCCTGCCACTTGAGCCACTACACCACTCCTGGCCTTTTCTGTGTATGTGGTACTGAGGACAAACCCAGGGCTTATGCATGGTAGGCAAGCACTCTACCACTAAGCCAGCCCTTAAGATTTTTTTCTTAGTGGGATATTTGTTGTTTTTGTACTTGTCCTGGTATCTAAGTAGCTCCTTTAAAAAAAAAGAAAAGTTATTTGCTGCCTGGAATATAGGCCATACTTTAAGTTGATATATTTACTTAAGCACTGTTGTGTCTTTAAATAGCCTGGGTAAATGGTTTTTTAATAATTACTGTAAGGTAGTCTGCTTTTGCACTCAAGATACGTGTAACTATGTAGCATCCAGATAACATCAGTGGCAGAAGTGTATCCAGTGTGAAACTGTATAGCACCCAGCTAACATCAGTGGGATATCAGAAATAGAAATGGCAGAAGTATAAAGTTTATTTTATTACTTAGTTACTACTGTTTTCTTCTTTAATCTGTTCTGTGTCTTGATTCCCCCCCCCCCCCCCCCAAAAAAAATCAGCCAACTCAAAGCCCAGAAAAAACCTTGAAGTTGCCAAAAGAAGAAGATAGTGCCAACTTTAAACCATCTGAGTTTAAAAAGGACACAAGCTATTCCACAAAGGTGAGATGCATTGGGGTCTAAGATTTACATTTTTCATAGAATTCTTTGTGAACATCAGCATTACAGAATTTAAGGTATTCCCTTAAGAAGAATTATTCTCAGAAATAAAGTAATTTCTGCTGTAAACGGATTTGTTAACTGGTCGCATGACTCTTCAAGTGTTTTTAATAGAGCCTGCTATTTTAAATGAGTATTCAGTATTTCATATTTTAAGGCATAAATCTATTAATTTCTCTTTAACTGTTCTTGCTAAGCATATACTCTGCAATTAGGTCACATAAAATAATTTTCACCTAACCACTTATGAGGGATAAGAGGTCAGGAGGTAATTACTTGTTTTGCATTTTATGTAGCTTGGCTCTTACCTTACTTAGAACTAAGTATGTATTGGAATGAGCCAGAATACATGGATCTCTCTGTTATATGGTTTTAATGTCTTTGTTAAACTCGTATCTTTTTTTTATTTTTATATAACTAGCACATCTACTCATGTATATGTGTCTTAATTATTCTTAGTTCCATAGCTTGGTTTATTTGACTACTACAATATATCAAAGATATTTAATCTGATTCTGTAAACTGTCAGCAGACTACTGAAATTTACTAACATGACAGTCAAATTTTAGAAGAATTAGGATATGGACTTAGGATCAATGAGCTTACAAATATTTTTATAATTACTTACATGTGAAGCTCTTTGGACATTCTAAGCCATGTTTTTATTAATAGGAAATCAAGAAAACACCTTAATATTGCTAAGACATTCTTGCTTGTAGATGTTACACTATGAAATCTGTCCATACGTAAATCTGATGGGTTTAAAAAAAAATAAAACTATTAGTGTTTTCCATAATAACCACCAGTGATTGCGAGTTTAGTTGTTTGGTGGTTTTGTCAGGGATGAACTTCAAAATGTCCTTTGAATTTCCATATTTGCCACTTATCTTCCAGATTTGGGTTGACTTTCCATTATTCAAATACTTAGAGTAGAAAGTGTTTGATATTTCATGGTTTTGTTTGTTAATGTTGGGACATTTATCTGTATGAGTTGAAGCATCTTGTGAATGAGACTTGAGAAAGCATGAAATTTGTTTCATGTTTACATGAAACAAATGTAGTATGTTTACATGAAACAAAATGTAGTATGCCTACATTTTGACTACAAACCCATACTTGTGGTCCAGTGTAAAATTTTCAGATTAGGAATGGTTAGTCTGTTTAGATTGTTTTATGTCCTTGTTACAAAATTTTTTTGAACTTAAGTATAAAAAAATATAAATAAAACTAGGAAAAACAATCCTTTTATTATGCTTCCAGCCATCTCCAGCACTTTCAAGTGCATCTAAGGCAACTACAACTGCCTTAGAAATCAAAGCAAAACTAGAAGCAGATGATGGGAATCAGAATTCCTTGGATGAACTTAGAGCCCAGATTATTGAATTGCTGTGTCTTGTGGAGACACTGAAAAGGGATCATGGGTAAGTAGTGCCTGTTTTCTCCTGGGAGTACTGCTTTACACAGACTTCTCAACCTTGGTCCACAAAAGATCTAGTAGTGTGACAAGTCTGTAGGGTCATCAGGGTCTCATTGGAATTGTCAACTGTAGCTCTTTGGGTTTAAAAAGCAACTTGAATAGAAAAACTTACTCTAGTAGCTCAATTTTTTAGAAGAGACACCTTATCTATGTTTATGCTTAGGCCAGAAATACGCATGTGCGCGCACGCGCGCACACACAAACACACACATACGTGTTTAGGCTAAAAATCTGGTCAGACGCAGTGTTTTAATTATGCTTGAAAAGAACAAGTAAACCATATTGTGTTTTAGATATAGCATGTATCTAAAATGTATCAGAGGACTTCAATCCTTGTTTCTGCTGCCAGTAAGTTAATATTTACAAAATGGATGCAATATCCTTCTCAGCTCTGAGTCTATCACTTACCTATGCTGAGTACCAAACCCAGAGCTTTGTTCATGCTAGACAAGTGCTGAACCACTGAGCTACACTCCCAACTTTGAAAATATTTGAAATTTTTGATTTATATATATTTTTCTAGTCCCAGGGTGTTAGTTTGGTCTCATGTTAGCTTAATTTGCTTGTTCATGGCTTGGTTCTCTCCTGTTTGAGCTATGTCTCCAGTTCTACTTTTTACTAGTTAGTTGGATGAGTCTCCAAGAATGAAATTTTTCCAGATTGGCTTTGAATTGCAATTTTCTTGTTTTGGTCGGTCGTGGGACTTGAACTCTGGGCCTGGGCACTGTCCCTGCGCTCTTGAGCTCAAGGCGAGAGCTCTACCTCTTGAGCCACAGCGCCACTTCCATGAATTGCAGTTTTCTTATAGCTGGAATTATAGGCATGAACCACTGTCACTTGGCATTCCACGCCCCCCCCCCCCTCCTTTTTTTTTTTTTTTTTGCCTGCCCTGGGGCTTTAACTCAGCCTGGATACTATCCCTGAACCTCTTTATGTTCAATGCTAGTACTGTTCTATTTGAGCCACAGTGCCACCTCTGGCCTTTTCTAAGTAGTTTATTAGAGATAAGAGTATCATGGACTTTGCTGCTGGCTTCAAACAGCCATCCTCAGATCTCAATCTCCTGAGTAGCTAGGATTATAGGCATGAGCCACCAATGCCCATCCTAGAGCTTGAACTTGTCTCTAAGTCTCTTTGTGCTCAAGGTTAGTGCTCTACCCCTTAAGCGATAATGCTATTTCTGGCTTTTTTTGAGTAGTTCCTTGGAAAGAAGAGTCTCACAGACTTTCCTGCCTTGTCTGGCTTCAAACCATGATCCTCAGATCTCAGCCTCCCGAGTTGCTAGGATTATAGCTGTGAGCCACCAGTGCCTGGCTTTCCTTTGTTTTTTAAATGAAGAAATGTGTTCAGAAAGATAGAAGCTGTTTGCTTTATGATTACACAGTATTTGAATTTCAAACCTGGTTACATTGTAAGCTTAATCCTGAAAAAGCAGGCGAAACATCCGAGAGAAGCTAAGTGGCAGAAGCTGAGAGTGCTCACCCCGTCAGTCAGCTCCCATCGAAGACGGCTGCTTGGAACACAGTACAGAGTTCACTTCCAGGGCCATGTTACCTTGAGCCAGTAATGACCATTTTTCTCTCAATTTTCAGTTGGCCTAGGACTCCTTATGAATAACAATATTGAGATTAGCAATGTAAGGTACCAGTAGTTTGTAGAACAATTTTCAGTATCTCTTAGATGGAGAAAATAACTTATATAGCTTAAAAATACACTTTATAATGTTCATACAATACAGAATTTCTTGGATAGTTTGTTTGGAATTTTAGTTGTTGTGAATTTTAACTCACATTAGAGCTGTGAGTTATTCCTACATAAATACTGAGTACAACATACCAATTCTGATTTTTGGATTTTGTTATTTTTATCCTTTTGATACCAAGTGTACTAGTTTTAATGAAGCACTAATTAAACCCACAGATTTGCTTATAGGTGCTCTTAAATTAGCGATGGAGTGAAAACAATTTTTCTGATTTTATATATTCTTTGAAGTGTATGTTACGCATTTCAGAAGTCTTTATTTTCAGCACTTCAGAGTTCCTCTGGAAAAACTGGAGGGAATTTTTTTTTTAATCCATTAGATAAGAGGATCAGCAGGAAAGTGGGGAGGACCATACTGGCATATTCGTAGAGTGATGTGTGCAGTAAAAGTACATGCTTTGTGGTGGGTATCTGCAGCCGTGGGAATTAATCTAAAAATGAGGGGTGAGAGCAAATTACACATACATAGGTGCATTCGTGCATACATGTGTATACATGCAGTATTTTACTCAGTGAAGTTAAAAGTGAGTAGTAATAAGTGCTATCGAGCATTTCCAGTGAGAGAGAGGAGCAGATGGCCTTGAGAAAATCACTTTGGCAGTCCACAGCGTGTGTGCTGACTGGGAATTCTCCTTTAATTTAAGGATTTAATAGTAATGCTTTGTTTCCAGGAAAGAACTGGAAAAACTACGAAAAGAGTTAGAAGAAGAGAAGACAATGAGGAGTAATCTGGAGGTAATTTACCTCTCCCATTATTGAGATTTTTTTATTTATTTATTTATTTATTTATTTTGGGTCCGGTCCTGGGGCCTGAACTCTGGGCCGGCTTTTTTCTTTTTGCTTATGTGGTGCTGAGGAATCAAACCCAGGGCCTTAGGCATGTAAGGCAAGCGCTCTACCACTGAACCATCTTCCCAGCCCTATTGAGATTTTATTGTTTGGTTTTTTTGTTTTTTGTTTTTTTGTTGTTTTTTTTTTGGGGTCCGGTCGTGGGGCCTGAACTCTGGGCCTGGGCGCTGTCCCTCAGCTCTTCAGCTCAAGGCTAGCGCTCTACCCCTGAGCTCCTTCCCAGCCCCCCATTGAGATTGTAGACAGCATAAACTGCTCATACTCTTTTTCCTGTGCGATTGATTCTACTACAAACTCTGCTGTCCTTTGTCAGATGCTCTCTGTAACATGTGGCAGCTTTATGTCTCCTGTTGACTGCTGCACTCTGTTTATTCATGCATTGTCTCTGCTCACTAAAATTGGGATACACCTTTGGACTAAAGGTAATTGTAATACATCAGGTGGATGATTTAAAGGTATTTTCTTTTGATCCAGGCTAAAGACTGAGGCTTGATCCAAACCAATGCTGCTGTAATAGTTAACTAGTAATAATATAATTTACTTATATAATAAGTATAGTTATGTATAAAGTAATATTGTCTGGAAAGAACCTGAAATGAATAAGCCATTCTTGGATGGTTAGAATTCTTTAGGTGATTGAGCATATGACAATTACAGTGGCACAGTCCTCATCATTTAATAGTGAGCTATCGTTAGGCAACGAAAGCATATGTATCCTTTGTGTAGAAGGAGAAGAAGAAGAGGGAGAGTTGCCCGTCCTGCCGCGAGCCTGGCAGGTCTGCACACACTGCTCCTGCCCTGGCTGCGCGGGGGAAGCCTGCTGTCCAGGCTGAACTCGGAGCCACACAGTGCCCTGGTCTACAGACTTCTCCCCAGCCCACTAGACGCGCTGCACGGGGTCCCTCAGACCCCCTGCCCATATGAAGCTCAGAGGCTGCTGCGCGGGCTCTCCAGCCTTCCTCGACTTCCTCTGTAATAAAAGCACTCTAACAGTCAAAAAAAAAAGGCTTTCAGTATTTCCACATGAAGTGAGGGGCCCAAGATGCTCAGGAATTCAGCTGTGGGCTTTACAGCCTCTGACCTTGTCTTAATTCCCATGTCCCTTCCTACAAAGGAAACATGGACTCGAAGTTTTCTACAGGTACTGTGAAAATTTCTTTCAGAAGTTCTGTAAGGAGTTCACATCTTCTCCTACTTTTCCACACATTGAATCTTCATAGAAAATTAATTTCGCAATACTGTTTACAGATGAGAAACTGAAATCAAATAATTTACTTACATCACATAGTAAAAAATGTAAAACAGTTCTTCAGTCTTACTGTTTACCCAGATCTCTTATTTGATTACACATATGTATATTTCAAATACATTTGTATTCAAAAGGTCCTTTTACTTTTTGGAGGCCTGATTTTCTTGCAGTTCTCATTTCAGAAGCTCACATTAACATTACTGTGGTTGAAAGAATGACATTTAGGAACATCTTCTCCATGACCTTTATTTACCACTTTTTTATGCACCATGGAAGATTACATTTTAATGTTTAAATCCAAGTACAGAGGCTTGAGAGTATGACCATGTTAATGACACACAAATACACCAAGAAGCTTCACAAAAGAAAGGGTATTTTATGTCACCCGCTTTATGTTTACATTTTAGGTGGAAATAGAAAAGCTGAAAAAGGCTGTCCTGTCTTCGTGAGGCAGCAGGGACCCAGAGTTCTTCGTGCTCCAGGAGCCAGAAACAGCCCAGAGCATCTCTCCTGACCTCTTAGTTGTGGTGAAGAAACACAAGTGTATGAACTATAGTATCTCTTGAAAAATTAGGGAGACGGTGAAAGGTTTTCTTTTTATATATATATATATATATTTTGTTTTGCCAATATATAAAAAAAAAAGAGGCCTTATTTCTTACTGCGCTGGGATTGCAAACATTTTGTTGTCGTTTGCCTGAAAATACTACTGAATCTGTATAAAAAGGAAAGTTAACAATAGTTTTTTAAATTGAAATTGTAGTATTATTTTTAAAGAGATCTATACTATAAATATGGTGGTATCTTTACAAGTAACCTGTAAGATAAACGATTTGAGAGGGACAAGTTAGCTTTGTAGTTTCCACAGTCACTACTTCCCCGAGTGTAAAAGACAAATAAGCTTTGTGTATGTACATATATACATATATATAAATATATAAATATATTTTTACTTTTAGCTTCTTACCCAGGATTACACTGTTGTGCCTGTTTGTCTGCAGTGCTGTTTATATTTTGGGTGATGAAATAAGAGTTTCCTAGATAGAAACCAGATTGCTCACCCATGCATTTAGTAATAAATAATAAAAATCATTCAACTTTTAGAGTGGTTATATTGCTTGCACTATAGGACTCATAAGAGGAATTTAATTAAAATGGATTATTAAGCATTTGGGGAAATAGGAGCTTTATTTTAAACTCGTGAGGCCTAAGGAAACTAAAATGTCAGTTCTCAGTTTGTGCCTAGAAACTACAGCACATAGGAAGTACACCAACACCAGCCCTATTGCTGTACCTTTTGGTTTGTTTCACAGACTGAAATACTGCTTATTTTATTATATTGTGATTTTATTCTCCATGCTCCTCCTTCTAATTTTTATGATAATAAATATTAGGAAAAGAAAACCCAAATCTTGTCACAAATTCAAAGTGAGGATTCCTATTCAGACAAGTTACTATAGTGTAAATACTCAGGTTTTCAGTGAATCATGTAATTAACCAGATGGACTCATGGAGATGCTTTGGACTGTTGTTTTGATAAATGAATTTAGAAAAAGTGTTACTATCGCATAAAAATAAAATATTGCAGCTTATTTAAACCAAATCCAGTTGGCCATATTATAGTACATGTTCATAGAATGGATGTTAGCAGTTTTGTCAGTCACATGAACAGTTGAACATTTTAAGTTAGAGATGATTTGTCTGAAAGCACAGATGGGTTTATTTGAAGTTAAAGAAATGAATTTTGTTTGTAAAATTAGGTTTTAAGCTTTACTGTAGCAAATGAGTATAAGATACCGAGTACTGGCTATTAGTTCGTTTATTTGTTTTAAGCAACTAGACCAATATTTTTCCTTTTACATTTTTTAAATCATAAAATAAATATTGACGACACATCTGGGGCTCCTGCCTGTTGTCCTAGCTACTCAGGAAGCTGAGATCTGAGGATCGCGGTTCAAAGCCAGCCTGGGCAGGAACCTCGTGAGACTCTTACCTCCAATTAACCACCAGAAAACCTGGAAATGCAGATCAAGTGGTAGAGATAGCTTTGAGCAAAGCAGCTCAGGGACAGTGCCCAGGCTCTTGACTGAATTTAAGCCTTAGAACCAGCACACAAAACCCAACAACCACAAATTTTGTGAAAATTAAATTTTGTCATGTGTTTTCAGTTAAAGGAGAACTGGAGTAGAGATGCCAGTACAAGGATATAAATGTTTAATTCATAACTTTGGGTGTGTACCTGGTGGCCATTTGAGGTCTTTGGGCTCTTACAATGAGGTCACTACTGAACAGAATTGCTGCCTCCTGTTTCCTCTTTAAATGGATAGTCAAATTATTTCCTCATTAAATAAATTAGATCTTTTAATGATAGTCTTTGGGTAAAGCTGTAAACAGTCTGTCTAGAAATCATCCTCCAGTTTTTCCCAAGGATGGGGGTGGAAAGGTTCCAACAGATTCCAGGCTATTCTCAAAAGTTCTTCGGAGCTGTGTGTGGCTGTGGTAGCTGCGGTCCTGACTCCAGCACTGGAGAGGTTGGAGAGTGGGGCGTGAGTAGCAGTCAGCCTGGGCTCCACGGTGAGGTGACGGGTCCTCAGCACCAGGATCATTGTGAGTACTGAAAGAACAGAAAAGTCAGTGGGGTTCTGTGTGTCCATTCTTCTGACCAACCAAGTAATCTTGAATGTAAAGGGAAAAGAATAATTCCTTTATTTTTTTTTATTTTTATTTTTTTGGGGTCTGGTCGTGGGGCCTGAACTCTGGGCCTGGGCGCTGTCCCTCAGCTCTTCAGCTGAAGGCTAGTGCTCTACCACTTGAGCCACAGCGCCACTTCCGGCTTTTTTCTTTTTGCTTATGTGGTGCTGAGGAATCGAACCCATGGCCTCAGGCATGCAAGGCAAGCGCTCTACCACTGAGCACCTTCCCAGCCCCGAATAATTCCTTTAATATGGTAATTTGCCTGTATTTATTCTTGCTCTTGATCTTCTGCTAATTACTGTTCCTGAAGTTCATATCAGAAAACAATATAATTATGGCTTTTACTTAAGGGTTAACAATTTTTTTTCCTCCATGTGAATACGAGTAACAAGACAAAAGGGGATCAGGATGGAATGAATCTGCCTTGCCAAAATATTGCTGAGTGTGTAATTCAGGTTTGCTTTCCTTTGAACCACGTAATACTACCAATTTCCTCAGTGTATTTCTATTCTTTTCCTCTGTGTGCGTATGTATGTGTGTGCGCATGTGGCGTACACGTGTGACCACTGAGCTGTCATTATCACGTTGTTCCCTAAACTTTACAGAAGTCTGACATGCAAAGAGAGTGGGCCTTGTCTAATAGAAGGCTCGCCTTTATGCTTCTTACTGTGATCCCAGAAGAAGAAAAATCCCAGCGCTGTGCTGTTTCTTGACATTTTATGCTTGCATTTAAACTTGAAATGTCTGAGAATGAGACAATCAGTAAAAATCAGAAATGAGAAGTGTTATAATTTAATGGCCTTGTTTTGCTGTAGCAATAAAATGACCAAGTGCAATGACTTAATAAAATCATCTTTTAAAAGTTGCTGCTATGAATATTTTTAGCTGTAAAATTTTCCTCTTTTGTCCTGACTTGCCTTCAATGAGTATTCTGTAATGCAGGTGATGCAGGTGATGTTCTGATAATCTAACATTCCAGAAAAACCACAACATGTATGAGGAATCTCAGAATAATATGCTCATTTTTTACAGGTGCTCTTAAAAAAATGCTTCTCCCTCAAAAGGAAACATTTATAATAAAAAAAGAATTGTTGCCAGTGTGTCAGTCTTTCTTGGCATTCTTCACTAACTTCAGCATGTTTATTTTGACCATGATGAAAATCATATCACTTTGAATTTTCCAAAGAAATAATGACTTGAAAAGCATTAAAAACCTCAAACCAGCACGACATATATTGCACCTTTTGAGTGTGTTTCTTCACCAGAAACTATTGTGTCTAAGGATTATAGGGACAGTTTAGAAAAATTAGGTAGAAGTGCTTGTAGAGTATATTATCACGAAGTCTGCTTAAAAAGGGAAGTTGGTATTCTACTTTTCAGAAGTGTTTCGTGGTATTGGATGTGATGAACTATTAGATGACCGAGATAAAGAGAAAGGAGGTCTGGTACTCTCCCTCTGTTAGTGACCGCAAATCCCTGTGCGAGAGGCAGACACTCCGTTTCTGTACTGTTGACGTTTAGCCATGACCAGCTTCTCGGTTCTGCCTTCCTAGCCGTCCTGCCTGTTTCCTTTCTGGGAAATCAAACTGGGTAAATCAGAAATGGAGATTTAAAAAATTGGAGACATACCTAATGCCTGCATGAGAACTTACTTTCTGTTACTTGGGAAAAACCTGATTTGAGAGAGCAGCAGATTAGAACGTAAGACGACAGAACCCAGGCCTGGAGAGACTTTGAAGCTGTCTAGTCATCCTGGAGCCTCGCCTTCCTGACTGGGTTCCGGGAGCACAAACTTGCTCCTTTGCTTGTTGGATTTCCGAACTCGGCTCCAAAAGTCCGTACAGAAAAGATAGAATTGGCGATGGCAGGGATTGGGCACTCGGCCCTGGGAACTATTCCCAGCATACATACTGGGGCGAGAAGGCCCCCACGCACTCGTGTAAAGCAGTGTCCCAGGGACAAAGTAAGACTGCCAGAAAGCAGTGGCAAAGCAAGTCATTTAAGTTTCTGTAAAATGTTCATTGTGTGAACTCTGGAACAGAAGCCATGCAGGCTCATATTAATGTGTTTTGAACAGTATAATTTTGATTTTGAGGGGGTGGGCAGTCCTGGGGCTTGGACTCGGCCTGCGTGCTGGCCCTGAGCTCTGCTGACAGCTAGCACTCTTACCACTTGAGCCACGGCTCCCCTTCCTGACTTTTTGGTGACTAATTGGAGATAAAAGAGTGATGGACTTTCTAAGAGTGATGGACTTTCTTGCTGGGGTTGGCTTCCAGTCCAGTCCTTGGATCTCTCTCTTGAGTAGCTAGGATTATAGGTTTTTTGTGCGCTCCTGGCATCTGGCTGTAATTGCAAT
The DNA here is from genome assembly GCF_019054845.1 of Dipodomys spectabilis. NCBI lineage: Eukaryota > Metazoa > Chordata > Mammalia > Rodentia > Heteromyidae > Dipodomys > Dipodomys spectabilis. The sequence goes on along the minus strand of NW_024871346.1, from coordinate 3,328,225 downwards.
GTTTATTTAAAGGAACATTGAAGATTGTCTGATGCAGCCTTGTGTAGATGGTTTTGTCTGAAGATGTAATTTTCAGATTCAGTCCTGTTCTCAGAAATAAGCAGGTAGCGATTCTGATCTAATGGGCTCTGACACTTTCCAATTAACATTCAAGAGAGACTAGGACTGTGTGTTGATTCTTTTCTGACTCTTAGCCATGAGGAGTTTTATCATTAGCACCCTTACTGTGAGTGCTGCGTACAAGCAAGAAAAGGATGTTTAGAAATAGATATCAATGTTTTCTGTATAGAGCCAGTAATTTTTTGTGGGGGGGGGTTGATTGTGGGGCTTGAACTCAGGTCCTGGGCACTCCCCTGAACTTAAGTCAAAATTATCACTACTACTTTGAGCCACAGCACCACTTCTGGTTTTCCACTCAATTGGGGAAAAAGAGTCTCACACTTTGCCTACCTGGGCTGGCTTCAAACCTCGATTTTCAGATCCCAGCCTTCTGAGTAGCTCGGATTCCAGGCATGAGCCACCAGGCTTGGCTCAGGAATTTATTTTAAATATAGAAGGTAATAGGGCTCTCATTTTGAAACTGTAAAGTACACACAGAGGAATGATTCTTTAGCAAAGGAAATAATTTGTTAACATATGGTAGAGTATGCTTTTAGAAATATTCCTAAATATTTGAACATTGAAAATCACTTTGACAGAACAGTAATGATTTGTTGTTGCTTGTTTTGTTTTGATGCTGGTCCTGTGGCTTGAACTTAAGGCCTGGGTGCTGTTCCTGGCCATTCTTGATCAAGTCTAGCACTCTGTCACTTGTTGAAGCCACTAAGTGGAAGGACTGTTTTGGTTCTTAACTGCCTGGACTGGCTTCAAACTATGGTCCTCAGAGCTCGGCTTCCTGAGTGGCTAGGATTACAGGTGTGAACCACCACCATCTGGCAATGATGATATTTTAATTGTCAGCCTTTTCCTTGAAACATACTGTAATAGACCAATAAATAGAGTAAAATTTCAAACAGCTGTGATAAAACATTTCCTCAAATGAAATAAGGAAACTAAAATTTAAATTACCCTTCCCCCTCCCCCCAACCCACCAATACTAGTGATTTAGAACAAAACAAGGGAGCGGCCTGAGTCTCCCAGAAGTGCCCAGGCCTTTGCAGCACTTGCAGAATTCTTTGAAAGTTCCCTCTCATCAACTTTGGCCTAAATCATAGAGGCCAGCAGAGAAATGTGGAGCCGGAAGAAACTACATGAATTTCAAGCTCTAGTTGAAGGCTGACAACCTGGAAGGGAGATAATGCTCTTTGAAGACAGTGCTTAAAGAAGAGGGTTTTAGATAAAGGTGAATTTGCAATGGGCTCCTCTTGCTCATTAGGGCCATTCAGTGGTGAGTAATCAGATACAAAGATCTTTGTGATGGGCTGGGAAGGTGGCTCAGTGGTAGAGCGCTTGCCTTGCATTCATGAGCCCCTGGGTTCGATTCCTTAGCACCACATAAGCAAAAAGAAAAGCCGGAAGTGGTGCTGTGGCTCAAGTGGTAGAGCGCTAGCCTTGAGCTGAAGAGCTGAGGGACAGCGCCTAGGCCCAGAGTTCAGGCCCCATGACCGGACCCCCACCTCCAAAAAAAAAAAAAAGATCTTTATGGGTGCATATTACATTCAAATGTATAACCAAAAACCTTGACAAAAGGCCTGATTTTAAAATCCCATGTGTCAGGTGGAAGAATACTAAGAAATGAATTGTTAAAGAATACATACTGATGCTTCTGAAAATGGAAAGATTTAAATCACTAGGAATAAATAGGAAATGGGTTTCATTCAGTCCACCACTGAAAAAGGCAGCAAGGCCAGGTGCAATCATAGCTGTTTTAACTGACCTTTGGATTGTATAACACTAGGAAAACAAGGAAAACTTCCAGATTGCTTATATGAGTCCATCATAACTTGAGTGTCTAAATTCCGTCTCCATAAACCAGTCTCACAAACATGTCAGGAGATGTGGCCATCGTACGTGTTGAGTCGTGAGAGTTCAGTCGTGGTAGCAGTGGGGCATCGGCTTTGGTCTGTAAGGAGACTGCAGCGATTCTGTTTATCAATGCAGCAAAAATTCACATCACAGAAAGTCAAGGAGTCAATTCCTGGATCACACTTTTGAGAACTGCTTGCTTAACCTACTATGTCATCGAGTAGATAACAATAAAGACATGGTAAGTTAGTCAATACGTGAACGACAAAGGAGACTGATTGCCTTTACCCATCTCTTGACTTCATCTTTTCAAATATGTAAGCCATCTAGCTGAGATTCACGAGGCTAACATGATCACACCAGTTGCTACAGAATAGTCAAGCCTCTGAGGAGAAATGATGCTTTATGTATTTCATAAATTGCCTTAAGGTCTATATAATTTTAAAAATGAAATTTAGCTCGTGTTTTTTTGTGCTTGCCAAGTGTCAGGCACAGTTTTAAGTAATTGCCATCTTCATTATCAATCAGCAACCTTAGATGCTGTTCAGATCATCCTTCACTGGTGAAGAAACAGGCTTAGCAAGACTAGCAGTTCTCATGTGCTGCTAATGAGGGATGAAGCTAATCTCTGAGCTCAGGTATTTTGGCTTTGAAACGTGCTCTTCATAATACGCTTTATTACTGCCTATCTTGCTGGAATAGGGAATCTGGATTTCTACTTTTCAGTCTTTCTATCCTTACATTGGCAGGGATACCAGGATGTGTTTAGATTTCTCTGAGTGACCTGGTCCTGCTTAGGATTTAGAGAATATTATTTCTCTCGCACGTCTTTGCAAACAACCATTTTCAGCCAAGACTTGGAAAGTGCAAGGACTAGTCACCCTAAGAAATGACCACTAGGTGGCAGTCAAAGCCTTTTGAATGTGGCTTCTTCCGCTGCAGTACCTGCAGGCAGAACCCTGGAGGCACGGCATCGTTAAATCCCCCATCCCAGGGACAGCCTGCTCCCTCCTCTGGTCAGAACACCTCCACACAGTGCCACCCGGCACAGGAAAGAGGCTGGAGCCTTGAGTTGGCCCAAACAGGCTCTGAAAATGGGCTCAGAATTGGTTCTGTGCACTTTGCAGGTCATTTCAAATTTTCTTCTTATAAGGACGAGATGATGAAAACGACGACAATGCTTGGTGCAGTTTAAATGTGTTGCCTGTTGTCATGTATTTGGGGAGGGGAGGTTGTTTAGTCAGTCTGTGCCATGAGATCAGCCTCGGGATCATCTTGCTCCTGTCCTGTTGGGTGCTGGAGACTCTTCTGAGTCCAGGCTGCCTCCCTGAGGCTCTGAACATCCCCTCCCCTCGATTCCTGGTGAGTGATTTCTGTCTCTATTTTGTCCCGTAATACGTCCCTATTTCAGCCAAGTCCCAGAGGAGACAAATTCCCTCTCAGAACGTACCAAGCAAACACAGGAGCGCTGATGCGGGCTTCTTAAAGGGTTTCTGGTAGGGCACCTCTTCTTTTTGCACATCTATCTTCTTTCCAGGGGCCTCACACGATTCACACCGAGTATAACAGACTGGAGCAGGTGGGCCGTGGAGAGGTCCTAGTGCCTTTGATCATGCTGGGGGGAAGAGGGTGGAGAATCTGTTTTCAGCTTCAACTCTAAGTAGGAAGTGACGGTTCTCTCCAAGGGAGGGTTTAAACTGTCCAGCTGTGGTGGCAACACACACACGTCAGAGAAACACAGACCAGTTCTACCCCAGAAAGGATGCAATGGTCCGCAAGGCTTCAGGGATGAGGGCTCACAGCTCTGTCCCTGGGCCAAAGAGAGAAGATAAGTCGTCCTCAGTAAAGCAGAATCCTCTACGATTATCAGTGAGCCGGTCTCGCTGGGGGCGGCGTGGCGGGGCTGCCTGAGCCTTGAGGATGTCTTGGTTTTCAGGTCCCCACAGTAGATGGGTAGATGGGGACACCCGTGGCCAGCTGACCACCAGCTTGGTGCTCTGCTCTCTGTCTCCCACTGGTGGAACCCATGGGCACTGCAGTTTCCAGAGAGGGTGGGACCACTCCCTGAAGCCTGGCCCTTCCCCAGCACATCTCCCCCTCTCTGCACAAGGGCTGCTCAGGGCCGTTTCTCTCCGCCACTCCGGTGGGGGGCGGGGTGGTCCCAGGGCTCCCTGAGCCGCGACTTTTCCTGATTTCTGTCCTCAGAGTAGGGAGCTCTCAATCCCTGTCTGAAAGTACTCCTCCCCTGGCCGGCACCTGGGCAAGGCACACTCAAGATGATCCACCACCATCAGCACGAGGCGCGTGTAATGGAAAATAAGTGGAATGTGAACCGAGAGTGATCTTTTATAGGATCAGTTAAGGTATTTTGGCTACAAATATAGAAAATCTTAACCGTGAGACAGTCTTGGAGCAGTTATTATTCATTTACAAGGCCCAGGACCCAATGATCCCAAGGTGAATGCAGTAATTCAGTGGTGTTACCAAGGACCAAGGTTTCCATCTTTCCAGCCCCCACCCTCAACATATTGTGGTTCCTCTCTGGCATGTTTACCTCATGGTTGCAAGATGGTGGCCCTCGCTGCTGATACTACTTCCTTTGACATTTCTAAAGCCAGGAGGGGAAGAAGGAGATGGAGCAAGATGATTTTCTTTTTTCTAATATACTTGTCTCATTTTCAGTTAAATGGCCTTCCTAGAACTTCCCGTCATCCATGCTCTCCAGTTCTGTGACCAGCAACGAGGATCTCAAAGACCTGGCACCATGGGTGGAAAATCATCCCGAGTGAGTCATCAAGATGTTTGGGGTATGTAAGTGACGGCAGCCACGCCAGGGATTGCTTCTCTGGGCAGATGACATTTGAGCTGCTACCTCCCCGGGAAGGTGGTACCAGCCTTGTGTGGTACATTCCAGAGAGCTGCAAAGGGAGAATGTGGAGGCCAGCTTGGGGGGGCGGGTCATGGAATGTCTGACAGAGGTTGTGGGCAGTAGGTGGCGGTGGGTGGAGGCCAACGAAAGGAAGGGGGTGCGAATTGTTTTGCATGGCTGGAGCAAGGTGAAGGGGACAGGGGAGGCTGCTGCCTCGCTGGAGGTGACTTCAGAGGGGGAGAGAGTGGATCCCAGCGTTGCAAAATCAACCAGAAGGGACCTGAACGCCAAAGGTACACCTGGGCTTCCAGTGAGGTTTTTTCCCAGCAAGTGCTCGGTTTCAACCTGATGGAGCGTACAGACTCAGTGGAGGGCAGAGGCAGAAGCCTTCCCAGGCCTAGGACCCAGCATGCACAAAGGCTTGGAGGCTTGATTCCACACACAGAAACCGTCATTAAAGCACTGACAAAAGATCTCATGTGACTCAGAGAGTAACTGGTGATGTGGCTGGAGCCTTGGTTAGAAGTTGTGCTGATCCTGGGCCTTGAACTCAGGATCTGGGTGCTGACCCTGAGCCTTGTGCTCAAGACTAGTGCCCTGACACTTGAGCCTCACTCTACTTCCAGCTTTTTGGTGGCTTATTGGAGATAAGAGTCTCAGAGACATTCCTACCCAGGCTGACTTTGAACCATGAGCCTCCGCGTTCAGTCTCCAGAGTAGCTAGGATTATAGGCGTGAGCCACTGACACTTGGGTTTTATTTATTTATTTTTTTAACGTTGACTATCACCTGCCTTTTAAAATGCCGGAAGTTCCAGATCAACCAGTAATTACTGAGCTAGTTTTCTCATTTGAGTGCCGTGGCTGGGCTTGGATGAGCTCTGAGAACCTTTGTGGTTTTATATTCCCCATCTCTAAGAGATGCTTGGTGAGGGTTTACTGAACCAAGGAACTATGAGCAAGTCTTTGTCTCTGCTCCTTGTACGTCACTCCTCAGGTAGATTAGATGTGTCCTTCTAGGTACTAGCTGGCCCTGCGAGTGGCACCATCTCCACCAGCACAGCCTCCAGGAACCCCTGCGGTTTAGGAATGATCACCCCATCTCTCCACAAAGAAGACCTGACATGTTTTCCACACGTAGGTGTCTCGTTCCAAAGAGACGGTGAGGGCCGCAGTCAGCTTCATATATGTAGGGGGGACGCTTGGGGGCTCCTCAGAGCTACAGTTAGTGAAAAATAAAAAGGAAGCATAGAACATGTGGACATCTTCCCCACCCTGCTCACTTGCTATAATGTCTAGAACGTTCCCAGGCCACCGAGTGAAGGAAAATGCTGGCATTAAAGTGAGGGGCATCTATCAGTATGTTATGAGAACCTCTTAGGGGTGTCTTTTTTTTTAATGCCATACTCTAGATAAACACAACTGTTGTTTTTTCAAATGTTTGAATGAGGGAAGCTGGAAAGCCCATGAAATGTAAAACAAAAGTGAAGAGGATCTTTTGACTCTTTGATTAGAAAAAAAGATTTGGCACCGGCTCTGTGAGTGTTTGTCTTTGCATCCGTCACTATGGGCTGGGTTGCACGGAGCTAAAACACAGCCTCCAACTGTCAGTGACTCAGGACGGTCACCTGAAGCCTCTCCTCGAGCTCAGGGTGTGCAGCAGGGCCTTCTGGTCTGTGGATCACAGTTGTCCAAGATCCCAGGAGGGCTTCCTAAGGTGCCATGGTAAATCTATGTGTGTGCCCCAGGCAGCCACAAGGAATGACGAGGCTCCTCTTGCCTGGAAGTGGAACTGTACGAGTCTAATCTGAGAGCTGGAAAAGTAGGCAGGCCCCAAGAGAGCCCAAGCAGGCGCACCAATGACTTCTTGATTGACACCCTCAGACTGAGGTGGGGCCAAGGATTCCGGATCCTGAGCCCGCCTTGCAGCTCAGAGTCCCTGGTGGGAGATGGAGCCTCGGCTCGTGGTGGTGACCCTCTGCGTGTGAGCGGGCTGGTGACTCATCCCCTCTCGGGTTGGGGCCCCACCCTGGGCAGGTGCTGCGCCCAGGTAGGACTTGTCTGTCAGGCTGCGGGGCAGCTGCCTGTGGGTGGGCAGAGCCCAGCTTGGGCTCCTGAGCCTCTGGAACTGCCATTTGGGGCTGAGTGGACAGCTCAGCTGTCCTGGGGCCCGGCCTGCCGGTGGAAGCCAGATAGGACACAGGAAAACCCATGAGGCCTTGTCTGCAGCTGCCAGGAGCATCCCCGTGGTCTGGTCTCTGGCCAGGCGCGGTGAGTAGCCCAGGCCCTCCTCCTCCTCCATTTCACAGAGGACCTGCCAGTCCCGAGTGTGTAGTTCTCTGGCAATCGGGGGGAGGGGGTGTTCAATGAAGCCATCCCATACAGGGAGCAAGTATTAAGGGGGAATTTGGTAACCTGGACATCTCTTTATGTAATTCATTACCAGCCCTAGCCTGGCATGAAAATATTTTGGGTTTCCTCTGTGGTCTTCATTTGGAAATAGGAACCCATAAAACCACCATTTTTCCCCCTCCCTGAGACTCTCCCAGTGACTAGTGCAAGTATATAGGTTAATACTATTCTTGTCATTTTCCCTCCTCAGACTTTATGTTCTCTGCAATATCAGCTTGCCATGATGCGTTCACCAAGCTCAAACATTTTTGAAACCAGAGGGATATATCTATATCTATATGTCTGTATCAATGTATAGAGATAACTATGTATAAGATAGCTATGGATAGAGATAGCCATGAATAGATAGACATGTACAGATATGTATATATGTGTGTGTATATATATATATATATATATATATATATATATATATAATTTTTTCTCACAACCCCTTGAAAATGTCCTTAACCTATGACACTGAACTAACTTGGTCCTGGTATTATTTTCTTGGCTCACTTGAACTTTGGGATTCTAATTTAGAAGCTTGTCTTCATTTTGTCACTCTTTGCTGTGATGGTGGCTGTATCCATGTCCACATTTGGATTGCCCCTCATACTATTCCTTCAAATACTGTTGTAACTGAGCTCAAATTTTCCCTGTTTTTTTCCTAAAGGACTTTTGCAAGTGTTTGGTGAGTGTAAGTTTTGAAAATTGAATGTTGCCTCGCCACTTTTACCTTCTGAATTTGGAGCATGTGTGGTTTTTTTTCCTCAAAGGACTTTCGCTGCGTGAAAAAGGAAGCATACATTTTACTCATATGTTTGGTTTTCTCTTTCAAAGTGCAGTCATATACTTATCATTTGGGGAAACAAATAAACTTACTAGTAGGTGAGATAAACAATTTGAAATTCATTTGCCAGCAAATTGTTAGCCCTAATATAGCTGCAACTCTCTATTCGATAACTGCATCATGTAGGAATGAGTCTCTGTTCCAGGATATTTGTGTACTATAGACTTACAGCATTATTGTCTTTTTGCAGAATAAGTGGAAATTAGTAAACAAATACTTTTATTTGAAGATGATGAAGTCAGGGTGGAGAGCTCAAACCTAGTAGAGAAAATTAATCTAGACAAAACCCTAACTACATCAGAGTAGTTCATATAAGTTGCTATGCATAAAATCAGGTACAATAACAAATGCCATGCTATATTATGCAGGTATAAATTTTCACATTAGCACACCTGGTTGTTAAGATATTACATTTCCTCAAAGGTTCTCCAGATCATTCAGCAAGCTCTCTACTCTTCCCTCTTACGCTCCAGCAGTTTTGCAAGGTATTCCACTCTGTGTCTAGAAAAGCCCCCTCTTTGCTGAAAACCCAAGGAAATTGAGAGTGAGTAGGGGTGGAATGTGATTGGAGTGCTTTGTATATGTGTAGAAAAAAATGGAATAATGAAACCTGTTAAATTGTTTCAAAAAATAGCAAGGCAAGCCCTCCACCACCGAGCCACCTTCCCAGCCCTGTTAGTCATTCTTAAGCAGTCTCAAATTGCCATTGACGGTGGATGAGAGTGGCATTTTCACTTTTCTGCACATTTGGGCACAGAGAACATTTTCTTTTCTTTTTGTTTTGTTTTATTTCTGTGCAGGTCCTGGGTCTTCAACTCAGGACCTGGGGACCTTTATGATGGCTTCTAATACTTCACTGTCAGAGTTTAGTTTCCACCACACCCTGATCCACGCATGGAGGCCCTGTCAGCTCTAGAGGTTCCTTTTTTTTTTGGGGGGGGGGGGGTCCATCATGGGGCTTGAACTCTGGGCCTGAGCGCTGTCCCTCAGCTCTTCAGCTCAAGGCTAGCACTCTACCACTTGAGCCACAGCGCCACTTCAGCTTTTTTTTTCTGCTTATGTGGTGCTGAGGAATCGAACCCAGGGCCTCATGCATGCAAGGCAAGCACTCTACCACTGAGCCACCTTCCCGGCCCCATCTCTAGAGGTTCTAAGTAGTGATCAAGGAGTTCATAGAACCTGCCTTCCACTATGTCAGAAGGAAACCTTTGAATCCTTTCCTCTTATTCAAAATTATTTCCCTCTGCTCTTAACCCTGAGACAGGTATTTCTATAAAAAAAACAGCCTGGGGCTGGAGGCATGGCTCAGGTGGTAGAGCTTTAGCAAGCATCGTACTGAGTTCAAGTCCCCGCCTCAAATCAAAAACCTGGCTTGGAATTCTGATCTGGATGCCTGTCAATTTCTTTTTGGGTTGTATCACACAAAGCCCTCCATCACCCATTGAATTAGGGAGGTAAGAACTTGGAAATAAAGTTCTGAGATGGTCCTTCTTGAGTCTGTTCTGTCACGCCATGACGCAGACAGCAAATACCCACAGAGTCTCCAGACTGCCCTGATACAGGTTCCTGGCTTGATGGCTATGAGTGGCGGCCATCAGCACGCTGGTGTGCTTTCATGGAATGTTAATGATGAGAGCATGTGTGTGTATAAAATACCAATGCCAAATGGCAACAGAATCAGAACTGGGCTTATTAATAACAGGAATTGGACTGCAGAAGGAGACAGAAAGGCTCTGCAATGCCCGAAGAAACACACCAGGAAAAGCAGAAGGAGAATGTATGATGAGGGAAGAACATGTTCCCACGTCCCTGAGAAGTGACACTGGCTAGGCCTGAACCACAAAAGTCTTTGGCCATTGAGAAAACAGAATCAGTGTGATCATTGTACATAAGAGCCTGGGACCAGCTGCTGACGTGTGGGCTAAGCAGGCCTGACCACTGATAGCCAAAGACCAGCAAAGAGCACTGTCTCTCAGTGGAGCTTCATCCTTGGATATTCGTTTTCCCAGTGCCACGCATCATCAGGGGAAGAAGTCACAGGTAAGGAAGGAAGAAGTGCTGAACTAATGAAAAGAGACTTAATACTAATGGAGCCAATGACTTTGCCTTGCTAGTTCCCCATCACTGAATCACATAAAGGTTCCAGTGTTAATTAAATTCAGTGATGGTGCAAAACACTGATTTCGTTGGTGACCCGCTAGTTCCATGACTGCCACACTTATTGTGTGTATAAAAACCATAGTCATGGACTCTATGAAATTACACATAGACATTGAATACTGATTCTTCTTCTTCCACTGAAGAGTCTTCCTACTATCTCTTTTTTTTCCATTGCTTTATAGTGTCTATTATAGAGATCTTTAACATCTTTGGTTAAAATCATCATTAAGTAGTCTTTTTTTTTTTTTTTTTGTAAAGCTCTTGTGAATAGTATTGCTTTCCTTACTTCTTTTTCAGTGAATTCATAGTAGTATATACAAAAGCTACTGTTGTTTGGCATGTTAATTATTAGGCAGGTGTACTGCTTAAGACATTTTCACATTCCCAGATAATAACTTCTGTTAGTTTGTGGATTGTGTCTCACATTTTTTTTTTTTTTACTTCTTGAGGGCCAGCCTCAAACCAAGAACCTTCTAGTGTCCATCTGTGAACAGTTGAGTTAGCATGGTGTGTCACCATGCCAAGTTGATATGTTGTCTTCATTTTAGAATTTTAGAAAGTGTAAATTTTAGAATTTTCCCTTGTCTTTCTCTTATGACCCACTGATCTTCAAAAGTGAAATTTTCAGTCTCTGTGTATTTTTCTATTGTTTTGCTTGTTCTTGATTTCTAGTTTTATCATCCTATTGTGGCCTTATAAAAATAAAATTTACTTTAAGCTTCTTGAATTTGTTAAAACTCACTTTATATCATACAATACATCCTCATTTGAAGAAAGCTCCACCAGCTCCGGGGAAGAAGGGTATTCTTCAGCTCTTGGTGACGTGTGTGTCTGTTAACTCTATTTGCTCTGCAGAATCATTTAATTGTTGGGATTCTTTGTTTTCTTTTGTCTAGATTACCTCTATTGGATGAGAATTGTATATTGAAGAACATACTATTACTGTGTTGGATTCTATCTGAGATTTTATCCAGTCGTGTTTGTTTGATGGAATTGGTGTCAGTCTTTGGTGCATGTATGTTTGTTCTTGATGGATGCTTCCTTTTAGAAATATGAAGTGAACTTCTTTGTTCTTTCTGACAAGTTATGGTTTGAAATTGCTTTGTTAGATATGCATATTGATATTCCTGCTTCCTGTGGGGTTTGATTGCTTGGAATACCTTTTCTAGCCCGTCACTTTTAGTTTGTTTTTCTTTTTGCCAGTAAAGTGCATTTCTTCTAAGAAATGCATAGTTGCATCTCATTTTTTTCATCCAGTTCACCAGTCTGTGCCTTTTGATGAAGAATTAAAACTATTAGCATTAAGATTTATTATTGAAAAATATCTAGTAATTCCTGTCATTTTGTTATTTTTGTAATCTTGGTTCTTTCCTAATCTTCAATTGTTGGCTAAATTGGTCACGAATTCTGTTTTCTGTTTATCATGGGAGGTTTTCATTTCCCTTTCAGTTAGGACACATAATGTTGCTGGAAGTCATTTTCTTTCAGCAATTAAAATTCATAATTTCATGCCCTTTTGGTTCTCAGAGTTTCTGTTGATAAATCTGCTGTTAATCTGAGTTTGCCTTTACATGTGACTCTGAACCCTTTTCTTTGGCTTTCAATATTTTTTCCTTGTTTATTTAATTTTTGGGGGGGGGGATCTGGTCGTGGGGCCTGAACTCTGGGCCTGGGCGCTGTCCCTTAGCTCTTCAGCTCAAGGCTAATGCTCTACCACTTGAGCCACAGCGCCACTTCCGGCTATTTTCTTTTTGCTTATGTGGTGCTGAGGAATCGAACCCATGGCCTCAGGCATGCAAGGCAAGCGCTCTACCACTGAGCCATCTTCCCAGCCTTTATTTAATGTTTTAACTGCAATATGATGTCTTCTCAGTTTTGTCTATTTTGATGTTCTAAAAGTCTCCTCTGTATAGTGATATTTTGCTTCACAAGACTAGGGAAATTTTTAAATACATTTTCTGTGACTTTAGCTTGTACCTCCTCCTTCTTTGCCTATGGTTTGTTTGTTTGGTCTTTTATTGATGTTCAAAGTTATTATATATTGTTTGAGCTTTCATACTTTTTCCCTTACTATCTGGATGTTCTAGTTCATCTACCTTTTATTTAAGCTCTGGTAGTTTATTTTTAAAAGGTATATTGGTAAGTCAGAAGATGTTTTTTGTTTTTCACCAGAGGCTGATTTGACCTCGGGTCTTCATGCTTGTTTAGCTTACTTTTTCACTTAGTTGGTGCTCGGCCACTTGAGCTATGCCTCCAGCCTGGTTTCTCACTGATTGAATCCAATGTGGGAATTTGGCATGATGATAGCTCTTCCTGCCTGGCAATCTAAATTTGGAGAGGAAAAAAAAGACATTTTGTCAGACCTCATATATCAGAAAAATATTAAAAGGAAAATAATCTCATATTTCCAGTGCTGAGAAAATGTTCTTCTACTGTATTCTATTCCATTTCAGAATTTTAAAAGTTTTACCCTCTGCCATTTTGAGTTGTTCCATTGACATATTTTCCCCTTTGCTCATTTTGTTGAAGTGAGATGGTTGTATGTTTTTAGTGTTTTGTTAGGTGTTGGTGACTCAGATGTGGTGGGTAGGAAATCTCGCTGGCCTTGTTCCCTGTATGTGCAAGACAAGTCTGGTTGACTGCTTTTTCCTATTAATACTAAAATCTTATATAATACCACTTTCTGAGACTGATGTTTTTTTATCACTACTCCTCCTAAGCATTACGTTTGATATGTGTGCCAGTGTTTCTTTAGAGAGATTTGGCATAATTTGGTATGTGCTTATCATTGTTTGGCATCTTTATTCCTTTTTTTTTTTGCTACTATACCTACAATTTCTGTAAGAAAAGTTGCTGTTTCCTGCAGCTCTTTCTATATGACAGTCTGAGAAAAGCTGCACGTGCTCCCATAGGTTGTGTTTACCTAGTTAAAATTCCTATACAATTAAAAAAATTAGTACCGGAGTTCAAACTCAGGGCTCTGTACTTGCTGGAGAGATACTGTACTGCAGAGCTACACTTCCAGACTCTTTTAGTGCTGGATGATCTTAGGATAGGGTCTCTCTTCCTTTCTAGACCAGAGCCCAGGCTTCAGACCACAGGATGCTACTACTTGAGGTGTCCCCCGGTAGCTGGTATGACACACGCATGCACTGCTTCTACCCAGCTTCTTCCGTGGAGATGGAGTTGCACAGCCTTTGCTGGCCTGGGATCCTGATCTTAAACCTCTCAGCCTCCCCCATAGCTGGGGATGACAGGCAGGTGCCAGGTGCCTGCTGGGGGAGGAGAAGGAGTCTCAGGAACTTTTGTTTCCCAGCTGGCCTCAAACCCTGATCTTCCATTCTCAGTGTCTCCAGGAGCTAGGGTTACAGGTGTGAGTCACTAGCATCTGGCCACATTTGTTTTCATAGTGTCTTCCCTGGCAACGCCTGCCTGCCAGGTGACATCATCTTTCAGCTTGTGGTGACTCAAAGGTAGACGGTTCTCAGGGCACACCTTGCTGGACCAATCGCCCGGCAGAGTGGCCATCTGCGTGGCTCACGCTGTTCCCTGTTGATGTTTCCCGTCGAGGTGCCGTCCATTCTTCAGCACGTCTTAAAACCCGCATCCAATTCAAAACAGGATTAGAGAAGCCATCCACCACCAAGCCGATGACATTGGTTTAATGTTTTCCATACTGGGAGGAAAGTGAGGACTCAGCCAAGCGCATGAAGAGGTAGCACTTTGGTATAATATTTGGCCTACTGATCTGAGATAGTGCCTCTATGATTATTCTAATGTTTGAATTTTTTTTCCTGGGGTAGGTTTTTGCTATACAGCCTAGGCCGGCTATATAACATAATCATCCTGAGTGATGACCTTGAGTGCTGGGATTACAAGCAAGTACCACCAGGCCTGACTCTATATTAGTTATCATAAGCCATCTAGAGATCAGTTCTGGTATAATGGATGATGTGTGATGGTCATATACAAATACAATGCCATTTTATTAAGTGTGAGGGAATTGAGAATCCCTGAGTTTTGGTATCCAGGGGGAGCCTGGCACAATCCACTGTGAATATCGAAGGGTGACTTCTGACAAGAGTATAATACCATGAACCACAAGAGGTTTGGGTCATCCAGTAAGTTCAAGCGTGGCCCTGAGAAAGCCACTCACTAACTGAACCACCGTCTCCTCTATGGTAGAAGAGAGCAAAAGCAAAAGAAACAGCTTCCCTCCCTGCCTCATGAGATTAGTACAACATCATGATTAAAGTTGTAATTGTTGGGATTTGTGATTCAAGTGGAAGTATGCCTGCCTACCAGACATAAAGCCCGGATTTCAAATCTCAATACTGTCAACAACAACCAAGAACCCATAAAAGCTATTTGTGAAAGCACTCTGAAAGAATTAAATCTGTACAAAGGTCATCCCTTTCTTATTTTAGGAAGGTACGTGGTATTCTGGAAGCAGGAGTGAACGTAGGAACACTCCCTAACACAGGGTAGCCATGCAGTAACTTGACTTTCTTCTCCTCCTCTCCCTCCCATGAGGACTGCCTTCAGGTAGGCAAATGCACTGGTCATAGACAGAGTGAAACAGATGGGTGCTGGGGAATCTTCCACCTCTGAGATCGTCTGCGCTGTGTACCCAGTCTGTCTGGGCATGGACTTCTGCAGTGCTTTTTGGAATCCCATGTGAAACCACAACAAACCCTAATTGTGCAAGTAGGAGTCCCAGGCTGTCAGCCGGCAAAGCTGGGGATTAGAGTACTCCTGGTCTGGCTGGCAACGTTTTGTCTGGGGCTCTGTTTACCTTTGTTTGCTGTGATTTGTGACTCCTGTTCAAGTTCTTACTTTTGGTGTTTAGATATGAGAGTTCAAGTTATAAAGGACTTTTTTTCCCCTTCAAAATTATGCTCGTGTGTGTGTGTGTGTGTGTGTGTGTGTGTGTGTGTGTGTGTGTGTGTGTGTGTGTGTGTGTGTGTGTGTGTGTGTTTCAGTTAGGCAAATGCTTGTTTCTGAGGGGGACAATGCATCCCAGCATAACACACACATGCACTCTTGCTCTGTCTTTAAAATTAAATTGTCAACAAAGGTGAGAGTTGTTTGGTGGGACCTGGAACTTTGGAATACTCCTTGTAAAGCTGAATATGCCAGAGTTGCCTGTTCTTCTCTAGGGAGCAAGCACTATCCAAGTTCTCAGCCCTTAGGCTGAGCAAGCAAGCAAGCAGTGACCCTCTAACGGTTGTGTGATTTCTAGCTGCTAGTGCACAGAGTGGTAATGAAAGGCTCCAGTTTTGTTTGTTATATGCACTTATGCATTAGTTAGTATCTTAGTACCTTCTGCTGGTCTGAAAATCAGATAAGAGAGAACAGGAATGTTTAATCCAGGTTTGGTGACTGGACACTTTATCTCTTTGTGAATCTTGACATTGTGCCATTATGTTTTTCTTTTTCATAAATAAGGGAGTGGGAAAAGGTATTCCTTTGTGTGTGTGTATGTGTGTGTGTGTGTGTGTGTGTGTGTGTGAGTCCTGGGGTTTGAAGTCAGAGTATGGGCTTTTTGTCCCTCAGCTTTTATGCTTACAGCCAGCATTCTACCACTTGAGCCATAACTCCACTTCTGGTTCTTTGGTTAATGAAAGTCTCATGGACTTTGCTGTCTGGGTTGGCTACGAACCACCATCCACAGATCTCAGCCTCTTGAGTAGCTAGGATTATAGGCGTGAGTTATCAGAGCCTGGCTGTTCCTTAGTATTTTAGTAAAAAAAAAAAAAAAGATGTAGCATGTTCTCCTTGGCATATTTCAACTTGTGGAATTTCAGCGCTGGTATAAGGATTTCTTTGGATGTCAGTCACACCAAATGACTTTCAATTTTATAATTTGTTTAAGGTTGTGTATTCTTTAGAGATAAGCCTTTTCTGACATGGAACAGATGCTTGCGAAGTTTTTGGCTTAGGCTCCATGAAGCTACCTTTCAAACATTTGCTTAGGAAGCGAGAGTTATATTCCAGCCAGCCCTTGCTACCATGCTCACTGGACGCAGGGGAGTCAGAAGAAGGTGGTGGGGGTTTGTAGTCAAAACAGAGCCACATGCTTCCCATGGCACAAGTTTTCTTCTTCTAACCTTTCTGCCTTCAGAGAACAGGAACCAGTGCTAGTAGCTGTCCAATGTCAAAAAAAAAATCCCTTTTCCTATCTCCTCTTCCTCCTTTCCTCTTTCTTTATTGAGCGTATTTTGTGGGAATGTTTTAAGACGTGGTTTAGTTTTTTTTTTTTTTTTTTTTGGGTCCGTTCGTGGGGCCTGGACTCTGGGCCTGGGCGCTGTCCCTCAGCTCTTCAGCTCAAGGAGAGCACTCTACCACTTGAGCCACAGCGCCACTTCCGGCTTTTTTCTTTTTTTGCTTATGTGGTTTTTTTGTGCTGAGGAATCGAACCCAGGGCCTCAGGCATGCAAGGCAAGCACTCTACTACTGAGCCACCTTCCCAGCCCCTGTGGTTTAGTTTTGGAACAGCGGATCAGCTCTGAAGTTATTCCCTACCTATGCAAATCCAGCCCCAGCCAGAAGGCCGAGAGAAGGAAAACAGGACATTCCCGGTGCTTCCATTCCTTCCAAAGAAACCTGTTACCCATGGGAGCCGCAGCGCATGTGCTACAGCCACCTACACGATTCTCAGCCTTACCTAAAACCCGCGGCCGCCATGCCTGCTTCCTGGGCTCAGGCTGTTATTGTGACAGCCTGGTAGGCAAGGTGAATCTGCCAAGCAGCAGGTTCAGTTGGAGGAAGTCCCACACTAGGAGTGACGGACATTCAAGCCAGGAGCAGAGGGGGAGGCATGGCCTGGACCCGGGGCCTCCAGTGTGGGCCAGCAGTGTACCCCGGGGAGCTCCTGGTAAAGTGGATGGCAAATTGAGGGACACTGCCTTTGGAGCAGATGGCTCCGAATGAAGGTAGACTCCCAGGCGGGCTGGGTCTGCCGTGGCCTGATGCCGTCCCTATCCAAGCTTCAGATTGCAAGCATTTTCCTTTCGTTGATTGTCTTTTAGAGACGCGAGCACCTCCGTGGTGAGGACGACGATGAGCCCCGCCATTCTGCTGTCCTGCTTGCTGTGTCTTCTGCCCATCGAGTCCTGCAGGACATTATGCCAGGTGAGAGGAGGGGCCGAGGAGAGGGGGTGGGCAGAGCAGGGATAGCAGGATCCGTCACTTAACCAGCGGTGTTGCCTGGAAGCCCAAGGGAAGGAGAATGTGGTGGTTGCATGGCCAGATTGGCCAGGAGAGTGAACAACAACAGCAAACAAACAGACAAACACAAACAATTTCAGGAAAAAGCTCTCAATTACTTTCCCATCATCCCCTCCCCCTTATCCAGTTGTACATCATTAAGTTCGGAGGCCCGACTGGCGCTGAACTGATTTAAGGCAATTGCCTCCCGTGTCCTCAGGTAGTGGAGCTTCTCGTTGCTCATAACAGGGATAATGTTACTTACTTCAAATGTAGATGTGGCCAAGGTGCCGGTGGCTCACACCTGTAATCCTGGCTACTCAGGAGGCTGAGATCTGAGGCTCATAGTTTGAAGCCAGCCTAGGCAGGAAAGTCCGTGAGTCTCTTGTCTCCAACAAACGACTCAGAAAAAGCTGGAAGTGATGTTGTGGCTCAAGTAGTAGAGTGCTCGCCTTGAGCAAAAAGAAGCTCAGGAGCAGTACCCAGGCCTCGAGTTCAAGTCCACGACCAGCACACACACACATACACACGTAGAGGTAGTGAGGGTAACCATGGAGACTGGGGTATGTTAAAGGCATTTCGTGGGCAGTACTGAAAATGGTGTGGCACAATGAAGCTGTCTCCCGCCCCAAATGCAAACGTTCATTGAGGATCCTGTTTGTGAACACTTGGAATGGACTAGAAGGAGTAATGGGGGACTTGGAGATGATCTATGGTTAAGCAAAGTTGAATTGGGGTGGAGTTGGTTGCATGTGGCAATGAGCCTCATGGCTCTTTCTAGAATATCCTTTCTCACACTGTAAGTCTTTTTTAGCTTCTCTCTTAAGTCATGTATGTAAAATAGATTGTGGGGGAATAGTGGCAGAGAGAGAGAGAGAGAGAGAGAGCAAGAGAGAGAGCAAGAGAGAGAGAGAGAGAGAGAGGATATAGAAGTATTTTGAACCAGGTGTCTGTGGCTCACACCTATAATCCTAACTGCTCAGGGTGCCGAAATCTGAGGATTGCTGTTAAAAGTGTCAAGGCAGGAAAATCCATGAGACTCTATCCCGAATTAACTACCCAACAAAGAAGAAGCAGAACTGTAACTCAAGTGGTAGAGCACTAGCCTCGACCAAAATAAACTCAGGTTCAGCACCCAGGCTTTGAGTTCCAGCCCCAGGACTGGAACCGAAAAGCATTTTGGGCATCTTTAGAAGGGAGTATTAGTATCGGACCACAAGATTGAGGAGGGAGCTTTGTGGCTAACTGGTGAAGCTCTGCTCCCTACTTTGTGATAGAGAGACTGGGCTGGTGTTCACAGGACACACCTGATTGCTGAGTTACAGGCCAGTGCGAGAGCCCGCCTGTCTCTAGATTCTCAGCTTCTTGCTTTTCTCATTTTGCTATTTTCCTTCCTTCCTTCTTTCCTTCCTTCCTTCCTTCCTTCCTTCCTTCCTTCCTTCCTTCCTTCCTTCCTTCCTTCCTTCCTTCCTTCCTTCCTTCCTTCCTTCCTTCCTCTCTCTCTCTCTCTCTCTCTCTCTCTCTTTCTTTTTTTTTTGTCAGTCATGGGGCATGGGCACTGTCCCTGAGATCTTCAGCTCAAAGCTAGTGTTCTACCACTTGAGCCACTGTGCCACTTCCGGTTTTCTGGTGATTAATTGGAGATAAGGGTCTCATGGACTTTCCTGCCCAGGCTGGCTTTGAACTTCGATCCTCAGATCTCAGCCTCCTGAGTAGCTAGGATGACAGGTGTGAGGCACCGGCGCCTGGCTGGGAGTCCTTTTCTTAAGTTTTCCAAATAATGTTTTGTTTATCTACCAAGTAGTTTGCCTTTGGCCGGGAATATTCTCATAGCCCCCCTTCTCCACTCATGCAGAGATATCTGGTTTTGGGGGGAAGATAGAACCCTCAGGAGAGACATTGTGTCAGAGACATCCCAACCTCACATCACAGTTCGGTGCTATTGTTCCTTCCCATTCTATCTATTTTTTTTTGTCACCTACATTTTTTTCTACAAGAGAGATGTGGACTCAGACTGTGCCTGAGAAGGCTGGGTTTGTTTTTCTTGATTTCCGGGGAATCTCACCTTACCAGAAAGATTCCATCCTTCCTTTCCTTGGCACTTGGTGCAAGCTTGCTGAAGCCGCACTGCTGGGCACAGCCCTTCTCCTGACTCCCTACGCACCAGGCAACCCAGCAGGTTCAGCGGGTTACTGGTTTGTCATTCTCTTTATTCACAAAACAAGGCCGTTGGTGTCCGAAGCTAAAGGGGCCCGATCTGGATGCCACCCTAGAGATGTCCAGTGGAATCAAATATATGCTTTGGGAAATTAGCTGGGAAGAAGTGAATCAGGTTCTTCACTTACAGCAGTTTTCCCATAATTTATCAATAAGACACGTGGCCTCCTGCATGTGTGCCTAATTAATCTGTTGTTGGAGTTTGCTTAATGGGCCCAGAATAATGGAAAGTTGACTTTTAATCACATTTGTCATAGTGTATTAGTAAAAAGGCCATGACCCTATCAGGATGTGTTGGAGTATTTTGAGGAAGACTGTATTTCCTTCCACACTATAGACCGAGTTCTAAGCTTATAGAAGGTTCTGGCACGTCCTTCGCATTACTCATTTCTCAAGGTTAGTTTTCTTATCTGTAAAGTAAAGGAGTTGGACTTATAGAACTCTGTAAAAATATTATTTTAGCTTTCTTATGTTTAGTGGAAGAACTTTTAGCTCTTCAGTTTTATATCATAAGGTTTTCTTTTCTTGACTGTGAAATGAAAGATTATTGTACATCAGTCATTTCAAGGATATTCTGTTCCATGAATACTCAATAAAACCTTCTTGAACTTTGGTGAGACCAATGCTCTCTTCCGAGAGAGAGAGGGGGGGGAGGAAGGGAGGGGGGAGAGGGAGGTAGGAAGGGGGTAGGGGAGGGGGAGGGGGAGGGGGGAGGGGGAGAGGGAGAGGGAGAGGGAGAGGGAGGAGGGAGAGGGAGGGGGGAGGAAGAGTGTGTATGCACAGAGGAGGGCAGGTGAAGGGAACGTGGGATCATGGAATCATATTTCATATTTTGGCTTTTGGAAGCCAAGGTGGGACCACTGGTGAATTGTTGGTGACTAATTTGAACATGTTGATGATTGATTTCGATATGAATGTTGTTGTTCTCTCTCTAGGCCACCAGCAAAAGCAAAGAGAAGGTGCCTAACAGGCTACACGGTATGTTGGCAACCATTGATACCCGCACAGCCAGGTCTCACTGTCGTGGCTGTGAGGCCTGCTCATTCACATCCCGCTGACCCATGATGTAGCAGATACTCCCCCTTAAGGGCTTGCCTTTGCCCTGATTTGTTTTCCTTACACTGAATTGTGTCTTTGGCTCCGGCCTTGCCCCTCTCGGCTGCTAGCATCCTCTGCTCCATCCTGACCGGAGACTTCCTTGCCGTAACTCTTTTATGTTGAGTGAAATCACACCAGGGCAGTGGTTGGAATCAGTCTCTGAGAAAGTTTTGGAGCTGACGGCTCTCTAGAGACCATGAAGAACAATAGAGCCAGAGGTTCTAGAGCTGACCTAGAACACAGGCTGTGGGCCTGAGTGAGACACACTGAATCGAGCTGTGGAAATCTTTCCACGCCCTTTCACCAGGGTGGTCTGCTTTTCTCTGTGTCACACCCTGCAGCTCAGAATAAGATTGTGTTGGACGGAGGAGGATGCTGAAATGCCTGCTGTCTAGAGTTCAGACTTCCCCTTCTGACACGGATGACTTTTGTTTTCTCAGTTGCGTGTGATGGAATCTGTGTGGAGGAAAATGCCCACTGCAGTCAGCTTTGCCCTCCAGGGATTGAGGGAAATATGGGGTTTGTATGCAGGACAAAGACATGGCACAAAATCACAGATACCTGCCGGACCCTGAATGCCTTCAACATCTTTGAGGTAACACCCATTCCCTCACAACGTGGATTCTTATGGGGGCGCTGTGTGCAGAGCAGCCAATCAAATTGTCCTGAGTTAAGGAGAGGTGGAACATGAGGTTGAATACACAGATACCTAACATCCTCATGCTTCTAACTGTGGGCCTCTGAGAGTTCATACTTCTATTCCCCACACCCTTGCACGACATGGAGGAAGTTGATATTATATTTAGGTTATAGCTAGGAGAGATACTCAGAGTTGTCACAGTCAACTTCTTTATCTTCATTTTAGGCTCTTTAATACCCCCAAATTGATGTGTGTGTGTCTCTGAGTGTGAGTGCACATGCACACGCGTGTGTCAGTACTGGGGTTGGAACTCAGGGCCTAGGCACGGTCCCTTACCTTATTCATTCAAGGCTGGTACTTTATCACTTGAGCTACTGCTCCACTTCTGGTTTTTTTGCTTGTTAATTGGAGATAAGAATCTCAATAACTTTTGTGCTATGGGTTGGTTTCAAACTATGATCATCAGATCTCAGCCTCCTAAGTAGCTATGATTACAAGCGTGAGCCACTGATGCCTGGCTTTCATTCTCTGAATTGTTGATACTGAGAGTATATAATTTGGGTCCCATACCAGAACTAGCACATCAGAGTCTATATCCTATCAGGATTTCCTGTTGATTTCTGTTCTCACTAAAACAAGAAAGGCAAGCTGATCTAAAGGGTAGGATTAAATTGTCACAAATATGTTCCTCAAACTATAATATTTTTATACGTACTCAAGCAATTACATATGTATTGAATTAAATTATAATAAAACCAGGGCAATTGCTCTTTCATTCCCATTTGGCTTCTTTTTCTGCTTTTGGCATGGACTGACTTTTTCAGGTTTAGCTCTTGTTTTCCTTCGCAGGAGTCTGTTTGGCCTTTCTTTTGTTTTAACATTCTCATCCTGTTTTTGTTTTTGTTTTGTGTGTGTGTGTGTGTATGGCTCTGAGGGTATTTAATATTTTTATACCAGAAATCTATCACATAATTTCAAAATACTGACCAGCTCTAACACCCTGGGAATCTGGAAGCATGCACCTAGAGATTCACATGTAATGTGTCTTATTGCTTAAATGCTCTAAAGCTAGCTTTCAAAATGCTAAATAAAGTGTATTCTGTCTGCTGTCGACTCTAGATTTCATTCTGTTCTTCTGGTGTAGGGGATGGCCAAGACAAGTACGCATAACTTTGAGAAAAGTTCCCAGGGGCTACCTCAGAGGCCTAGGGCTGAGCACGCCCCCTAGGGGGTGGCATGCCCACCATCCACCCAGGGACAGACTTCCTTCAGGCCTGGGAAGGGGCTTGGGTGTTGTGTAGGGAATTCATGTGTCCCTGCATAAGACAGACATGCACTAAGGAGACACAGTGCTGTCTGAAATGGAATGATAAAGATGACACTTGACGTCTGGGAGAGTGGGTTCAGCAGTAGGCAGTTGAAAAGTTGGGACTTTTAGTTTTTTGCTCCACATACCAGTAGGTCATTTGGAAGGGAGGACTTTTTTTCTTTGCTCCATATACCTTGTCATGGGTCAAACTATTCCATCCAAGGTGTGATTTTGGAAATGAGAATCAAAAATCCAATCTGCAATTGTGTAATAAAGCTGTTCTAAATTTTAGCCAGAGTGCTTTCTCTTGGGTGCACATGATACAGTGAAGATTCCTTTGTTTTGGTTCTTTCTTAGGAGGAATTACAGGCAGTTCAGGAATTTGAAGCAAGGACAAAGGTAGATGAGTTTCCTAGGAAATACGAGACCATAGCAGAGAAGCTGTTGCAGAAGTGCCCTGAGGATTTGTCTTGTGTCACGAGAACCATCCAGCATTCTCCCCAGTTACCGGGAAACATCGCTGTCATTGTGCAGCTGTTACACAACATATCAATGGAGCTAATGGCAAATGTGAATGAGGCAAAGATGCAGGTAAGAGACCCTGCATGAGCTCATGGGGGGCTCTCCACCTGGGAAGGGAATTCTGAGTAGTTGGAGCATCTGGTGAGCTTGTTGGGAGCTGAAGACTGTTTTCTCACCTCATTGTTCCCAATGCCTACATAGCAAGTACTCAATAAACTTTTATCGAAGAAGAAACCAGTAAGCAAAAGGAAAAAGCGAGCACAGAGTGCATATTTGGTACTGCAGTAGGCACCGGCCTGTGCTTTTACTGTTTTAGCTACTGCAGTCCTCTAAGAAACACTGTAGGTCCTGCAGAGAGAAAGATGTCTCACTTTTATTTGTGAGTCTGAATAAGTGGCTGAGGTGACAACCAGCTGAAGGCAAAGCAAATACGACCCCAGGAACTAGAGAGTACACAACGGGACTGGATCCACTTCTCATGTTTGTTGGTTTGTTTGTTTTGGTTGGTTGTAGGGCTTGAACTCTGGGCCTGGGCGCTGAACCTCAGCTCTTCAGCTCAAGGCTAGCACTCTACCACTTGAGCTACAGCACCACTTCCAGTTTTCCAAGGGGTTTATTGGAAATAAGAGTCTCACGGCCTTTCCTGCCCCGGCTGGCTTTGAACTGTGATCCTCAGATCTCAGCCTCGGGTCACAGAATTCCAGTTTCCTATGTTTCTGTACAGGGTCCTGCGAGGCATTTGGGATCTAACACAGTGGGCTCCATGACAGGGTAGGAAGTTGCTTGTGCTTGCAGGGTGAAGGGCATGTGGCGATGGACTGAGCAGAAGCCTCCCGGGAAGGCATCCTACGAGAGGAGGAGAGCCCAGGAGGGCACGTCCCCTGTGGCTTTATCTGCGTGCACAGCTGACTGTGCATGCCAGGCACCTGGGGAGCCAAGTAAAAGGCGGATTCTGATTTCTGAAGTCTCGGGTGGGGCCTGAGGTGGCCCATGTCTAAGACGTTCTCAGGGAATTCCTCCTAGTCCAACTGCTGCTTGGAGACTGCGTGTTGTAAAAGTGCGGCTGGAATAGCTTGGAAGCTCCATTAGTGCTGAGCATGATTAATAACTGTCATTCTCATTGGCAGAGTTACAGCACCATGGCCAACCACATTCTTGACAGCAAAAGCATCTTGAACTGGACCTTCATTCCCGACAGAAATAGCAGCTCCATCCTGCTCCATTCAGTCAATTCCTTCGCAAGAAAGCTATTGCTCAACAAACATCCCATTGACGTGGCGCGCGCCTTCATTCATACCACGGGTGCCATCCTCTCTGGACACCATGCCAGAAGGAATCTCAGCTTTGCAATGAGAGTTAATGACACCAGCAGGGAAGTCACAGGGAAGGTCTTGATCAGTAAAGAAGATCTTCAAAGAGTGCCTTCCCCCTCTCAGATCATCAGCATTGCGTTTCCAACTCTGGGGGCTATCTTGGAAGCCAGCCTATTGGAAAATGTCACCGTGAATGGGCTTGTCTTATCTGTCATTTTGCCCCAGGAGCTGAAAAGGATCTCTCTGATTTTTGAAAAGATCAGAAGTTCAGAGGAAAGGAAGACACAGTGTGTTGGCTGGCATTCCTTGGAGAGCAGATGGGACCAGCAGGCCTGCGAAAGGATTCAAGAAAACTCCCAGCAAGTCATTTGCCGGTGTTGGCCAAACAAATTATTTACCTCTTTTTCTATTCTTATGTCACCTCACCCCTTAGAGAACCCAATTCTGATGTATATCACATACATCGGCCTGGGCATTTCGATTTGCAGCTTGGGCATTTGCCTGACCATTGAAGCCCTGGTCTGGACTCAAGTGACCAAGACAGAGATTTCTTATTTGCGCCACGTGTGCATTGCTAACATTGCAGCCACCTTGCTGATGGCCGATGTGTGGTTCATCGTGGCTTCCTTCCTCAGTGGTCCAATCAAACACCACAGCGGATGCGTGGCGGCAACGTTTTTCGTTCACTTCTTTTACCTTTCTGTGTTTTTCTGGATGCTGGCCAAAGCGCTCCTTATCCTCTATGGGATTTTGATCGTGTTCCATACATTGCCCAAGTCCGTCCTGGTGGCGTTTCTCTTTTCAGTGGGTTACGGATGTCCTCTGGTCATTGCTGTCATCACAGTGGCTGTCACTGAGCCTGGCAATGGCTACCTACGGCTTCACGTCTGCTGGCTGAACTGGGACCTGACCAAGGCCCTCCTGGCCTTCGTGGTCCCGGCGCTGGCCATTGTGGTGGTAAACCTGGTCACTGTCATGCTGGTGATCATCAAGACCCAGAGAGTGGCCATGGGCAGTTCCATGTTCCAGGAAGTGAGAGCCGTCATGAGGATCAGCAAGAACATTGCCATCCTCACCCCACTCCTGGGCCTGACGTGGGGGTTCGGCATCGCCGTGGCCATCGACGGGAGCTCCCTGGCCTTCCACATCGTCTTCTCCTTGCTTAACGCATTCCAGGTGAGTCTCAGTGCTCCCATGAAGTCCAAAACCCGCGCCCTCAGATTTCCCCATAAGAGACAGCGAGAATGTTTTCATTCATCCTAATGGCTGCGTAGAATTCCATCATGTGTGTATTTACCACATTTAGGAAATCCATTCATCTGTGGTAGGGCATCTGGGCTGTTTCTGTAAGCTGACCATTGTGAACTGTGCTATAGTGAACATGGGTGTGCAGATACCTTCGTTAGATCTTGACATTCAGTCTCTCAGATAAACACCCAGGCCTGTATTGCTGGACCTGAGAGTAACTCTATGCTTATTTATGTATCTTTTTGAGGAATCTTCATACTGGTCTCCATACTGGTTGTGCTAGTTTATACCCCATTGACAGTATCTTAGGGTTACTTTTGCCCACGTACTTGGCAGTGTTTGTTGCTGGAAAAATGTGACATTATCTTAGCAGGAGGGAACAGATAGGATGAGGGAGAATAATGGAAGGGGTGCTCCGATTAAGAAGCACTGGACATTTAGATGGACATATTAAACCTAATCCCATTATACAGACTTTTGAGGTTCAGCATGATAAACAAATGACCAAAAACCTTTGCAGTTTTGTAGGCTGTTTAACACCAATAAATACCAGAGCTTTATTGAAGCCTTTGCTCCCCCAAACAAACAATAAAATAGGCAGTGAGTGAGGAGGAAAGAAGTTCAAATTCCCAAAAGGCTCAGATTTCAATTCTGAGTGTCTCACTTACTGATAATGCATGGAGTTGGAGAACTTATTTAATATTTCAAGCATAGTTCCTTTATCCATAAACTGGGTATTATGCTGCCCAGATTATTGAGATGTTTGGAAAATGGAGTAAAATGGTGAATTGGGAAGCAATAAGTACTAAAATAACCTGAAAGTTAAAAATGGCTTCCCAATAGGCGGAGTTGTTACTATTTAGAAATTAAGCAGTACATTTCCCTCCAAAAGTTAGGTTTCAGGCTGCAGGTATTAAATTTTTATGATTTACCTCTGGCCACTTAGAAGTTTTAGTTATAATTGAAGATCAGCTTACTTTCACGAGACAAACTAGACAGGGAGGTGTTTGAGGCAGCTTCTTTTCTCCCTTAGTCATGCATCATTAATGTTCAGTTTCATATCTATACTTGCAACATTTTTATGCTAATCCGACTATATGGTTGCACAATATAAGGGTTAAAAAATATATATGCATATAATTACACAACTTGGTTTCTCCCAGAAAAATACCTGGAATTTTACTGTTTACTGCAAGTATATCTCTGTGATGTCTGCTTGCTATTCAATATTAATACTTTCCTTCAGGATTAAAGTTTTGTTTTCCAGTGTTTCTTTTCCTGCTACAGTATACTGATGAAGCAAGGTTTTCCTACATTTGATATCAAAAGTGTAGGTAGCCAATCATTGCAGAGAAAGCTTTTATTTTTGTAAAGTACTCTAAAACATTTCCTCTTTTTCCCCCCCTGAGTATGTGCAGTGGCCAACAAGACTATTTTCAAGTAATTGATTATGGAGATTTTAGGCACAGTATCTACTCACTTTTGATCTTTCAAATTTTAAATATAAATAATTTCATATTATAACAAATACTTTGATGTCTTGGAGAATAATGGCAATAATAGGAGCTTTCTCACATTTTTTTTTTTGGGGGGGGGTCCGGTCATGGGGTCTGAACTCTGGGCCTGGGTGCTGTCCCTCAGCTCTTCAGCTCAAGGCTAGCATTTTACCATTTGAGCCAGCGCCACTTCCAGCTTTTTTCTTTTTGCTTATGTGGTGCTGAGGAATCGAACCCAGGGCCTCATGCATGCCAGGCAAGTGCTCTACCACTGAGCCACCTTCCCAGCCCCTCACATTTTTAATCTATGCTCTTTTGTATTTCTAAAAAAAAAATGTATTGGTAGAGCTCTCAGTAATTGCCAAATCGTGTGTGTGTGTGTGTGTGTGTGTGTGTGTGTGTGTGTGTGTGTGTGTGTGTGTGTGTGTGTGTGTGTGTGTGTGTGTGTGTGTGTGTGTGTGTGTGTGTGTGTGTGTGTGTGTGTGTGTGTGTGCTGGTCCTGGGGCTTGAACTCAGGGTGCTGTCCCTAAGCTTTTTTGCTAGTTTAGTGCTTTACCACTTGAGCACAGCTCTACTTCCAGTAATTGCCAATTCTATATACATGGCTAGTCACTGATACAACTGATCCTGGGGCTTGAACTCAGGGTGCTGTTCCTGAGCTTTTTTGCTAGTTTAGTGCTTTACCACTTGAGCACAGCTCTACTTCCAGTAATTGCCAATTCTATATACATGGCTAGTCACTGATACAACTGAGGCCCCAAACCAGTCTTTTCTAATTTACAGCTCAGCATACCCCAGGTCTGTTCTCCATAAGCCCTCAGTGAACTCTGACCTTATTCCATAGCAGGCCCCTTTTTTTTCTCCCTTGGGGCGGTGGCGTTTTGTTCTGGACCGGGCTATGACCACTTGCATTTTGATATTTTGAGTACTTTCACCTGTCACAAAGGGATCAACTTGAAATTTCAACTCACTTTTGTCTTGAGTCTTGGCAAGGAGCGGGGTGAGGCTGATTGAGGAACTGGTGCCACAGGACCGTGAGAAGCAGAGACAAGCAGGGAGGCCTTGGCCGGGCGCACTGGAGCTGGCTTGCCTCTTCAGTCATTTTGTTAACACAGTCATCGTGAAAATCAAATTACATGGACTTACAACAGAGTAAATGAAAAACAAAGGCAAGCACCAGCTTCAGTTAGATTCCAATTTTGAATATATCCCTAGTGCCCCAAACTAGCTGCATCTTGATAACAATGATATTTCACGATCTATTTCAAAAATAACTCTTGCTCAAATTGGTTATTCGTTGGGGCAGCTCAAATGGGAGAGATCCTGCCTTCAAAGCATCGAGGCCTTGAGTTCAATCCCCAGGACAGCCAAAGAATAAAGATCCTACCATGTTCCAGTGTAAAGCAGGAACCTTGTTCTGTTTGTTTTCCTGAAGTATCTCAAGCATCTGAAACAGAGCCTTGTACGTGGAAGATGTTAAAGATTGTCACACGAATGACTTGAGCTGCTGTGACCTTCCAATGGGAAATTAAATATCGATTAAGACTGTTTTCTTCTTGCCCTCAATAGTAATGGCGTTTGCTATTGTTATCATCCTTTCCTAAATGGCTCTTCTTTTCTCTTCCATCTTTTACAGGGCTTCTTCATCCTGGTGTTTGGAATGATCCTGGACCCAAAGGTACCATATGTGAATTCTTCTCTTTTTTTCTGAACTTTTGGTACTTGCAGTGTCTGAGCTCTCTCTCCATTGTACCACAGTGCCTCCTGGCATTAGGAAAACGGCCCTTTCTGGTGTGGAAGAAAGAACTGTCAACTCAAATTACTCATTTTTTTCCTAGTCCTGGGGTCTGAACTCAGGGCTTAGGCACTGTCCCTGAGCTGCTTTTGCTCAAGACTAGCATTCTACCACTTGAGTCGCAGTGTCACTTCCAGCTTTTTTGTGTGTATATGGTACTGAGGAATTGAACCTAGGGCTTCATGCATGCTAGGCAAACACTCTACTGCTAATCCATAGTCCCAGCCCTCAAATTACTCAATTTTTATAAAATATACAGTAACAATACAAAAATAAACACTCATCCTCACTACTAAGTGGTGCTTTTAAAGAAATCTATCAGTGTTATTGTCAATATCAAAGTTTGTGAAAGAGGAATTTCCCCCCATGGTCCTTTCATTGTCTCCTGAGAATAATATGTCAACCTAGTGAAAATTATTCAGAGGTGGAAGAATAATAGTTTTGATATTTCTATCTACAGGTGGTCCTTAATTCACAAAAGTTCAAATTATGATAGTTTTGACTATGATGGTACCAAGGCAATATGCATTATATATGCATTCGTTCAAATTTTGACCTTTTCCTGGGTTTGTAATGTACATTAGGATGCCTGCTGACTAGGCTGGGCATGGGCAGCCACCCCTGGTCCAGGAGCAGCCATGAGACTGCAGTGGTAAACAGCTAGTACCATGAGCCATGGTGCTCAGTAGATTAGAAATGTTAGGTGCAGTTCTGACTTAGGATATTTTCCACTTACAATGGGCTGCCATCCCAGCATCAGTGGAAGAGCGTCTGCCTGAGCCTGGCACCACCTTTTTGGCAATTTCCATGTGAGTGAGTCCCAGAGCCCTCAAGTGGAGCACAGCGATAAAAGATGTTTTCCTTGCCTCTACTGGATTGTGGCAGAGAACAAAGTCACCATCCTGGCTGAAAGCACACGGAGAGCCTGAAGATATCACACAATTATATACCACAGGATTGTGCTTTTGTCACTCATAATATGATAATTAAGTGTTTGCAGGCAAAGCAGTAGCATTATCACTTAGCATACCAGTGTAAGGTGCATGAAATGAGCAGAGGATCCAAAGCTCTGGGTCTTTCTATCAGGGTGAAGCCTCTAATATTTTAAAATTAAACTCAAAAAATTGTCACAGGAGTATGCATGATGAATGGACAAAAATGTTGTATATACTAAAGATATGTATATATATATATATATATATATATATATATATATATATACACATATATTTGTGCCAGTCCTGTTGCTTGAACTTGGGACCAGGGTGGTATCCTTGATCACAGCTCTATTTCCACCTTTTTGGTGATTAATTGGAGAGAAAAGTCTCATAGATTTTCTTACTGAGATGGTTTTGAACCATGATCCTTAGATCTGAACCTCCTGAGAATTAATTCTTAATTCCCTTTGTTTAATATCTAGATAAGAGCTGCTATTAAGGGTCGAGTAGCTTCTATGAATTGGATCTCCCGAATATCAGAGGTAAAGGTCTCCTACTAACTCATATGATTCAAAGTTTCACAAGACAAATGCTAAGCCATCACTGTAGTACTTTGTGGTGTGGATTTTTCCTGAGCAAGTGTCTCCTTGAACTGTTCACACACTTTCTGGAGTTCGAGGTCCACATTCGAGGAGATGAAAGCAGGCTGCCGGGCTCTCAGAGGTGAGAGACCACGGGTTGGAGAATGGGTGATGAAAGACAAATGAGAGGGGCCGGGGAGTCTACGGATTCCTGGTCCACCGGGCAGGACCAGGGCCGGCCCAGGTATTCTTTATGACTCCATCCCTGGGTTGCAGAACTTGCAAGTATCCTGCTAACATCGCAATTTTCAAGAAGAGTCAGTTGCCATGATGATTTGACTCATCCACTCAAAGCCCCAAGGAGCTTCTTTAGGGAGAGAGGCCCAGGCTAGGCTAGGGGGGAGTCTCTTATGCCAGCCTGTTCTTATGTTGTTCACTATTCTAATATAAAGAGGAGAGGAGAGAGATGCAGTTTAAGGGTGACATGAATTGCTGCGGACATAATTCCTTGTGTTGTTTTGAGTCAGGAAGATAATTGCAACTGAACTAGTCATGATAAATACAATCATACTTTGTCTTCATCAGAGCTTTTCTTCTGAATTGACTTGTAAACCCACCAAAGGGCCAAGCTAATATCTCAGGCTTCATCCCTAACCTGAGAGGTGAGTATAAACCAGAGGTCTCCATGTATGTGATATATATATATTTATTTATTTATATTTATATGTGTGTGTGTGTATATGTGATATATATGTATATATGCCATTTCTTTAGAAAAAACAGCTACAATTTAATTGTAGTTAGAAAACTCTTCATAATTGAAAAGGTTCTCTGGTACAATTTATTCTCACTTGTTATGGTTAGAAGTTTGTATCTCCTTTCTTTCTTTTTACTGGTACCAAGGTTTGGAACTTAGATCTTACTCAGGACCAGTATTCTACCTCTTGAGTCGTGTTTCCAGTCAAGCTGTTTGCTGGTTATATGGGGGAAGGAATATCACCGATGTAACTATCCAGACTGGCTTCAAACCATGCTTCTCTGTATTTTCTTCTCCTGGGTAGCTAGGATTGTAGGCATTCAGCGCCACTGGCATTCAGCTATGTTCACTTTACTAAATCTGGGTCTTGGGGAAACTTTTTTGCTGTTCCTATAAAGCAATCAGGCATGTAAGAGAAGGCTATGAGCTGGCTTGGGTGGGTTTAAGGAAGCCAAGTCTAATGTCTTCGCTATTTCATTGTCCCCTCTTCTCATATCTCCTCTCTTGTTCTCCCCTTTCCCCCATATCCTTTATCATGTCAACATTTTCTCCAATTTTTTTTTTTTTTTTTGGCTAGTCCTGGGGTTTGAACCCAGCCTGGGCACTGTCCCTGAGCTTCTTTTGCTCAAGGATAGCACCCTATCACTTGAGCCACAGCGCCACTTCTGGCTTTTTTTATTTTTAATGTGGCACTGAGGAATCAAACCCTGGGCTTCATGCATGGTAGGCAAGCGCTCTACCACTGAGCCACATTCCCAGCCCCTCTCTAAATTTCTTACTATGGCCTCCTGCATTTTTCTAGCCTTACCAAGATGAAGAAATTCTGGCAAAATAGTATTTGTGAGAGGTCTTAGACATTGAAGTTTGTGTTTAAGGTAGATATTCATTTAAATTTACATTTAAAGGAGATGTTTATATTTGTGTTTAAGGTAGATGTTTATGTTTAAGGTAGAGTAGCACACAGAGAAACAAAATTAGAAAAGGGGGCTACAGGGGAAACACACTAAAAGACACGATGACAGAGGGAATGGGTGACTGAGAGCTGAGAAGAGAGCCAGTGAGACAGACATATGCAGACACACTCTTCCCATCATGTGTCTTCTGCTCCTCTAAGTCTAGAGAGAAGACATGAACAGAGAAGGAGACAGGACACACTCAGCAGAGACACCCATCAGCACAGGGAGACTCTCAGAGATGGAGATGGTGAGGGAACTCAGAGAAACGTGAATGAATCTGTGGAAATGACAATTTCCACAGTGCAAGATTCACACAGAGAAACAGAGATGCACTAGTGGTACCCTAGACATGCAGAGGGCGCCTCCTGCCCCCTCCTTGGAGCATCTGGGCTGCAGCAGCCTCTGGGACCTTCTGGAACAGCTCAGGATCTTCAGAGAAAAGTTCCACTTCAAAGGAAGTGGTCCAACTTAGAGAAAGACATAGTTGGTCACTGAGCACCGGTAGGCAATAGAGCAAGCCTGGATCCCGAGTTCCCTCGGAGCCTACAGGGAAGAGAGTGGTTCACCATCTGCCCGAGGGGCTCTGCCGAAGGCTTATTATTGTTCAGGAAAGAGCGAACTTATAATACAGCTGTGAAGTTTTGGGGCCTTGCTACTTGTTTATTGAAGGTATGATTCTTCTCTCCTTGACAGGGCCGTTCATTCCAGGAACGGTGAACCCAAGGAACCACGCGTGTATTCCTGTCTTCTTGCCTGCGGGAACTTTGAAGGAAGGCTCGCAACTTGGAGCCGATGGAGGAGGGGTGCAGTGTGGAAAGGGGGGCAGAGCGCTCCGTCCGAGGTGTTCCGTGCTGCTCACCATCTCTTGCCCATCAGCCGCAAATATGCTACCCTGGCTGTCCTCAAAAGAACAGGAGGAGCAGGATTTTATCCGTGCCTCCAGCTCTGTGCAGTTGGGTTTCATTGATCCTCAGGAAGTGAGCTCTGGCTTACTTTGGCAAGGTGACCTAGATAATCTAGCTGGATTCTGGGGGTTGAGATGGGAGGGGACCTCATGAATAGTTACCAGCAGCTGAGCCTGACTCTAAGTAGGTCACCATTGGCTCTTCTGATAAAAGAATTCCAACTGCCAGAGTAGTCTATGCCTTTGAAGTTCAATGGCTTAGACACTCAGCCCGGCTAGGACTTCAATGCAACTTCCCTGACCATGAACCAAGTGAAAGGCATAGAGCGTTTGAGCCAGAAAAGATGCCTATTTTGTTTTATTTGTTCTGAACTTTAGAAAAGGTTATCTTTAAGTAGAAGCACAAAGGAGTTGCCCTTTTGCAAAGCAGTTTCTGAACACAATCTATCTTGACCAATGTGAGATGCCTATTTTAAGGTAAGGTGAAAGGTTAGAGCTGTGTGAGTCACGAGGATTCAAGATGGAGCCGGAGGGAGGTAGGCTGTATTTGACTTTGTCTTCCAGACCATGTAGCAGCCCAGGGCCTTCTGCGCATACCTTCTGTCACCAACGAGATGTGTTTTGGAACCTGGGGCAGGGAGAGGGAGATATCCTATTTCAAGTACAGAGTCCCTCATTTTCTTAATGATGTATGTAAGTGAGTACAACATTCAAAGTAGGGCTCAGATGAAGCTGTGGGGGAGGAGAAGCCTTTACAAAGGCAGCTCAGAGGCAGCAGAAATCGAGGAGAGAGAGGCAGAGAGGCCATCTCTGACCACATGACCAGGAGGCCTGCATTGTTGCTGCTGTGTGCAGATGGGAAAGGGAGGCCCAAACCTGTGGTCAAGCAGTGTTTCTCTCTCTCTTCTTGTTTTTGCTGTAAAGAGTCTTCCTCTAGGTAGAGGAACTTGAAAAGACCATGTCATATTAATGATCAGAGTGGAGGGTAAAAAATTTCACCAACCAGAAGTGTTATCTCTGTTATTCTGCTGTTATCAGAACACAGCATTGCTCCTGCTTGGACAGCAAGAGAACCTTTCTCAGCAGACAGAAAATGGTTTTACCCGTACGGCCTTAGGGTCTCTTCGAGGGAGAGAGGTGGGATGGGCCTGGGCCTGGGCTTTCTCCCTGCAGAGGTTCAGGCTTGGAGAAATGTCAGTTGCCCACAGTTGATACACTGGAATGAGGATAGAATCTCCCAAAGCTAAATAGTTGGGCGATCGGAAGTCTGGACAAACTCTAGAGATGAAGGCTCATTTGACAGCTGAGAACTCTGAGCACGGGAGAAGCGGAGCCGCCTCTCTTTTGTTTTGCCTTGTGCATTGGGCAATCACGACTGGCATGGACACGGCTCTTCTCAGGCACACCCCCTGCCTGAAGGAGCGTGATGGAAGACACCTGCCTGCTCAGGGCTCAGAATGCACCGAGAAAGTTCCATGGAGTCTGCTGGAGACACTGCAGTGATGTGGGCGTCTCTCGAAGAAGCTGCGCCCTCTCTCTCCTACAGCCCAAACCCACGTGGCAACAGCCTGAATAATGTCCAGCAAGGGTGCAGACGAGTTTCATTTTGGTCAGTTCTTGAGAGATACACGTCCTGTGTCCTGCTTAGGCCTCACAGAGGAAGTGACCTGGGAAGGTAGTCTGAGGAGAAACAGGTGCTAATGAAGTCTGTGGCAGATGGATGGGTAGGATATCCACTTACTGTACAATCTTTCTTGGGAAAGCCATTTATAATTTCTTGGGCTTTGCTTTTCTCGTCTATAAATTGAGGACGAGAGAGCCTACCTCGTAAGATTATAGTTGAGATTAAGTGATTAAATATAGGTAAAGTATTTAGAGTAGCATGTGGGAATTATGGTTTTTTTTTTATGGTCCTGGAGCTTCAACTCTGGGCTTGGGTGCTGTCCCTAAGCTTTTATGTTCAAGGCTAGTGCTCTACCACTTGGGCCACAGCTCTACGTCTGGCTTTTTGTAGTTAATTGGAGATGAGAGTCTCATGGCTTTGAGCCATGATCCTCAGATCTCAGCCTCCGAAGTAGCTAGGATTACAGCATGAGCCACAGGTGCCTGCAACATTTAGGGACTATTAACTGCATTAAATATGAGGCGATTTTTTTTCTATTTGAGCACTTGTGACTATATGTGCACGTGCATGCGTGCACACACACATACACACACACACACACACACACACACACACACACAGAGCCTTGGCCCTGCATGTGAGTTTGGTTGTTCATGGGAGCCAGTTAGCTGACATCTTTTTTAAAATTTAGCTTTTATTTATGTACTTTTCTGTAGTGTTTGGATTTGACTTTAGGGTTTACATTTGCAGCAGCTGCCACTTGAACCATGCCCCTAATACTATTTTTGGCATTAGTTATTTTAAGCAGGGGCTTGCATTTATACCCAACCTGTATGAGCTGAGATCTTCCTAGTTATACTCCACTCAGCTGGGTTGGTAGCTGGATGTTACCAGCTTTGTACTGGTTGAGATGGGGCTGGGGGTCTCGTGAGCTATTTTTGCCCTGTCTGCCCTTGAACTATCTTCTTCCTGATTTCCATTTCTCATAAAAGCTGGAATTACAGGTGTCAATCACCACAGCCAGCCAGTTAGTTAATCTACTTCCAAATAAAAGGACTAAGTGTTTTATTTGGTCTGTTTGACATCGGGGTCCTCAAACAGCAAAATCTGATGATCTTCCCGTTGAATGAGCCTTGTTTTTGTTGATTTCTTTTTAATTAGTGTAAATTAATTGGACAAAGGAATTTCCTTCTGATATGTGCATACATGCATAGAATGGACTTTGGTAAAATCCATCCTCTCTATATTACTTTATCTTATGCTCCATTCTCTTTTCCTTTCCTTCTTAGGAGTTTTTAATGGGTTGTATTATGGACAGTTTTCATGTAGACATATGATTTATTTCTCTTGTCAGGTATCTACATGATTTGTTCTATATCATACACTTTTATTGCCCTCTCTCTTTCCCCTCTACTCAAGCTGCCGGTCCCACCTCAAACTATTTCCCCTCCACAATCACGGTGTCTTCTTCTTTGGGTCTCGATTGTACACAGGAGGGAACGTGCAGTCTTTGTCTTTCTGAGCCTGACCTCCCTTTCTTGACAAGGTATCCCCAGTTCCAGCCACTTCCCAGAAAATGACATGGTTTTATTCTTGGTGGCTGGAGAACACTCTGCTGTACATACATCCCACATTTTCTTCATCCAGACATGGGTTGTGGAGCTCCTGGGCTGGTTCCATGCCTTCGCTGTGGGATGGGACCTTTATCCATCATGATGTATGAATCCCTACTTGGGAATTATAAGAACATACATCATAGGCTCCGTTTTTTTGGCTCACATTTCAAAGCTGGCTTCATTGTTTCTCCTTCTGTCTGGGAACTCTTCCCTTCTGGTCAAACCAGAAGTGCGATTCCCTTGAGAAATTTCTTATTTACAAATAAGGCCACTCACTTTGCATCGGTATTTATTGTGTGCCATTGCTTGTTTCCTTTGGTCTTCTGTGTGTATGTATGTATTGTTTTTCTTTCCTAGCTAGGGTTGTGAACCTTTAGGAAAAAAGTTTACTTACTTCTGGGACTTACCAAGTTAACACTTGCACCTTCATAGGGACTGAATAAGGTGTCATGTACATAGACTATGTGCAGCAAATAAGTTCAATAAAAGATTACATAACTACTCAAGACTGGTTTTTCCAAATCTGTAATGACCCAGTACTTAACTAGTGACCTAGATGGAACTGACCTATTTTCCACACACGTTGACCCTCCTGGCTGAAAATTGTGTGACCAGCCTCCCTCTTCCTTCATCCACCTTCCCCTCACCATTTCCCCTGGTGACATCCCAGTGAGTGTTTTTATTAGACCCTGGGGGATGGAAGGCACCAGAATGAGGATGAGTGGGACTCTGTGTGTGTGTGTGTGTGTGTGTGTGTGTGTGTGTGTGTGTGAACAGAATGATTCCCACCGACTGCACTGGCTGAAGTCACGTCACGTAGCTTCCCACAGGAGAGAGTGTGCCTTCTGGGTCGGCATTACTCACTCCCACGGGAAGGTTCTTTGGCATGTTCCAGGCATGAATACCTCAGGGGGCCAGTTAGTGATGAGATCATGATTCATTGCTCCGTTTCTCAGTTCGCTTTCTCCAAGTTCACCACTGGTACTAGCAAAAGGCCATCGTAAGTTCTGGGACCCATCATCCACAATCGGGGCGCACCGTGGCATCTGCTCTCTCTTATCCTAATTACGTGGGCGCGGGTGCAACCCGCAGTCTCATGCAATCGTCCGAGATAAAAAATGAAGAATCAAAGGACAAACAAGTGACTCACTTTAATAGATTTGCTTCAGACAAGAGAAACCTGTAATTTCTCTTGGGCAGGCTTGACAGGCCCACGGTGGGATGAATCACACTCTTACACAAGTCTCAGAGCCGGGGCAGCTTCCGCGCTGTCAGAGTAGCTTCTTACCACAGCCAGTTGGTTCTCACTGGGTCCTCCTGAGCTCCCTGCTCTAGAGATGGGTCCTGGTCGTTGAAGGGAGCCTGGGGTGTGAGTGTGGCCACGGTGATGGTGGGCAGGGTGGTGGGGCCTGCTCTCCATACTGACCTCCCGGCTGGATGACCCTATGTCTCTGGGCTTCTAGATCTGCTTCCTGGACACCGTGAGTACCTAGCCCACACTAGCTGGACGCTGTGAGTGCGTAGCCCACACCAGCCTCTTTGCTTCGGGAAGAGAGGAGTCTTTCTGTACTTAGTTGCGGGGGGGGGGGGGGGGAATGTATGGTTTATGATGGGATAGTCGGCCATGCTTGATTTTTATTTTTATTTTTTTGCAAGATCCTTCTCACCATTTAGAAATGGGCTAGCTCAAAGCTGGAGGATTTCCTAAATCATTTTTCTTTTTGGTTTCCTTCCCATTTGTTGTTCTTCGTGGGCTCATCTGCTATGCAGGCTTAAATCGCTCACGCTTAGGAGTGCAAATGCAAGACAACCTGTCCCGCAGTTAGACTTTGTCCTTGCTCTGTCCTCTGTCCTGGCAAATTAAACTCCTTTCTTCTGGATGGAATTGAATGCAAAGCGAGAGTTAAAAGTAAATTCTCTTTTAGTGATATTGACGAAACTGTCTTTATAATGATGAATAAGAAAACATTTCTTTGGAACCAGGTACACTGAGTTCATGGGTAGGGTTGGGGAGATGGGGTAGAATAACGGAGAGGTGACATGATCCAAAGACATTGTGCTAAGAAAATGACATGTGGAACCAACTACTTAAGAACAATAAAATGAAAAACCAGAAGAAAAGATTTCTTCCAGTTATTCTCAAATTCCGTTTCAAGGGCAGCGCTCTGGTCTTGAGAGGTTGGCGTGTGTGCTGTGTGGATGGCTATGCCGCTTGGACTTTGAACCCTGGTGGGACCTCTAGTGCAGTCCCATTGGGTGTTGTTGTTTTCCTTCTCTTTTCTGGTACTTCGGGGGGCAGAACAGTTGCTGGCTTTATCAGTTTATTTTTTACTGCTATTTGAGAGGAGTCAGGATAGCTGGTGACATGTCAGCATGGGACTGTCGAGACCTATCACAACTAGAATCCTGAGAGGCATCTCAGAAAAGATCCTGAGCTACAAAGAGCTGGCTGCAAGCCAAAGAGGAGATAATATGTTTCTAAAGTCTCTAATATTTATTTTTCTCCTCTGTGTTCCATTTAAAGTACCCCCTCTACAGCGAAGGAAAGCCGCAGAGAGCGACTTCTATTATGCCTTCTATTATGGAGGCCTAAGAAGTTCTGGGTGGTAAACGCATCCACAATTCATTTAGCCATCTGATCTTATAATCGGAGTTCTCATTACACCACTGGAGTGGAGTGTGGTGATGGAATGAAGCCTAGAGGGCCCCCTGCACACGTGCACACACACAACTCTGGATCACCTTGTTCTCAAGTCCCTCGCCCTTCTTTAACCCTCAGTTCACCTTTCAGGATGTCATGCCCATAAGACAAGAAGCATGTGTGAGTGACTCACAGCCCGCATGGCTCACAGAGCACGGGGAAGGGCGGGCGGGGCGGGGGGGGGGTGGGGGGGCTACCTCTCACCCTGTGGTGTGGATCGGTGGAGAAGAACATACTCTTTAAAAGTGCTCCCTTTGCTGACAAATATCCCCAGGCTGTCACTGTAAGGCGTTGACATTGGGAAGTGTGAGAGTCCGCATTCCCTGCAGTCCTTCTGCATTGACTGCACTTGCAGTTCTGGGCTCACCTCTTCTTGTTTGTTTTTTTCCTGGGAGTCCCAATGCCAGCTCTGGCCCAGCATGCTCAGCTGAGTTGGGAGTGCCCCTCCCCTGCGTGAGTCATCTGAGAATTCCATCCAACACGCGCAGAAATCAACAAAACCCAGGCAGGCTGACTGCAGCTTTGAACCCCTGCTCATTCACACGCTCACTTCTAGGGAAGGCAGGAGAGTTGGGAGAGGATCTTTAAGAACACCAGAGCCTCTGAACGTGGGGTGGCGGCGGCAGTGTCTTAAATTGTAGAGACAGCGTAGAAAGAGACGGCAGACCTACTCATGTGGGTAGTAAGGTCTCCCTCTCCTCCCCTCCCCATTCCTCTCCCTGTCCATCCCTTCCCCTTCCCCTCCCCTCCTCTCCCCCTCCGTTTTCCTCCTCCCTGTTCCGTATAAAGTACTCCATGTACAGCAAAGGAAAGCCACAGAGAGTGCCTCAGTACCTTCTGTTACTGAGGCCTAAGAAGTACTGGGTGTTAAACGCACCATCAGGTAAGGATCTGCCTTAAGACTGTTCACAGTGTATTTCATTAACTTACCGTGCTCACAAGAACTTTCCACCTACACCACAGGACTACTGATTCCATGCACACATCTGAACATTTTTGCAAACTCACTACCACCACACACATTGCCGGTCCTTCCTCTGTTTACTCACTGGAAACTTGAAACTCTAAGACAAGCAGGAGGCTCCCCTATAGGGGTCTGTGGCTCCTCTTTTCAGCTCAAGGCCCCTTGGACTTATGGAAAGCTCTTTCAGGCTCAGTTCCACCCAGGAAGGGCCTGATGGCAGAGCAGTGGGCTGTGGCTGCTCCCTGGATAGAGATGGATCACCTGTGTCTGTCTATACTGGTGAGAGCAAGGCCTCACACCCATGTGAGCCCTCCTCTCACCTGGGCCGAGGCTGGGCTGTGTTCCCAGTGGACACTGCTCGTTCTCTACTGCTCACATCTGGTGCGCTTTCTGACAAATAAGAGGCACTTGAAAAATGGTTGGTAGATCGAATCAGTGCCTGTACTTCATGAGATGCAAGAGAAAACAGGCTTAGTAGTTTATAAACAGTAGTTTATAATAATTTATAAACAGTAGACATAGCATTATAACCTAGCTCTTTTTTTCCTGTTTTTACATATACTTTTATTTGGGATCTAACTACCATG
Source organism: Dipodomys spectabilis (assembly GCF_019054845.1). Taxonomy (NCBI): domain Eukaryota; kingdom Metazoa; phylum Chordata; class Mammalia; order Rodentia; family Heteromyidae; genus Dipodomys; species Dipodomys spectabilis. The sequence goes on along the minus strand of NW_024871346.1, from coordinate 3,287,513 downwards.
TAGGAGAGAAAACATGCACCCTTTGTCTGTAATTATTTTTAGGACTATCCATTTCCTTGCAAATACACAATACGATTCATCCTGAAGGATAAATAAGATTCCATTGTATATCTGTCTATCTTATATATCATATCACATCTATCTGTCTGTCTGTCTGTCTGTCTCTGTCTCTGTCTCTGTCTCTGTCTCTGTCTCTCTCTCTCTGTTTTCTTAATCTACTAATCCATTGTAGGGCATCTTGGTTATCTCCCTAACTTGACTATGGCAAATAGTATAGCAATGAACATCAGTGTGCAAATATGCAACCTCTTACTGGCTCTAAAATCTGTAATTTTTTTTAGCTTTTGTTTTTAAAGAGCTGAGGACCAAACTCAGGGCCTTGTAATTGCCTTGTAAATGCTCTTACACTGAGCTCTTTCACCTCCTCTTTATCTGCATGCTGGTTTGTTCATCAGTGAGAGGAAGTCTCAGTGCATGCCCCAGTAGCAGAAAATGGTGCACACCCAGGTCACTTTGCCGCTTGTCTCCAGATGCATAGAGCAGCAGTACAGTGCAGGGCAGTAGTTCTCCTTCAGCCACGTTTGGCTGTGTCCCTGGAGATACTTGTGGCTACTGCACCTGCAGACTGAGGGGATGCTACTGATATCTATTAGGCAGAGGCTGGGGATGCCGCGAAGCACCTTGCAATACGCAGGACAGCCCCAACAATGAAACACCAACCAGCCCTGAATGTCAGTAGCCCCATAGATTAGAGGTGTCATTGTAAAGAGGATGCATGGCTCTCAAGCATGGCCACTGGGTTCAAATTCTGGACTCCTCCCACCCCTTAATTTTGTAGGATATGTTTGAATTATTTTTGCTGTTTAAGAAAACAGTTGATGAGCCAGGCGCCGGTGGCTCACACCTGTAATTCTAGCTACTCAGGAGGCTGAGATCTGAGGATGGAGATTCAAAGCCAGCTGGGCAGGAAAGTCCATGAGGCTCTTATCTCCAATAATCCACTCAGAAAACCAGAAGTGGCGCTGTAGTTCAAATGATAAGAGTGCTAGCCTTGAGCTGAAGAGCTGAGGGACAGCACCCAGGCCCAGAATTCAAGGCCCACAACCGACCAAAAAAACAGAACAAAAAAAGAAAAGAAAGGAACCCTCTGGAAGCAGATGCTTAGCCAGCTAGGTAGGTGCTCTGCTGGTATTGTGAAGTGAACACTTAGGGCTGACTCTGCCTTCTTTCTCTGTCACAGGTTAAAATCCTAATGTGCAAAAATGAAGGCCCAGGTCTCTTCACTTTGCTGCTTGGTGCTTCTTCTGGCCGTAGAACATTCCCATTCCAGATCCAAGATTCACCGAAAAGTAAGTGTGATCCACCCCTATGAGATCTCCCAAGGAGAGCTCTCTGTTCCTCTGGTGGTCTAGAATTTGGATAAAGTACCACACCGATTTTAAATGGAATTTCAACTGCCTGTCATTTTATCCTTACTGATAATAGCTTTCTAGAGCAGGAAAACTTAGAAAAGCAACGTGAAGAGGGGGTCGGAACTTTCCCAGAGAGCATCAGTACAGTGGACCCATCTCTAAGTGAGCCACAGCGATCATGGACAGGCCCCGATGCAGAGGAGATGGTAGAGGCCCCACAGAAGAACAACTTAGATTCAGATCTTTATGTTGCTTCTCACTCATTACACAAGCCATTCCACTTTTCTGACACTTACTTTTCTTATCTATAATATGAGGCTTGTTTTGAAAGATAACACAGTACAATAGAAGTAGAGATTTATGATCCCATTACTGCAATCCAATGTATATTTCTGGTATCTACTCATTTTTCCTTTCTAGGTAGTGGTGGGAAGACAGATTAGTTACCTTTCATCTTCCAGTGTATAGGCAGAGACAGGTGGGAATACAATTGTCATCTCTGAGCTCTTCCTGGATACTTAAAACTTGACAAAAGATGTGCCAATCTATGAACTTGACCTTCAGAGTTTGTGACCTCCAAGATTCCATCCTGGAGGACAGTGTGTTCTCATTCATGTTCCTCCAACGAGTTTCTGCAATGCCATCCCACAGATCTGCCATAGTTTTCTTCCTAGTCCTGTACACATTTTCCCCTTCCCATTTACCTGGCACCTCTTAAGTTGAGAAGAGAGAGGAGAGTCCCTGAATAAAGAGGACCCTTGTGAATTTATATTTTTCAGGATGGAGAGAAACTTCAAAGTCCCCCAGGGCCTGGGAATGCTAAGCCTGGAAGAACACAAGGTATGTGGGCCTAGGCCCTTTGCTCCCATGTGGAGACAGGATAAGAAGAAAGGGAAGATGTGGATGTTACAGGCATGTCCCTGAACCATGAGTTTTACCAACAAAATAATACACGTGGATACCTTCTCCATATCGCTAGCCCTGATAGGTTTTCTTACAATGACACCTTATCAATCACATGGCCAATGAAGCAAGCTCATGAATATTCGCATGTGCCTTAGAATGGTAGTCAGCATCTGTGAAATTAATGAGCTCTCAGGGCAGGAAAAGGGCAAGATAACTTTCCTTCTTCCTTCAAAAGTATTCTCAGCTTAAATGTATGGGACACCTGTGCATGATGTCTGTTAAAGCAGAGTGAGATGAATAAAATGGTGAGACTCGTTACTCTACAGAAATAGGAAGTAAAAGAAGGAGGAGATCCTTAGGAGTAATTTACGGAGATTATGTAACAGCAGGAGTAACCAGATTCTGCACGGCCACAGTCAGGTATACTTTGGATGGCAAACACATCCCTATGTAAATATGGCACTGGAGAAGCAGAGGAGAGAAAGGTAGCCACTAGTTAGTGAGGCATGCATAATCACCTGGATCTACATGTTATGCATGATGATGAATATGAGCACACAAACATTTAGGTTGTGTAAGGCTTGGAACATACTGTGTCATCATCTCCGGCTAAATGAAGAGATTAAGAGCTAATTTGCAGCAAATAATAGGTATACTTGGTGGACATCAAGGAAATGAGTGAACCCGCTGGATTCCTTTTCCAGGGAATAGAGTCACTGTGCAAAGCTGCCCAGGTAATAAACATGGCCACACCTCTGGGCTTTCAGCCTGTCAGCCATACAGTGATAGAGTTCCATGACTTTATAGCTCTCAGCATCATCTGCTTCTTTCTAATTTCACTGTCACAGTGATATGGCAACTCTCTTAGGATCGCTTCAGTGGACATATTCATAGACCCTGTGTTTTGTCTCGTGCTAACCCATTCTGTCCCATGGATCAAATTTCAGGTGCCACTGGTGTGGCCCATGGCTATTCCCACTCATTTGCATACTGTCTTTGGCTGCTTTCACAGTAAGAATGGCACAACTGAGTAGGTTCTACAGCGCTCCATGAACAGCTGCAGTGCCTCAGCTCTTTACTCTCCAGTTTGAGTTGCCATTCCAAACAAATTTAAAAAAATAGATAGGATACCTAACTAAATTTAGATTTCAGATAAACAAGGAGTAGAACTTCATGGGTCATGTAGACACGAATACATTATGTATTACTGAGCTGAAGTTTACAATCCATCCTCTTGATCTTCGGATTCTGTATTTCCAGATTTGCCTGCTATTGAAATTGGTTAGTAAAGCATGCATCAGTCCTCAGGGTTTGGGGGTCATTCATAGACAGGCAGAGAGCAGAGAGCAGTTGAATTGCCAGATGCGCAAGTTTCCCCTTGAGCTTGGACAGTGAGATACCCGACTTCTTTCTCATACAGCAATGCTGTCATCTCCCAGTCAATGTAGCGTCACGATTTTTTGTCCCTGTGCATATGGATGGTGATTTTTCTGGCTTAAATGATCCCTGACCACAGGGCACAATAGTCCTGTCCAGTGTTTTTTAAGCCAAAGAAGGCTGTGATGCGCTTCCTGGAGAAGATAGTGGTGGAAATAAACCTTTCTTATCTATGCAAGAGCTCTGCCCATGAGCAGAATTGATCATGTATATTAAATAAAGTGCTCTCACACAGAAGCACACATGAAATCACCCAGGAATTGACTACTTGATGAAAATGTTATAGTATGTAGCCTGATATTGTCACATTGGTTCAGTATTTGCTAATTCAGGGTTCATGATGACTATTTGGAAAATAACTCTTGTGAATAATAATAATTGACCATATCTGAAAAGAAAATTAGTATTTGAAACGGGCCTCCTATATTTTATCAATAACTCCCTTCACCCAGTTTTCTGCAGGAAAGCTTCCTGGTTCCTATTCTATGCTATTGTCAATAACGAATCTCATCAGAATTTTCTGGTAACTCCCATGCTATGTCTTTACAACCTGAACCTTCCTTCTTTTCCTCTCTTACTGTTCCCTGCTTTAGGCCTGTCCGAATGCTCTGCCAATTTCCTTTTCTACATGCGCTCACTGGGCCTGGCCTCCGGCTTCACCATCCACCTATGAGCTTTAAGTTTTGCAGTAGAGACAGTTTCATGTTACTGTCAAACCTCTGGGGAACCGTCCCCCCAAAAAGATATCCCTCCAGAATGAATCAGATGCTCCTGTTAGACTGTGGACATCCTAGTTGTGTGTCTCACTTGGTTTTGTGTTTTTCTTTCAGAGGGATGCCACGGGTCCTGTGTCTCCTCTTCCACCTGCAGTGAGCCCTGTGCTAAACACTTCCGAGGACAAGTGGGGTTCACGTGTCATCAAAACACGTGGCAAAAATCCACCGAGACGTGCACCAGCCTATCAGTGGAAGCACTTTTTAAGGTGAGGATGCATTGGGGAGATGAGCTAATCACCTAGGATCAGTGGGGACACTTCTAATCGGATCCATTCTGCATGACACTATGTCTTAGGGAGGACTTGAGAAAATCTAGACTGGGCCAAATATGTCTTTCATCCAGCCATCTTTTCTTTGCAGATTCTTCCCTCCCAACTCCTTCCACTTCTTTTCTTCTGGTGTCTTTCCTAAAGGGAAGGGGACTCGAAACTTCTTTATGCTATTGTTTGGTCATTAGAGGTTAAATTTTAGCTGTGTGTGTGTGTGTGTGTGTGTGCTAAAATTTGAACTCAGGGCCTCACGCCTGCTAGACAGTTTTCTATCATTGAGTCATGCCCCCTACCCTATTTTTGCTAGTTCTTTTTTTTGATACAGGATTTCACCTCCTGCCTGAGTTCGTGCTTGGACTTTATTCACTTATTTTATTTTCCCTGTTGTTCCTGGGGTGACAGGTGGGGTCTACTGCACCCGCCTTTTCTCTGTTGAGAGGGAGTCTTATAAACTTTAGAACTGTGACACTCCCAATTTAAACTTCAGTGTAACTGGGATGCCAGGTGTACCATTTTGCCCAACCTAGCTATGTGTTTAGAAGGGAGTCTTGTGAAGTCTTCAGCCCAGATGCCCTCAAATGTCAATCTTCCCATTCTTAGCTTTCCAAGTAGTTACGATTACAAACATGAGCTGCTGGTGCCCAACTTAACTGTCACTTTTTTTTTTTTGTGAAAATACTGTACAGAGGGGTTACAATTACATGGGCAAGATAGTGAGTACATTTCTTATCAAGCATTGTAGCCTCCTCCTTTGTTTCCCTTTCCCATCCCTTCCCATCCTCCCCCCCCACCCCCACCCAATCCTCCACCCTCCTCCTCCCCCCCTGCACCCCCACACCAAAGTTGTAAAGTTCGTTTTTCAACATAACGACTTGTACATCTCATTGTTGCAATGGGTCCACCTGTATCCCTACTTAAACGATTTGTTTTTTCCCTTCCCCTCCACAAATTATACCGACACCAAACAGTGAAAGCAGGGGTTATACCGTGGGGGAGGGACTTAACTGTCACTTTTAAAGGTAAATACGTATGCTTCTCACACTAGTCACTAATCCATCCAGCTCAAGTTAAATTATAGTTGATATTTTTCCTAGTGCTTTCAATACTTTGACCAGAAGAAAGGAGAAATATGTGATCTGAAGGGAATTTTAAAGAAATCAGTAAATGCAACGTATCTCAGCTAAAGCACCTGCTGTTACATCCTTCCATTTAGCAACCATTTCTTCTATCTTCTCTCTGTGATCTCGCCTTGCCTTTACTTCTCAGCACCCAGCTTCCCTCAGGACCGCGTCTGTCTCTACCTGTCTTCTCCGTGTGCCTTCTCCGTGCCTTTGGTTTTCTCAGTCTGACACGTGTTAGGTACACTGTCATTTTTTTAAATTGCCAGCAACTTTAGTTTTATTTTATTTTCAAACAACAGGACTCGAGTGGAGCGTCACAGCTTTCCTTGGCCTCATCATCTATTCCTCTACACATTCTTGGCTTCCGAGCTCCACAGCCCATTGAGAACGTCGTGCAGGGAATCCTGCAGCACTGCCCCCTGGATTATTCTTGCATCGTCCAGGCTGTGAGGTCGTCCGAGGCCACGTCGGGAAATATTGCCTTCGTAGTGGAGTTACTGAAAAACATCTCTGCTCACTTGTCTGAGGATGTCACTCAGGAGAAGATGCAGGTACTTGTCCTTAGTTTCATTAAACCCATTTCCTTTTTCTTTAAACATTATACTTGAGGGGTTCAAAATGTGCAACAATTCCACAGCAACAACCGCAGACATTCCACTCAGCGCTGCACCTGTGTTCTTTCTATTTCACGGAAGAATTCAAGAGGTGAGAGGATTTTTGAAAAATGCGTAATGATAAGCAGGAGCCTTAGACTTGACTCCATTCTAGTGTTTTCAAAAGAGCGTTCTGTGGAACCCAGCTGCACAGAGAAATGGGCACAGACAGGCCGGGTTTCAAGCAGACCTGCAGCACAGGGGACATGGGTAGCTCTGGTTAAATGAAGTTAGCGAGCATCCTCACGTCAGGACTCTCCAGAGTCTTCAATGTGCTATCAAGGGAGGAGAGAGGGATTAGGTATGCAGTATTTCTCAAGCTTAGATTGACATAGATCTGCTGCCCTGCCCCTTGATGACACAGCCAAGTGGGAAACGGGTTCTCTAACCTGTAATTTGGAAATGCTACCTTGGAGACAATCATAAAGCAGGTAAACAAATCTTAGGTGCGATGCATACATTCAGATATATCTGTATCTGAATCTGTATATATGGTGTATGTATATATGTATAAATAATATATAGATGTATGGATGTGTCTGTATCACATATATATATATACAGCAATCCAACTTTATTTGTGTATTTCTTACATACAATGTTGACCAAGCATGGCCCCCCCCCCAAATTCAATAACCAAAAAATAAATTTAAATTCCAGAACATGTGCCTCAAAGTTCAGTTGATGCAAAGGCCCTGAGTCAGCTCTGTCTCATCACCGACTGTCTCCATAAAATCCTTGCCCTTAATTTTGTGAAAATCTGCTTCCCCAATAGCAAATGGTCCTCCAAATCCCGAGATAAACGTTACTGTGCTCACTTCGATAAAGTGAGGACTTTAGATTGGTTGGATGGTGGCAGGTCTTTAGTGGGAAAGGACTCAAACTTTTGCACTACGGCACTGAATTCTTCACATTGTCATCATGGATGGTTTTTCCTCAGATGAAGTCACCTTGGATACTCATGGATACCAATAGCATATTGCATTATCTTAACATATTATACACAGGCACACATACTCTATATTATATCATCTGTATTATATCACCTACCAAGTTATCTGTATATCTATCTATGTATCTATGTATTTTGTTTGTATCTATCTATCCATGCATTCATCTAAATATATATCATCTATGTATCTATGCATCTGTGTATCTATCATCCATCTCTACATCTATCCATCCATATATGTATGTATCTATCTATCCATCCATCTATGTATCTATCTGTGTATCTGTCTGTCTACGTATCTATCCACCCATCCATCCATCTCATACATTCCTTCCCTCTGTGTAGTCTTACTAATGTCAGATTCTAATACCTGGGGGATGTGGCGATAGGTCTACGAAGTACAAGAGGCCGTTACGCATCTCACGGTCTTGCCGTCTAGTAGGGTGGCGCAGGGACCCTGGGCGAGGGGACCCTGGGCGAGGGGACCCTGGGCGAGGGGACCCTGGGCGAGGGGACCCTGTCGTGTCTGCCGGACGCGCGGGGCTCGGCTCTCAGCCGCGCACGTCTCTCCTCCGTTGCAGAGCTACAGCGCGCTGGCCAGCCACGTCCTGCAGCCCGCCGCCCTTTCCAACTGGTCCTTCGTCCCGGACCGCAACGCCAGCTCGGACCTGCTGGCGGCGGCCGGCCAGTTCGCGGGGCGGCTCCGCCCGGAGGCCGGCGGGGCGGAGCGCGCGGCGGGGCCGCTCTTCATGCAGACCCGGGGCGCTCGCCTGCTCCGCAACGCCTCCCACCCGAGCCTGACCTTCTCCTGGGGCGCCAACCGGACGGCGGGGGGCGGCCTCCTGGGGCGGATAGACATCCCGCGCGGGGAGCTGCGGGGCCTGCCCCCCGGGCCGGCCCGGGCCGTGGGCGTGGCCTTCCCCACGCTGGGCGCGGTGCTGGGCGGCCCGGAGCGCGGCGCGGCCGGGACGGTGCTGTCCGTGGTGCTGCCCGAGAGGCTGCAGGAGGTGCTGCTCACCTTCGAGAAGGGCGGCGGCTCGCCCGACGGCCCGGCCCGGTGCGTGGGCTGGCACGCGTCCCGCAGGGCGTGGGACCCGCACGCGTGCCGCACCGTGTGGGACCTGCGCGGCCAGGTCGGCTGCTGCTGCCGCCGCTCGCAGGCCGTGACGTCCTTCTCCATCCTCATGTCCCCCGCGACGCGGACGGAGACGGCGCTGGGGTACCTGACGGGCGCGGCGCTCGGCGTGTCGGTGCTCAGCCTGGCACTCTGCCTGCTGGCCGAGGCCCTGGCCTGGTCGCAGGTGGCGGCCACGGAGATCTCGTACCTGCGGCACGTGTGCATCGTGAACATCGCCGCCTCGCTGCTGGCGGCCGACCTGTGGTTCCTGGTGGGCGCGCACGCCCGCATCCAGAGCCGCGCGTGGTGCGTGGCCGTGGCCTTCTTCAGCCACCTCTCCTACCTCTCCGCCTTCTTCTGGATGCTCTTCAAGGCGCTGCTCATCGTCTACGGCGTCCTGGTGGTCTTCCAGCGGCTGCTCAAGGCGCGCATGCTGGCCGCGGGCTTCGCCGTGGGCTACGGCTGCCCGCTGGTGATCGCGCTGACCACCGTGGCCGTCACGCAGCCCCAGGGCGGCTACCTCCGGTGCGACGCCTGCTGGCTCGCCTGGGACCGCACCAAGGCCCTGCTGGCCTTCGCGCTGCCCGCGCTGGCCGTGGTGGCCGTGAACCTCGCCGTGGTGCTGGCCGTGGCCGTGGCCGCGCACAGGCCCTCGCGCGGCGGCGCCAAGGCCCGGCCCGCGGCCGCCGTGCTGCGCGTCGGCAAGACCGTGGCCGTGCTCACCCCCGCTGCTGGGCCTCACCTGGGGCTTCGGCGTGGCCACGCTGGTGGAGGGCGCGCCCCTGGCCTTCCACGGCATCTTCGCCCTGCTCAACGCTCTGCAGGTACGTCCGGAGGACCCCGGGCCTGCTGCGGCCCTGCCCGGCCTCAGCCCGGCGGGGGAGGACTGGGCGCAGCGGCTTGGCCTTCCGGGCTCCTCCTCCTCCTCCCCCTCCCTCTCCTCCCCCTCCCCCTCCCCCTCCCTCTCCTCCTCCTCCCTCTCCTCCTCCTCCCCCTCCCTTTCCTCCCCCTCCTTCCCCTCTCCTTCCTCCTCCTCCCCCTCCCCCTTCTCTCCTCCTCCTCCTCCTCTCTTCTTCCTCCTCTCCTCCCACTCCTCCCCCTCTCCTTCCTCCCCCTCCTCCCCCTCTCCTTCCTCCCCCTCCCTTTCCTCCCCCTCCTCCCCCTCTCCTTCCTCCTCCTCCCCCTCTTCCTCCTCTCCTCCTCCTCCTCCTCTCCTCCTCCTCCTCCCCCTCCTCTTCTTCCTTCTCCCCTCCCCCTCTTCCTCTCCTCCTCCTCCCTCCCCCACCTTGTCCTTCTCCTTCTCCCCCTCTCCTTTTCCTCCTCCTCTACTCCTCTTCCTCTTCCCCCTCCCCTTCCTTCTCCTTTCCCTCCTCCTTCTCCTCTTCCTTCTTCTGTTGGTCCTGGGGCTTGAACTCAGGGCCTGGGCACTGTCCCTGAGATTTTGTGCTCAAGGCCAGCGCTCTACCACTGAGCCACAGCTCCACTTTCCGCTTCTTTCTGGTTTATGTGGTTCGGAGGAACCAAACCCAGGGCTCCAGGCGTGCAAGGCAGCCATCTACCACTGAACATTCCCAACCCCCACCTTTATTGTTATTTTAAAACATTCTAGTAAAGGTGATTACAGAGGGGCTACAGTTACATGAGCCAGGTAATGAGTACAGTTTTTTAAACTTTCCTCTTTGGACAGTCACCCCTCCCTCATTCTCTCCCCCTCCCCCCTCCCCTCCTAGTTGTACAGCTCCTTTCCCACAGTGTCTAGTGGGTGTCACTGCTGAACGGGGTCACCCCTTGTCCCGTCATTTCTGTGCTTCCCCTTTCTTTCCCCAGATTAGATAAACTTATTTACAAGACGAAGAGAACAGAGATAAAAAAAAAAAAAAACAGCAGCAAAAGGGAATAAACTAGAGAGGAAAAGAAAGAAAGGAAGAAAGAAACAAAGAAAGAAAGAGAAAGGAAGGAAGGAAAGAGCCACAAACAGTACAATAATAATAAAAACCCCTCTTGTGTCCGCTTCCCGGAGTTCCTGTTGATCGGCATCATTTGACATGATCATCATTTGACGTGATCATGTGTATATTTGACTGAAACATCTCTCAGTCTGTGGATGGCCACATTGGAATTAGCAGATCAGTGCAGATGCCTGCAAATTTCCTTCCTTTTCTCTTCCCTGGTGATCCACCTGTGTCCTTCCTAAAGGTTCAATGTCGGAATTGACCTTCTCTTAGTAAGGACTATTCTTGGATCAGGCATCTGTGAAGCTACACTGCCATTGTGGCTCCAAACAAGCACAACTTTATCCTTTCTCTAGCTTGGGAACCCTAGGGGAATAGCCATTCTCCAATAGAATGAACAATAATAGTCCTTGACCATGGGATGTCAATCAATCAGGAGTTTTCATACATTGCGATTCCCTGCACAGTAAGTGATGTAAGTTGTTAGTTATGGCAGTAGACCTTGCTGTAGGCCTGGGGTCTTGGGAAACTAACTTTTGATCTGCAAAGTAGAAATAAGGATCTAGAATGGATTCTATTGTCTTTTCACACAAGGATTGAGAAGACCGTCGCAAAGTTGTGTCAAAGTGGTTTTACTCCCTCCTGCTCCTAAGCCTGCACCTTTTGGCTATCACTAGCCAGACTGTTTTCTGGATCTCTGAGTAATAGAAAATTTGGCAAGACTGTAGCCTTAATTATGCTTTTAATTGGCAGTTGGCAAACTACAGCCTGCCAACTGATTTTTGTAAATAGGGCTTTTCTGGAACACACTCCTGCTCCTTTCTTGACCCTTTCTCTTTGATTGCCTTTGAGCAACAAAGACATATTTCAATAGTTACAGAAGTGTAGGTCCTGCAAAGTCTAGAACATTCACTACCTGTACCTTGTGGAAAAAGCCTAAGTCTCATAACTACTTAAACAAAGCAGCAAAGGCATTGCTACGAAGGTGTTACAGACTGGTGGTAGTGATGATGTTTGTTTTTGCTTTGGGTCTTTTTTTTCTTTCAGGGAGGGTGAGAAAGGGTGCAGAAAGGAAGGGAGAAAAGGGGGGGAACAAATGAAATCAGGCTGTTCAGTGTACACTATGCGGACTACGACCTATGCAACTTGTGGGCAGGGATAGGAGGGGAAAACTTGGAGAAAGTAGAGAGGGGTGACATTGTCCAAAAAACTATAGCCATTATCTGAATTATGAAATGATAGCTCCTCTTTACAACACCTTAATAAGAACAATGAATTATTTTTTAAATAATAAATAATATACTTAAAAAAGACCAGGTCCAAACATTTATAGATCATGATCCCCCCTGAGTAATAATAATTGGCCATGTTTGACTGTTTGCTCATCACTCTTTGATATTTCTAGAGCACATTGATTTTACTTTCCCTGTTGCATTATTGCAAAGAGAAAACCTTGGTTTAAACCTTTCTTTTTGTTTCTTTTTTTGTGCTTCTGTTTATTTTAAAATCAAAAGCTCTTGGATTCACATAAATTCCCTACTCTTGAAGATGCTGTAGTGACTAATAATAATCTCATCTTTTTCCCCCTCTTACTTTGCAACTTAATTCAGCTGCTAGAATTTTTGTTGTGTATTTCTTTTTCAGAGAATTTGTGTTTCTCTTTTCTTGATAGGAAGACAAAGGCCAAAACACTCTCAGTTACATAGAAATCTCTTTTCTCAGACCTGTATGTTAAAATAGATTTATTTCTGGCTACCTGATCAATGCTTCTTCCCCCTGAAACTCTCCTTAGGTCATGTGGAGATACTCTTGACCTCCCAGATCTTTGTAGATTTCCTTGTCTTTTATGAAGAAAGTTCCCCTACCATAGAAGACCCTAGAGCTTCCCATTTAGAGAGTGTCAAGTACACCTGTATAGACTAGAACATGAGGTTCCTTTTCCTAAGACAAATTCCATGATGGTGATTTGTCAGTATCCAGGTTCCACACCACATGTATCGATGATCCCAGGCAGAATAGCTATGTAAATATTTAGAAAGGAAGTGTAAGATTTTGCCAGATCAAAGACCTGATGTCTGTTGTCATGTATTTCACAAACACCAACCACCCACAGGCTCAGCCCCCCCAAGGTGGTCCTCACCCAGGGGAAGAGGGAGACTCCACGGAAAGACCCATCCACATTCGTGGAATCATAGTGCTGTTGCACACATGCTGTCCCCAAGGCTAACGGGAGGAACAGGGTGGAAACAGTGGCTGGGGTGCTGTCTGAGAAGCAGCTCCTCACGGTTCTGTTGCGCTTCCCCACAGGGCTTCTTCATCCTGCTGTTCGGAACCATTATGGACCACAAGGTAATACGCATCATGGCAGCCATTTCCCACGTGGCTGAGGGAAGCAGGGCTGAGGTTGTCTTGGCTGAAGTGTGATGGCGGGGAGCCCGGTTGTCAGGAGGATGTAGATACCAGCCTTCAGGCTGGCAGAGAGAACAAGATTCTCTCGTGTGTCTCATGGAGTTGGAAGGAGGCTGTGTATGAGTGCTGTCAATGAATGAATAAAACCAGGATGACATGGCAGATGGGTTCTAAAGGGAGTGAGAACTAAGCTCAGCATTCATCCCAAGGGTTTATTCAAAAACACTGCTCATCAAAAAATACTCTATACTCAACACTGATAAAGTTTTTTTTTTAAATTTAAATGAGTGATGCTGTCTGATGTTGGTGTGGCTGAGGTTGCTGGTCTCAGAGTTTCAGGAGTCGAGTCTGAAGCTTGGGAATCCTGTTGTTTCTCTGACATCTTTGAAGCATTCTCACTGTCCTTGCTTTCCAGATAAGAGATGCTTTGAGGTTGAGGATGGCTTCACTGAGGAGGAGATCCAGGGCAGCAGAGGTGAGTCCTTCCCCCCCCCCCATCCACTACCCCCACTGGAGTTCTAGTTATACAGACTTAACCAAAGCAGTTCAGGACCCAGGATTTGTGAGCAAATAGAACCAACAAGACATTCCAGGCTCACTTAGTTCTTTGTTTTATCAAGTTGAAGTATTCTGCCTATGCAGAAGATCAGAATGTATTCTTGTTTTGAAAAAATTATTTGTTTTTATTGTAAAGGTGGTGAGCAGAGGGGTTGCAGTCAGGTAGGTCAGGTCACGAGTACACGTCTTTTTGAAGGGTGTCACTTCTTCACTCATTTTCTCCCGGTTTTTTCCCTCCTGACTCTTCTCCCCCACAAGTTGTATAGTTCAAGCTGTATTTGTTCACCCTTTGTCCCACCATTTCTGTGATCTCCTTACCATTTCCCAAACAGATAAACTTACATGCATGACAAAAGATACAGAAATAAAAAAACAGCAACCAAGGAGAAAAGAACAAGCAAAAAGTAAAATAACGAAAATACCTCATTTCCATTTCGTGGAGTTCATTTCAATAAACATCATTTTATATGATCATATGCACATAGCTCTTGAGCCTTTGTGATCTTCTCCTAAGAATATCTTGCTTTGGCTTCACTGTGTGAATGTTTAGAGTCCTGTTTATCATGTCCAAGTGTAATTTTTGGTCTTTTACCATCCATTGTGTTTACTTGTAGATTTATAGGCACATTCTAATTACCACAAATGAAGGAAAACATGCAACCAATGTTTCTTTGGGTTTGGCTTACTTCACTTACTATGATTATTTCCAAGTCCTTCCATTTCCTTACAAATGAGGTAGTGTCATTCTTTCTGGTGGAGGCATAGAATTCCATTGCATATATATACCACATCTTTTTGATCCATTCATCCACTGAAGTGGCATCTAAGTTGATTCCATATTTTGACTCTTGTAAACAATGTTTCAATGAACATGGTAATACTGTTAGCTTTATGGTGGCATTGTTTGTGTTCTATTGGATGAATGCTCAGGAGTGGAATTACTGGGTCATAGGGGAGCTTTGTGTTTAGTTGTTGTTTTTTTTTGTCGGTCATGGGGCTTGGATGCTGGGCTTGGGTGCTGTCCCTGTGTTCTTCAGCTCAAGGCAAGTGCTCTACCACTTGAGCCACAGCACCACTTCTGGTTTTCTAGTGGTTTATTAGAAATAAGAGTCTCACAGAGTTTCCTGCCCGGGCTAGCTTTGAACCATGATCCTCAGATCTCAGCCTTTGGAGTAGTTAAGATTACAGTGTGAATCACCAGCGCCTAGCGTGTTTAGTTTTTTGAGGAACCTCTATACTGCTTTCCAGAGTGGTTGAACAAGTTTACATTCCAAACAACAGTGTAGTAGCATTCCCTTTGGCCACATTCCCAACTAGTATCTACTATTGTTAGTTTTCTCTATAATGGCCATTCTAACTGGAGTGAGGTGAAATCTCAATGTTGTTTTGATTTTCATTTCTTTTATGTCCAGAGATGTTGAACATTTCTTCATGTGTCTATTGGCCATTCTTACTTCTGCTCCTGAGAAGTCTCTCTTTAAGTCTTTAGCCCATTTATTAACTGAGTTGTTGTTTCTTTGAGGGCTTGTTTATGGGAGGTTTAATTTTTTTGATTTCTATATTTTAGATATGAAGCCCTTGTCTGATACATAGCTAGTAAAGATTTTCTCCCATTCTGTGGTCTTTCTCCAAATAGGAGTAAAGCTACCCTTTTTTTGCAGATGATATGATCCCGCATTTGAAGAACCCTATAGATTCCTCCCCCAAGTTATTTGAGCTGATTTGAAACTTTGGCAAAGTAGCAGGGTATAAAATTAACCCACAAGAAGCAGTAGCTTTTCTGTATGCCAACAATGAGAAGATGGAGATTGAAGTCAGGAAAGTAACTCCATTTGTAATAGCCTCAAAAAAAAGTACAATACCTAGAAATTAACTTCACCAAAGATGTGAAGGACCTCTATTATGAAAATTTTAAAAATCTGAAAGAAGAAATTAAAACACATTTAAAGAAATGGGGAAAAAAGACTCCATGCTCCTGGCTTGGAAGGATTAACATTGTGAAACTTGTCCAGAGCTATCTACAGATTCAGTGCAATACTCATCAACAAAATCCCAACAACATTCTGCAATGATATAGAGAAAGCAAGCTAAAAATTCATATGGAATAATAGAAGACCCTGAAGAGCAAAAACAATCCTTAGCAGGAAGTAAAATGTTGAAGGAATATCAATACTAACTTTCAAACTATTACAAAGCCATAATAATAAAAAAAAATAAGCGTGATATTGGCACAAGAATAGGTCTAAGGACCAATGGAATCAAACAGAAGACTCAGAAATTAACCCACGGGCCCACAGCCACCTAATATTTGATAAGGGAGCCAAGAGCACAGGTTGGAAGAAAGAGCCCCTTCAACAAATAGTACTGGCAGAATTGGCTATACACACGCTGAAAACTGAAGCTAGATCCTTATATGTCACCCTGCACCAGAATCAATCCCAAATGGTTCAAAGACCTCAGTGTAAGGTCTGATACCATGAACATATTACAGGAAGGCATAGGAGAAACACTAGGGTTCTGGGGCACAGGTCTAAACTTCCTAAGTAAAGATCCAGAATCACAACACATCAAAGAAAGACTAGATAAATGGGATTGCATCAAATGGAAGAGTTTCTGCACGGCAAAGGACATAGCTAGCAAGTTAAACAGAATATACTCTTTGAGAGAACATTGCATGTAGACTAACTTTCCATTTGACTTTGGGTTAAGATGATAACCAATGGGATTTATAAGATTTGCAAATCACAGATTTCGAAGAAATGAGAGCCACCACATGAGAGTTGAGTCAGAAACTAGATTCTAGTCCAACCCACTCATTTTACAGGAAAGGAATATTAGGCCCAGAATAATGAGTGGGATAATGGGGAAACATTTGTCCTCAAATCCCTTTCCAGTCTATGTGTTGAAGGCTCCTTCTAGCACACGACATTCCTTTGCATGTCGTACCCATGAATTGACAGATCTTACAAAACACTTTTAGCCTGGCCATCTGTCTTTTAAGATAAAAGCTATAATTGCCAACATTTCTTTATTCCTTGGAAGATATTGTTCAACTGATAGATTAAGATTAGGATATACTGCTTGGAAACAAACTATCTGACTACTGTGAGAACCACCATTTCCAGTAGGGCAGGACGTGCTTAGTCTGACTTTTAGTACCACAGTTCATCAGTTTTAAGACAGGCATCATGTTCTTCACCTTTTGACATTTCTGAAGTTGGAATCTAGCTTGCAATCAATTAAATATGTCCTTCGTTTCCTTTTCTTTTTGTAAAGCGTGGAAACAATGATGTTGCTCCCAGTATAACACTGAGTGATCTATAATCATTTAATCGTCTGTGGCCATGTCAGTTTGGGAAGCTCTTGCTTTATGTCTCCGTTTTCTCGTGTTTATCCTCAGGCAGGCTGTATATAAATATCAATGAACATCTCCCCTTTGCCCCAGTGTCATTACTCACTGTCAACTCTGCCGTTTCCCCCACCCCCATTTAGGATGCATCCTTGAGTCCAACCAATGGATCAAGATTAATGAATCGCTGAGGGTGAAATGTGAGTATTGAGGGCCAGGAGAATCTTCCTTTGAGAGTTCTCTTACTGTTCCTGTGAGCCAGGGGCACATACCTTTCCAAACATGGACACTTCTTCATTACCCTTCATGCTGAAATGGGAAAGTGCAGTTTTCTTTTTTTTTTTTTTTTGGGGTCCGGTCGTGGGGACTGAACTCTGGGCCTGGGTGCTGTCCCTCAGCTCTTCAGCTCAAGGCCAGTGCTCTACCACTTGAGCCACAGCGCCACTTCCGGCTTTTTTTCTTTTTTGCTTATGTGGTGCTGAGGAATCGAACCCAGGGTGTCAGGCATGCAAGGCAAGCGCTCTACCACTGAGCCACCTTCCCAGCCCCACGTGCAGTTTTCTGTAAGCCTGCGTTACTTGAATCCACATGAGTAGATTAAGTGTGCATCTACGCTGTGTCCTCCATGAGAGGACACCGCTATGGAGAAGGCAGCTGATCTGACCACCCTGCTCACACCTGAGTTCCATCTTGTGGCTGAATGGTGACACTTACCAAGACCTCATTGTTGACAAGGAGGACACGACTGAAATCCCAGAGCAACGAGGCCTGCCTCTCCCTAGTGAGCCAGGGCCCAGCATCAGTCCTAAGGAAGTTGTGGGCAGGGTTGTGGCCAATTAGCTGCCTTCTCTTGGGCAACCCGTGATACTTACAGCCCTGCTGGTGAAACCAGGGGAAACATTACCAGCTAACTACTGAGGGAGAACAACTAAGCTCAGCAAGGGCAACCAG
Organism: Dipodomys spectabilis; assembly: GCF_019054845.1. Classification (NCBI taxonomy): domain Eukaryota; kingdom Metazoa; phylum Chordata; class Mammalia; order Rodentia; family Heteromyidae; genus Dipodomys; species Dipodomys spectabilis. Next base: position 3,269,651 of record NW_024871346.1, on the reverse strand, counting down.
AAGTGTGAGTGGTTGCAGGTAACCCAGTCAGGCAGGATCAGCCTTTGTAATGGTTCTGCTCTGGTGAGGGCTTCTAGTTGCTCTACACGGGTATAAATAAGTGCCAGGTCGGGGCAGGGAAGGTGGCTCAGTGGTAGAGCGCTTGCCTTGCATGCCTGAGGCCCTGGGTTCGATTCCTCAGCACCACATAAGCAAAAAGAAAAAAGCTGAAGGTGGCACTGTGGCTCAAGTGGTAGAGCGCTAGCCTTGAGCTGAAGAGCTGAGGGACAGCGCCCAGGCCCAGAGTTCAGGCCCCACGACCAGACCCCCCCAAAAAAATAAGTACCAGGTTAATTCTCCCTCACCATTTGGCAGTAGCTACATACTCTTTTGCATTCCTTCCTTCTCTGAGTCATGGACCAACCATTTCTTGAACTATGAGTTCATATAGGGGCTGAACCATCTTATAGAGCCAAAGACACCAGGTTAGAAGAGCTACTAAGGTTCCTCCCATGTTGCAGATCCTACTAACCTGACGTGCTGGTGTGGGGTACGGACACAGCACCCAAGGCACAGGGGGACATGTAGAAGGGTCTCTCATCTGCGTGGAGTATGTAGGGCATAGACTGCACCCCGCAAGGGCATCGCGGAAAGCCAGGGGTGGCCATGTGCTGGCACACGGGCACTACGGGCACTCCTCAGGGCCAGGGGAGGCCATGTGCTGGCACACTGCACTACAGGCACTCCTCAGGGCCAGGGGAGGCCATGTGCTGGCACACGGGCACTACGGACACTCCTCAGGGAGCCCTTTTCTGACTTCTGCTTCTGAACCGATGAAGTAGGGGAGGAAAAGCAGCGCACATCCTCCAGCGCGGCCCCTTCCTCTGGACTTTTCTCAGTGATGGAGGCCTGTGACTTTATTCGCACTCCCCTCCATGTAATTCTCCTCTCGCCTCTCCTCTCTCCTCTCTGTCCCTCTCTCCTCTCTCCCTCTCCCTCTATCTCCTCTTCTCCCTCTCCCTTTCCCTCTCTCTCTCCCTCCTCTCTCGATATCCCCCTCAGATTTCTTATTCCTTGAAACACAACTATATTGAAATTAGGCCAGTTTACACTCCTATAAATGTTTTCTGACAAGGGAAAGGAAATATTCGGTGTCGCCAGAGACATGGATAAACTTAAAGAAGAAAACTTAACCACAAGCTGAGGTAGGCCGTGTTTTAGGGTCATTGCTCCAATGAGCCAAGTTGTGAAGGCAAAAGGAAAAGGTCCTTGACCGACATGAATAGAAAACGTCCTTGACGGACATGAATAGTGCGACCGTGGTGGACCCATGCGTGGTAAGAGAGCAAAACCAGCCCTTTTGCTCATCTGGGACAAGTCGTAGTGGTGCAGACTGACCAAAACACCCACCGTATGACTTCATCCCAAAGTCTATTATGACTGGAACATCTCCCCAAATCACTGGACACTAACGTGCAGCACTAGCTGCGATTCTACCACTCCTCTGTAGCTGCCAGTGATCAGTTAAAACGGCCACAGGGATCTTCCCTGATCTTCTCTTATCAGTTGCTGGAATTTAGGAGTCATACATAGTAACACTGTCACGGCCAGTGTCCTACCATGGAAGTTCCTATCGTGTTCCTGTTTTCTTGGGAGGAATATTTTGAGAGTTGGGTACCCATGTGCTACTGTTTGCATCCGTGGCCAAGAAGGAAAGAGATTAGGCTTTTAACTCCACTCAGTCCAAGGCCCTCTGACCCCGTCTGCCTCACGTGTGATCTCTTTTTCTTTTCATCCATGGAGCTCTTGGTCTCTTACACCACTTTTGCTGCTGATAGCAATTATATGGCTGATGGTTGTCAATGACGGGGACCGCATGAGAGCGGCTCATCCAGGAGCAGGTGTCCTATTTTAAGAACAAATTAAAAGTCGCCTCAGTTGGTGGTGTCTTGGAAGAGAGACGATATTAACAGGCATCAACCCCGCTTATTTCGCAGGTCAAGCTGGTCCCTGGTGTCCATGACGACACTTGTGGAGAAGCTGATTCCGCTGAGATGTGTGGAAACACGATCAATACTTTTCAGTAACCGAGGAAGATTACCAGAAGTCAACGAAGCCTTTAAATGAGATGGTGCAGCGCGGAGCCCGGGACTGTCAACACTTGGCAGGCGATGGAGAAGTCTGATTGTGGCTGCGGATGAGCTGTGTGATGCGGCCGTCAAACCACCTCTCGCCCAGTTCCATTTTAGGAACCGCATAACTTGCCTGGCCAGAGAGTGTCTAATTTAAACTCCAATTTACCTATGTGAGTCGAAATGACTCAGAATGTGTAAATAAAATAGCCCTGAGAAGTCAGGGGTTATTTCATGCATCCCCATGGCTGGTCTTCTCAGAACTGAGTCCTTGTGTGGAGAGGAAATTAAGAGCTACAGGACTGATTTGCTTGGGGTGGTGAGCAAAAGCAGCGTCTCAAGGCAGTTAGAACATTTCCCTTGACAATTGACAGAAAAGATTATTTAAAAATGAAAGGTAAACTTTTTTTTTTGGTCAGTTGTGGGGCTTGAACTCTGGGCCTGGGCACTGTCCCTCAGCTCTTCAGCTCAAAGCTAGAGCTCTATCACTTGAGCCATAGCACCACTTGCAGTTTTCTGGTGGTTTATTGGAGAGAAGAGTCTCACGGACTTTTCTGCTTGGGCTGGCTTTGAACTGCAATCCTCAGATCTCAGCCTCCTCAGTAGCTAGGATTACAGGTGTGAGCCACCGGCACACAGCATTTTTTTTTTTTTTTTGTCTGTTGTGGGGCCTGAACTCTGGGCCTGGGCACTGTCCCTCAGCTCTTCAGCTCAAGGCTAGCCCTTTACCACTTGAGTCACAGCGCCACTTCCAGCCTTTTCTGCTTATGTGGTGCTGAGGAATCGAACTCAGGGCCTCATGCATGTAAGGCAAACACTCTACTACTGAGCCACCCTGCCATCCCCGAAAGGTAAAACTTTTAGCCACGCAGAAATAGAGTATGGTTCCCACCCGCCCCCCTCCCTCCCTCCCTCCTTCCCTTCCTTCCTTCCTTCCCTCCTTCCTTCCTTTCTCCCACCCTTCCTTCCTTCCTTCCTTTCTCCCACCCTTCCTTCCTTCCTTCCCTCTTTCCTTCCTTCCTCCCTTCCTTCCATCTGCCTACTTGTGTTTTCCTAAGTCACTCAGGATAACAGGCAGTGACCACTGTGCTCAGCCACTGATTGAAAGGGAGTCTTGCAAACTGTTAGAGCTGAGCTGACCTTGTACTGCAATCGCCTGATCTCTCTCTTCCAAGTACCAAAGATGGAAGGCTTGAGCCATTGTGCCTGAGAGTACTGATTCTTTAAAAGGAAGAAATACTCGTTACATTCCTCGTGGATTTAGTATCCTGGATAATCCAGGATACTCTTTGCATTGCAAGGTTCTGAATGTTAATCTATTATGCGTTTGCTAGGCAAGCTTCACATCCAGGAATTCCTGATAGATTAGCTGAGATATTCTTGGGAAAGTAGCTTAAAGGAAGAAAGAGTTCAGTTGATGCATGCTTTCGGAGGTTTTGGTCCACAGCTGGCTCCATTGTTTCTGGGCCCTGGTGAGGCAGAGGATCATGGTGAGGGTGTGGTGGAAGGACATAGCAGAGACAAATTGCTTACCTCGTGGTGTCTAGGAAGCAGATAGAGACCAGAGGGCTGGGAAAAAAGGCAGACCCTCAAAAGGCATGTCCCCAGTGACCTGCATCCTGTGACTAAGCCTTATATCCTCATTTCCATGACCTTCCAATAATGACATCAAATTAGGAGTTTATCTGTAGATCAACCCACTGATTAGATCAGAATTTGCATGATCAAGTCACAAGCCCAGAGCTCTGACTCCGAGCATGACATTGGGCTGATCAAGATGTGTGTATCGAACACCTAGGGGGAAACTGAGGCTGGATGAGGTCATTAAACTTCAATGTTCAATGGCTGGAAGGTGACAAGTCTGCCTTCCAAGGACATTACCTTCCTTTGGACATTTTATTTTGGTTATTACGTTTTAAAAACAAATATGAATACTTCCCTCTCTTGAGCTTCAGCCTGATGTTCACCTTGGCATTTGTCCAAGTCCTTGGCCCAAGGGGCAGGAGAGGAACTTGAAGATAAGGAAAACAAGGGACTCACATTCAGGAGGTCGGTGTAAGGCAGTACTGTCCCTGGCGTTCAACTCGCATTGGTGAGGGGAAAGCAAATGAAGGAATCCAGGAGAAGATAGCGTCCCTCTGGGGCTGGACAGTCATTTTCATTCATTTGTACTATAGATGGTAGTTACAGATGGTAGGTACAGCCACGTCTGCACGAAGGCCGAGATAGAAGAGCCGACGGGTATTCTGCTACATAAACCCGCAAATCTAATACCAGCGTCACCCATTCACTTCAGTGTTTCTCTTCTCTCCTCTAGAAATGTTCGTGCTATTTCACAACATTACTTGACACAGCTAGACGACAAGGTCAAGAAAAGTTTTGATAAAACAGCCAGCCTAGATGGAAGAAAATTTAGAAAATAGAGGCCCCTGTGCTCTCCACTTTCTCACCGTTATGGGGATGGGGCCAAAACCACCTTGGAGAGGAAGAGGTTCTCCGTGGGTTCTCCTACAAAGGCTTCCTTTCGGTGCTTTATTGGTGCTCTGAACAAGGCAATTCACTTCACTCTGCCTTGTCAGTCAGTTCGCCTTTCTGCTTTACATAAGTATACTGTCTGGAAGGCCTCTTGATGATGATCTTTTTCTTCCCCTGAACTTATAATATTGAACTTTCTGATGGCTGCGAGTGATTTTTTTTTTAGCATCCAATTAAAAGCTGAGTCTACTGGGGACTGTTTGAGCACAACTGTCTAAACCCATCAACAGGTGGATGATATTCACACATTTTAAGTCTCTGTGAAACAAGAACGGAACGTGCAAATATAAAGCAAATTGTCAGTTTCTATAATGGCTTATTTCCCATCCTACTTCTTCATGTATTGAACCTAAGTAACCTGTGTGTGTCTTTGCTTTTGTTCCTTTTCTAAAATTAGCTTCTATTTTATTTTATAAAAGAAAAATAAATGTAAGGCTAAGAAAAAGAAGGAAGCAAAGTCTCACCTACCCATTACTTAGCCCTACATGAATGATACTATATCTTATTGATAGGTAATAGATTTATCTATGAATCATAATTGCTCCCTTGCATTCTATGATTGTTCCTTTCTATTTCAGTGGTAGAATGTTCTACGGTTTCGTGGGTAAATGCCACGTACCTTCTGCTTATTTCCTTCTACACGGAATAAATATCCATCAACAAAGCGTGACCTCTGTACAGATTAGCAATGCAATCACATTTCTGAATTGCCCTTCGAGTGGCTTTTCTTAGGGCAATCTCATTGACTATATTGGCATATTAATTATGTGTGTGTGCGCGTGTGTGTATGCACTTGTAGGTGCAATAGAGTCTAAGTGAACAGTCTGCAAGACAAAACAGAACGTGGCACAGAAGAGTCTTAGGGAGGCCGGGGAAGATATCCACAGTGGCCTGGGGAAATTGAAAGCACGCGATGAAGGAGCTGGCTGTGGAAAGGAAGCTTGGCTCTCAAGTGTGGTGTTAGGAAGCGGTCCAGATGGCGCTGCGCATGCTCAGGCCGCCCTGGCCCCCAGCAGGGAGGAGGAGCCAGGGAGGGGCTGGGCCCTGGCTCCTGAATTGCCCCTGAAAAGGACAGCCAGCCAGAAGCACAATTGAGTCCAGTTAGAAGACCGTCCATGCCAGGCTGCGAAGACTGAATTACACTGGCAAGTGGGGAGTTAGCCAGATAATTGGGCCCAAATTACTTTTTCTTCTGATTTCTTTGGGTAATCATCTAAAATATCCATCTTCATTTTTTTTGAATGCTTTCTTTGATGTGAAAATCAATACAGGAGTGTTGGGCATTTTCAAAAAAAGAGAACAAGAATAGAAAGAAAATTAACCAGCATTTTATGATCTGGCATTGACTTTTGGCTGTATTTTTTTTGTCTATAAATACTTGTGACCTTAGTACTCACAAAGCTTTAAGAGCTTTATTTCTATGGGTAATGTCAGATCATAAATATTTCTGCATACCCCTTTTTCAATTTTTGTAAATGTCAATTATTGAACTCCTGTTATGTACCAGTGCATAGTGACTCTGAAAAACAAAGATTAAAGAGAAATGCTTGCAGTTTAGAATGACAGCTGGAAACAAAGAATATTTAAGGAGGATATGAGTATGGTTTGTTTAGTGAATTTATTTATTCTTTAGTTGTCAAAGAGTAAAAGACCCTAGTAAGATACCAGAAGAGCTCACATGGACAACTTTCATTGGGATGTCTTTGAAGGAACAGCTTTTGGTCACCCCACCCCTGGGATCAGCAGAGTTCCACAGAAGAGTCCCACTCATTTTCCATGGATTCACTTGGTGAACACAGTGGCTTGGGAATGAAGTAGCACAGAGGAGCCAGCACTTACCAAGGTGCTTGCTCAAGGAGACATAGATGAGCTGCAGATTCCAACAGACCTTTAAAAGTGGGTTGGCGAGGAGACTGAGCAGTCTCACATTTCGGGGCTGTCCTATTCTAATACCTAGCACGGGGGTCTGAAGGGTTTTACAGTAAAGAAACTGTTGGCCAACAATGCTAACTTCCATTGTTCACATCTCACTGAATAAGGAAAATACCTTCATGGTGAAAAGCACAGGGCATGAAGTAAGATCCAATAAAAAGTGACACAATGGTGGGCAGAATAAACTCTCTGAGGACAGATGTTGAAGTTAGAGAAATGCTTTCACATGCAGAGTAGTGGGAGACAGAGGCCCCTGGGAATAGGGTGTGGAGGAGGTGGGGTGTGTGTGGGGGAGATGGAGCATATATTAACTTTTCTTATTGATTTAGTTTTTGGTGCCTGTCCTGGGGCTTGAACTCAGAGTCGAAGTGATGCCCCTCAACCTTATTTTGCTCAAGGCTAGTGCTCTACTACTTGAACCACAGCAGCTCCACTTCTGGCTTTTTAGTAGTTAATTGGAGATAAGAGTCTCACAAATTTTCTTGCCCAGGCTGGCTTCAAACCATGATCCTCAAATCTCAGCCTCCTGAGAGCTAAGATTACAGGCGTGAGCCACCCGTACTGGGCAAGTTTTCTATTCTTAACAGACAAAACTTCCATAGAATGACTTCATGGTAAGTGACATCTTTTCTCCTTTTAGTGTTGTTTACCTGGACAAAGGCTCTTTGATATATATATATATATGTATATATATATATATATGTATATATATATGTATATATATATATGTATATATGTATATATATATAATATATATACATATATATATGTATTAAAAGATGTATTTATTTATCTCATTCTCCCTTGCTTGCTGCTAGCTTATAACGACATCCTTACTTCTCATTTACAAGTTTTAGCTTTTAGGGCAGTTTTAAAGTCACAGGAGAAATTGAGTTGAAGGAGAGTTGTTATAAACTCCCCCCCCCCCCCCCCCCTTCCACCAATACCCTGCACCAGAGTGCTGGGCTGTGGGTGAACGTATATGGCCATTTGCTCATTACACAGGGTTCACAGGGTTGACCTAAAGGCTCGCCCTGGGTATTGTATAGTATGTGTTTGTGTAATTAGATGTGTCCACCCCTGTAGTACCATCAACAAAAGCTTCGCTATCTCAAAAATCCTCTGTGTACCACCTTTTCATCCCATTTTCTGCCTAACCTCTGGAAATGGGTTTACCTTTATTCTCCCTCCTCCCCCCTTCCCCGCAGCCCCAGTCCTGGAACTTGAATTCCACCTGGGCGCTGCCCCTGAGCTCCTTTTTTGCTCAAGACTCATACTCTACCATACTGGCCACACCTCCACTTCTGGCTTTTGCTGTGATTAATTGGAGAAAAGAGTCTCATATAAACTTTGCTGTCTGGGCTGGCTTCGAGGCATGATTCTCAGATCTCAGCCTCCTGAGTAGCTAGGGTCGTAGGCATGAACCACCTGAGCCTGGCTGGGTTAACTTTTTATTGTCTCCATAGTTTTGTCTTTTCCAGAATGTCACATAACTAGAACTGCACACTATAGAACCTTTTCTTTTCTGTCTTGGCAAGCTTTATGAATTATTGTATATTATTTTTCTCTCTCTTTGGTGAAGATGTTTAGATGATTACTTTGCTTTCTTCTCTGCAAGAGAATTCAAAGTCCTCTAAGCTAGAGAAGCTTCTCATTATTTGGCTTCTTTTTACATGAACATTTGTGTTTCAACCCTGGCTTTTCATGGCTCAATAGTTCTTTTCTTTTCAGTGCTGAGTTGTATTCCCATGTCTAGATATGCCACAGTTTACTTATCTGTTCACTCACTAAAGGATACCATGTTTGCCTCAAAGCTTGTGAAGTTATGCATAAAGCTTCCAGAAACTTCTATGTGCACATGCATTTGGTATACATTTTCAATTCTTCCGTGTAAGTGCCAAGGGCCACGGTGATCAGATGGTAGGGTAAGCGTTTGCTCATTTTGTAAGAAACTGTCCGATTGCCTGCTCAGAAACCTGTGCAGACACTTCTTGCTTCTGCCTTTATCTTTCGTTTACTTGTGTACTTAAAAATGGTTACCGTGGTAACACAAAGAAAACCCCCATGAGAGATACACAGTGTGGCTGGCTATAGGCATGCAATTGGACAGCAGTCCTCTAGATCTCTTCTTGATGATGGAAAGTATACACGCTCTGTTTCCCTGGATCATTGTGGTAGAGCCTGTAGAACACGGCCAATAGCTGATAGCGTATTTTACCGAGTTTCCTATCCTGCGGTGTTGTAGCAATCACGCAGCGTGCTTGGGTCTGTCACGGCAGGGTGCCATGGGGGCATATGCTGTGGTAGTTGAGGGGCAGGTGATGTGAGGGGCACATGATTGTATCATATTTCTGGTAACACACACTTATATCTGGGAATTCTTTTCTTTAATATAAGTCTTGCTCTTTAGTTCTTTACACTGAGGGCAATGTAAAGTAAATCAACGATGACAGGAGGCAAATATTTCTTAATCGTGCACTCATCAGAGTTACGAGGGAGGAGTTTTAAATGTCTACAACTGGATAGGAATTACACTCTTCAGTGAGGCTCAGGAGAATGCTTGTTAAACTAGCTCCAAAAATGATTCAATGCCCAGTTGAAGCTTTAATTCACTGATCTACATTTACAGAACTATAAATATACCCATTCCTGCTGCTCAGTGTTTTACAGAGGTGCAAATTCACTGGAAACACAGTTCTGCAGACTATTTTTTTCTATTCAGAAAATATTTGAGTGACCATTAATAGTCTTATTGAGTTTTTTGATATTGGTTTTTCTGCTTGTATTTCATTGATTCTTATTTTTATATTTAGTACTTCCTTTCCTCATCTTAAATCTGTTCTTTTAAAACAAGTTTTTTAAGGCAGACTCTTAACTCCAACATGAACTTTCTGCCACATTCTGTGTGTATGTTTGTCTTTTGGTGGACGAATGCCTTCATTGTTGTGCAATACGGTCATCAAAGTGATGATGTACTTAGCTCAACAATCTATGTTCTCCTATATTGATAGACGCATCCTAGATTTCTTTTGATTGGTCTTGGCATAATGTATCACTTGTTTTGGAAATCTTATTTGTGTCTTAGAGTGAAAGGGTATTTTGAAGGTACTACACATTCAATGAAGCCTTGCTTTTAAATTCAATTTTATAATATCTGCCTTTTAATTCTGCTGGTTAGACATTTAATGTGATTATTTATTTGTCTAAATTTAAGTCTCTTACTTTGTTGTCTACTTATCCAGGCAGCAAAGATTTAATGTGCCAACATAGCTAGGGAAAAAGACAAGCATTATTCTGGGTTTGTCTATGAGCGTGTGTCTGGTTGAGATTAATGTGGGCGTAATAGATGGACAAAGCACCTTGTCCCTTCTCCCGTGGTGGACCCCACCAGCATATAGAAGGGCTTAGGGGATCCCGAAGGTCCTACTTGAACAGAGGAAGGATCCTTTGACTGTCTTTGAGCTGGAATGTCAGTCTTCTGCTGCCCTTAATTTTTTTTAACCATTCCTGGTCTTGAATTCAGGACCTTACTTGGCTTGCTTGTACATGGTTCACACAACTACTTGAACCACCACTCCAGCCCAACTTTTTGCTGGTTATTTTGAGATGGAGTCTTGCAGACTCGTATGCCTGGGCTGGCATTGAGCCACACTGTCAGCTCTCCGCCGCTTCCACCGGTACCTGGCTCGGATTTGATCTTGGCCGGGGACGGATCGCATTGGACGACGTAGATGCTGAGACAACTCAGGCTGCCGATGATTCCTCACAATGCATGAACGGTGAATTTCTCTTTTCCCTAGAGGAACAGTTCAAGGTTGCGTGTAAGCCTCAGCTGGGCCCACAGGATAACAAGTAGAAATCAAGTTCACTGCATCTGTAATGGTGATGTAATAAGTAGTTAACAACGATGGTTGGGCCTGATAATTCTATAGTCACAGGTGCCATTTTGAGGCAAGCACAAATCCATTGACAAGGCATTATTAACCCTAAAACAGAGAATCCACATGCAAGAACAGGAAGCGGAATTCTTCACGCCATTTCATTCTGGTTCTCCCTCTCCATCCTACTGAGGCGTCTTCCGTCACATTCTCCTTCCAGTGGCTTTTCTTATTTCTTTTTAAAAATATTTTAGAGATTCAAAAACAACATCACAAAACACCCAAGAAGATAACTCCATGCTTCATGTTTTTCAAAACAAAATATTTTATCTCTAGTGAGGGAGTGTGAGAATTGGGAGATCAGTTGAAGCATGGTTTCAGCCTTTGAGAAAATGAGTTTATATCATCTGAAAAGTATCATTCTGGAGTAGATGAGATAGGATATATGGAATTACATTTATATTGGAAGAGGAGGAAACATTTTTTTGATGGTGGCTGGCCTGCCTAAAATAATGTTATCTTTTCTGAAGCCTGCTTAAAACGATTGCATATATTGCCACATATTATTATTATTTTTTTACTTTTCTAACAGAAAGATATTCTCTTTCTATTTTCTCCATGAGAAACATTACTTGAACACAATGCTAGGTGTTGAAAAGGGCTTGTTCGTTGGCTGAGTCCACAAACCTGTAATGAAATAGGACTGGTAGCTTGACCTTGTTCAGTGCTACGAAGAAAAATCTCTGTGCATTTCTGTTCAACAGTCAGTCTCTGCTGAGCAGCAGTTCTCTTTGTGGCTGGGAAGATTCTTAGTGGCAATAAAACCAGCCCTGGACCCAGACTGCTGCTTACTGATGGAAATTGGAGCAATGTTAATCAAGCATCAAGCACCAGCACCACCTCTGGACCGTGGACCCATCCACTGGTAGAAATAGAAACTGACAAAGGCCCAATGCCAAAGAACAAAAGTCATTTATTCAATCCAGGCAGACCTTTAGGGTTGAAGCTCAGGTCTGGATTAGCAGGCATTGACTCTGATGTTTTAAAAATAATGGTTGGGCTTTTCTTGCTTTCTTTGGCCTTTCTCAAGTAGCTTCGTTTGGTAACCAAAGTGAGTATGTCTTTGTGGAAAAGGTAGCAGAAGAAGACAAATAATAAAGGCTGTAAGATTAAATTATTGATTCTTTTAAGAATTAAAATCTGAAAGGGAAAAAATAATACATCAGAGATCTGGTGTGTTCAAGTCTAGTTAGCAGACAGCACTATTCTGGCTTCTGATCAATATAAGGGCCAACTTGCTGCTGCTGGCTTTTTTTTTTTTTAATCACCGATAAATTAAGCTTCCAAAAATTACATCTCTCCTCAACATTCAATAAGATGAGATTTGTTCTCCCCTAAAGATATGATTGGCTCTTTCTGCAATAGGGCGGAGAGAGAGCAACGAAGTCCAGAAAATGAACACCTTCCACTTGGTAGTGTTTAAAATCACAGAAGCACAAAGTCACTACCGTGCTGCTCTGGAAAGATCCGATGAGGAGACGTGGCAAATTTGAGTAAACCCAGCCAGGAGTCCAGGAAAGAAACTCCTTTGTTTTTTGGCAGGCCCTTAAATTGGTGAGTTTCAACAAAATAGAAAATAGAGCTTTGGGTTGAATGGCAATTTAAAGGGAACGAGGGGAAGAGTTAGCACCATGGTTCGTGGAGCAGACAGGGGGTCTTCACACAGTATGTGGACATTCTTTTTCTTTGTGTTGGGGGTAGAGAGGTTCAGAGCCTTTGTTCTGATTACCACTGTGTAACTGGGGAAGTGAACTGAGGTTTCTTTTCCCTGATGGGGTTGGTCTTCTGTCTATCCACTAACGAACGCTTCCACAAAACATCTCAGAAACAATTCCAGGCCAGAAATAAAATTTACAAAGTGCCTAGCAGTTAAAAATGAGAGACTGTAAATATGGATTCTTTTGGCTTTTTATTTCTTTTCCTGCAGTACCCTTTCTTTGACTAAGTAAGTGAATGATTTTAGTCTATTTGTTGATCTCAGTATTTTTTAGAAGCTTTGTTTGGTATGGCTTATTTGCTTGTTTGTTCTTGAGAAGGAATGGTTAGATTCTGGCATTGGAAGTTTCTGCTCGTGTTTCACATTGACCGTTATTATTACTAACTTTTATTGATAGTTACTTTACCACTCGATAAATCATAGCTGATGTGATTTGTACAGATCTCCAAGCTCAGGGCTGGGATATTTGAATCTGGAACGTAAGTTAGAGGATTTCTGGACTTTCTGCAGATGGTGTTTTGAATTTGGTTGTTATTTCTGTTCTGGCTCAGATTTCTTTTTATACCCTCTGAGCACTGAAGAGATCAAAGGTCCACAGTGAGGCTGATGTGGAAAGATGCTTCCAGCCCAGCGACAGGTGTGAGGCCCAGTGTTCTTTGTGCTGCTGGTTGGAGTGTTGAGGTTGTAGTGTCGCCGTCTCTGGGGCTCGTAGCTTGCTGTGTGCTCTTGAGCAAGTCTTAGGTGGAGCTCAGCCTTTGTAAACATGCAGAGGTAGGGTAGTGATGGATCCTTTGGGAAGGCACCTTTGACGAATGCAAAGTTTCCTGGGGGAAAAGCAGAGGGTACACACCAGAGGTAGGCTGCACGGACTGATACCCAGGTGAAGCGCTCTCATGTTCTATGAGCAAGGAGATTGAGGGCGGACGACCAAACTATGAATTGTGGCGTACAATTTGTATCTCAGAAGTAGGCGAGAGATGAGGCGGGTTTCCTCTGAAATTTATCACTCAGAATTTCAGAGGAGAAGATGAATCAAGGACAGTAGAAACTCAGTTGACATTTTTAAAGAATTAACAGTAACAATCTAAAACACATTGGAGCACATTTCTCTATTGCTACTGATGTTCCACGACCTTACCCTGAACAGCTTGCTTCAAGTTGTACTGGTTAGGAGTAAATTCACAAGTAGGTTGTTATTCTCAGCAGATAATGCTGCTCTCTGCCCCCGCGCCCCTCCCCCATGGCGTAGAAGATATCGAATATATTGATCATTGTGCTGCCTTGGTTATGTGGGGAAATATTTTTTCTTCTCTTCTTTTTTCCTTTCCTTTCTTCCCTTTCTTCTTCCTTCTTTTCTTCCTTTCCATATTTGCTACTATACTTTTAGTTAAGTGGGTTTAAAAAAATTCTACTCTTATCTTCTTTTCTAGTGTCTTGTTGAACCAGAAGTGTGTATATGCAATTCTGTTCAACTGCCAGACTCTGCTAATTGCCGGTTTTCTTTGTGGCTGTGAACATTTTTCCTGTAGAGAAGACAAAGATCTCATTAACACTAGATAATAGATAACGGCTACCTGTCTGCAAGACCGATTAGGATATTCAAGCCCTTAAACACTTTATTTTGCTTCGTTATTACCACTTTGCATGTCCAGGTGCTTTTAGATTGGCTTTGTTATACAAAAGAAACATAGCATCTTCATGTATCCCAAATATTTTCACTATTGTAATACAGATATGATCTATAATATATATATACATAATATAGCACAATAATAGTCTTATTGTGGGTTAGTACAAATTGAGCATCTGAATCTGGAAAAAGGTCATCATGAGGAGAGTATCTGACAGGTATTGAGTTTATAGAGTGCTTTGTGAGCAAGAGAAAACACAGTTACTGAAGGGAAAAACACTCAGAGTGTTTGTTCACTGGGCCCTCAGGCTATAGCTAATGTGTGCCTAGACCAGTGCTGGCGTGAGACATGGAGCACAGATGTGGAACAAATCTTTTATTATAAAGGTAGGCAATTAATATCCTGAAACTAATGTGAAATGATTGGAGAATGCCTTCATAATCCACGATCTTCCTCCACAAATAAGAAGCCCCAGTGCAGAAGAGCCTTGAGCAGAAAAGCAAGCTCAGAGTGAGAGAGCCTGCATGCAGGCCCCAGTACTGGCCCAAGACCAGACCAAACCAGACCAAACCAGACCACACCAGACCACACCAGACCACACCAAGCAGAGAAAACGTTATGGGTCCAAGGAAAATGCTATGGGATTTTCCCCCCCAAATGTTTTTGAGAATAATTTTATGAGTCAGTAAAGGTAAACAGAATCGGGCTCTTTTTCTTGATATGGACTTGAGTTTATTTTGTCTTTGGCGGGGACCCATGTCTGCTGAACAACATGTTCTAAGTCCCTTCAGTCTGATCATGAGGATTTGGGTCCGGTAAGGCCTCAGTTATTCCTTAATTTTAAATGTGCAATTATAGTGTTGAAGATATTTTTACACACACACACACATACACACACACACACACACACACACACACACACACACACCTAGCAATTTTCTCAATTATTCCCTTAAGAAAATTATGGCCTACAACCAAGTATGATAATATTCTATTGTCGTATTTGTATATTTTTGTATATATTTGTATGGTTACTAATTTTCTGGACTATTAGTTGTATCTTTTCTCGTTTGTTTGAAATGAATACTTATGCTCCTTAAGTCTAAATAACATGGTGTATATTTTACAACCTACTTCCTGGTTGTGTCCTCATAGTTCTGTTTGTAGATTCGACAACTATTTGAATTCACACACACACACACACACACACACACACACACACACACACACACACATTTGTTTCAGATTAGACTCTGAGAAAATTTGTTATACAATGGCTGTCTTGTGGCTTGCCAAATATGGGGGAAATAAATTTCCCTGTATGTAAAAGCTAGAAAGGGCACCCCTCCCTTGATTTACAATTTTCTTTTCCATCCATTGTCCTGTGTCTCTATGGGAAGAGGTAGGAGCGACGGGGAAGAATAACTAAGAGTGGTTGTAGATACACCCGAGAGTTTAAGAGATGTGCTCAAGGTCAGACTCAAGTCTGAAAACGGACTCAAGTCCTTATCTTGTGAGCCTGTGCCCCATGGGAAGCGAGGACTAGGCAGGTGTATGGGATGAGAGTCTGCCAGTAAGGGGGGTGGGGAGTTAGAGGTGGGGAGGTGGGGGTGAGCTTTCACTTTGAGTTGGGCTTGAGGCAGAGGGGCATGGGCAGCTAGGGCTTTCAGCGTGGTTTTCTGTGGCTCCCAGGGAGGAGGCACATGAACAAATATTAACCACAGCGACCAGTGTCCTCTAAGTGTCCTTGGATGTAGGTGCAGGCCCCTATCCATTGAAAAGTGCGGTGTGAGCTGTAAATACCCAGGTAGCTAAGGCTTAAGTCTGTCTCCTTTGGAGACACTGAGTTGCATCCTTTGATGTCTGCCCATGGCTGGTGGGCAGCCGTGAGGCACAGCACACAGGGCCACAGGGCCCTGCTATGATTGCAGGCCTCCTGGCTTCCTCCAGGTGGCTTCCCCGAGTGCCCGACAGCGACATCTGCTGGTCCCGGTCGCAAGAAGCAGGGTCAGCATGGCTGAACACATCTTCATTACTATTTCTCCAAAATGACAACCATCAGTCTAACAGCAGGGAAAACAAACCACTCCTCAGTCTCATACTGAGGGATATCGTGTGACTTTTATTTGTTCGGGGCACCCACCAAAGGTTTCTTGTAAACCAGTACACAAAGCTGGGGATTTTGTCTATAAAGTGAGTGATAGGAGGAAATAATGAAGCTGCTTCCTGCTTGAGGAAACCGGAGAACCATACTTGCTTTTGTAAGTCTAGCCTGTCACAGGCAAGGCTAAATTCTTTTCTAAGTGGCCCTAAGTTTCAGGATAACCTTGCCAATCACCTCAGCTTATTAGCTTCAGTTGTTGAAGTGGTTGTGGGCTTCGTTAGAGCTGTTTCCTCCATGGGCAAAGCATTCAAGCTCACGGAGTGGCGAAATGGTGCTTCTTGGCCATGTGGATCATCAGAAAATACTCTGACAGATTGAAAATAATCTACGCAATATCTCTATTCAACACTGCATTTTTGTTAGCCTAGCTGCAGGTAGAAATTGAGAGGCAGTTCAACTGTCTGGCTTTAGTCTCTTATTCACTTAAGGGAGGTATGACGTCACTCTGAGCTTCCTTTGGTGTGTGTGGATCTTCAAAGAAACATGCTCAGGCCTTCACCAGCTATGGAGCAGAGAGTCATGTAGGACTCTGTGAACTTGCCTTCTTTGTTTATGTATTTATTTGGAGAAGGGAGGATGATGAGATCATACGAGCTTACTTAGTCAGGTCTGATTTGCTTTGCAGACTCCACCTGGTGGCTAGTGGACAACATGGCCTTCAACCACACTGCTGGGACCCAGGGCCAGGGCCTTCCACACTACCTGCCAGAGGAGGACCCCTTTACTTCTAAACTTTCCTGGGAAGCAGATATAGTGGCTGGCTTCTACCTCACCATCATTGGTAAGCTCCCTCCGTTCTCCTGTGTCAAGGCTGTTCTTAGAAAATGCCCAGGTGGAGATGTTGATTTTGCACAAATGTTCTGTAACACGTGCATGAGTGTGTTTTTTTGTTTTTGTTTTTTTAGTGGAGCCGAAGAGTTGGGAAGATGGCGTGGCGTTCTGGCATTCCATAACTATCATAGAAATGACCATTATTATCATTCTTGGGGACAGATGTTCTATGGAGTCAAAGAACTTTCTATAGCACAATCATCCTGACAGTGCATGCATGTTGATTATTTTACCAGTAGGGTTCTTGTTGGAATACAAAGTAAAAACAATGATAGCTTGCTGGTGGGAAATGCTTTTGATTTACTTCTATGGTTTTTAGAGTCAGAATGGACCATGGACATCATCAAGCTCAGCTTCCTCCTCTCCTAATCGAGGAAACTCTGTCCCAGTGAAATACTAACTGTAGACATGCTGCATTTCCTCTGTCCAAAAGTAACGCTGCCCCGTATCCGCAGAGCCTTGCCATTGAGGAGAGCTGAAAAAAAGAAACAAAGTCTGATTTGTCAGTGGAAGTCAATCCAGGGTGCAGAGATTTCTGCGTAGAACTCACAGAGGGATGCACTTGCTGCACTTGCTGCATTTGCTTAAAGTACTGCTCATGGTGGCCCTTGAACTCATGCACCAGTGTCTTCCAACTAGACCGGTGCTGCGGCATGAAAACCCACTATATTCTGACATCTTAGGATCAGAAAAAAGTGTCAGGCTCAAAACATCTCCTTGCTAAAAGAAATTGTTTACCGGTTGAACACACACATATTTGGGCTAGCTCGTATTAAATTAAGTATTAATTAGTTAAAATTAACTTGCCCGTACCCTCTCACTTTGCTTGAAATATTTATGATAGTCCACTTTTCTGGTTTGCCTTCTATGTCATGTGGAGACAATTAAGATTTAACTACAGTACTTTTGTGTTTTTAAAGTTTGAAGTTGGTATTTTAAATTTGGGTGACCAGAATGCAGGTGGGTTATATCTTGAGGTTGGTCTGCCTTCAATCTTTTCAGATGTTGAGTCAAGCCTCTTTCTCTCTCTCTTTCTCATCCTATCTTTCTCTCTCCTTTGTCTCTTTCTTTTCTTCCCTTCCTTGTTCCTTCCACTTTTCTGTTTTGTTTCTTTCATTTATGGATTACTGACAAAGAGTTTCATTTATTTCCTGAAGTTAGAAAATAATAAAACTCATCAGAAAATTGTCGAGATCCCTTTATGGTCAGTGCTTGAGGCCAAAGGAATCTTTGAGATTGAATGAGAAATTTCCCAGCCATTCCCTGGGTGACTGTCATTCTTGTTAGTTAGCTTTTTGCTAATTGAACTTCAATTTAATTCAAACATAAATATACAAAGAGCAACCCTTCTTTGCCACCATGAAATTGCTGGGAATGGAGCAATAACTAGAATGCTGGAATGGAGACCATTGTGTCAGAACATCCACACTGCAATTTTATTCAACTCAAGTACTTTTGATAATCAGAAAAAGGCAGACAAACAGTCATCTTATAAGTTACATTTAATTGCAAAGAATTCATCAAAAAGTAACGCGTTTCACCTGTCAGAATGTGTCAAACAATACAACACAGGGTGAGCTATCATTCCATTCTCCATTCTACTAGGAGGGATGGACTACAGCAAGCAAGGCAAGCAGAGTGGGTAGGTGGAGGAAATTAGGAGAATTTCTTGGTGCACATGGCAGTTAGAAAGGAAATCATAATTATATTCAAATGCTTGTATGCTAAGACCAATCTAGAAAATCAGGTCCAAAAAGAGCATCAGGAGATGCAGGAAGCTGGGGGTGGAGTCAAATACAAGAAAGGAATAGAGTGAGGCCAGGTCATCTGAGGGCTGTTGGCTGAATTCAAATTCTTCTAGGTCTTGGTTTTGACCCCATGTCTGCTAGTCAGCTTCTCTTAGGATAGATGAACTTACATAAATGTGTAATTCTGTGTGTGTGTATGTGTGTGTGTGTGTGTGTGTGTGTGTGTGCGCGCGCCAGTACTGGAGCTGGAACTCAGGGCCCTGGGTGCTGTCTCTCAGCTCTTTCACTCAAGGCTGGCACTCTACCACTTGAACCACAGCTCTACTTTGCTTTTTGGTGGTTAAATATCTTCAGATAAAAGTCTTACAGACTTTCTGCCCAGGCTGGCTTTGAGCTTGCACCTGCAGATCTCAGCTTCCTGAGTAGTTAGGATTACTGGAGTGAGCCACTGGCTCCTCACTAGATTCCTTTTAAGGAGATAATATGGAAGGAATAAAGTTCTTAGTGACCTTCACCAGAAGTGGAAAATCAGAAAATGAGAATATAAACCTGAATTTGGAATACAGGAGAAATAAAATAGAGACTCGTTTCCCACCTCCACTCTGATACATCGATTGCCCAGTTTATTAACATCTCTATTAAAAACATCTCTATGTGAGATGTTTTTGTACTGGTAAAAAGGATCCAAACTTTTTTTTTTTTGCCAGTTGTTGGGGCTGAACTCTGGGCCTGGGCGCTGTCCCTCAGCTCTTCAGCTCAAGGCTAGCGCTCTACCACTTGAGCCACAGCACCACTTCTGGCTTTTTTTTTCTGCTTATGTGGTGCTGAGGAACCGAACCCAGGGCCTCATGCATGCAAGGCAAGTGCTCTACCACTGAGCCACCTTCCCAGCCCCAAGGATCCAAACTTTTACAATTTTCAAAATATCCCCCTCCCCCTCTCCGACTCTATCTTCTCAATCTTGCCACACTAGCCTTGTGAGATAAATTTGCTTTCTCTTAATGGTCATCTACAAGCCAGGTTGCCTGTGGAATTTTTACATAATCATATAACATCTTAATAGAGAGTTGCATTGGGCACTGGGTGAAACCCTGTGAAGTGGCGATAAGAAAAAAAACTCAAGGAAAGAAAAGTAGGAAAACAAATAGTCTCAAAAAGATATCCAGATAAAGGGTGGTTAAATGAGCCTTATATTTATATATATTGAATGCCTATGATGGACCTCATCTTCTTAATCTCTTTGTTGGATACAACCTAGACGGAATTATTTAATGACACACTTCATTTTCCCAGTGTGCCTCGCTAGATGGTTTCCTTCAATGAAACATGAATTTCATGTTAGTTGGTTTGCTTCAGGACTCCATAATTGCCTCTATTTCCCTCCTCTTCTGCTTTAAGAAAGCAAAAGGGACTTTAAGAGAGCAAGAAGCAGCCTTGCCTCCAGGGAGTCAGGTTTCCTAGGAGCCAGATGAAGCCGGTTTCTGGTGGTTTCACACCATCAGACATGCCTTTCCTTTCCTCGCACCCCCCGGCTCCCCTCCCCCCCCAATGAATTGTGGTGGAGAAATTAAAATAGAAATTATCAGTAGAAAAATCTGGGTTTCTCCTGTTAATACTCTCCTTATTCCTTACTACTAAAGGCAGCTGTACCAGATTCTCATTTACACACAGCTACACTATGAAGCAAGAATTCCTGAGGAAATCTACTCTACATGTTAAGCTTTGGAAGTAGGTGTATTCTTTTCTTAAATACAGTCAGTAGGGATTGGGTCTTTTTTTAAAAATTGGATTTAAACTGGGTTTGTAGAAGCTTTGTGAACAGTTTCATTGTCATACCAAAGGCAATTAGTCATTGATAAAAATAATATTGAAAAAGTGGGAGCACATAGATGCTATTGTTGATAGGTTTCGTGGGGTGAGGGACACTTTCTCTCCCCTTTGGTGGGAGGGGCAGTTCCCATGTGACCAATAATCACCTACCCACCCTTGATATCTAGTCCAATAGCAGCCAAAGGCTGTCCTGTCTGCCAGATATCCAGCATGCCTATCTCCTCAGGGGTCAAAGTCCTGAGACTCGAGTCCTCGAGTCCGGGAAATGGCCCCTCCCATGCCGGGGATCACACCAGCCTTGTCTGCTCCCTGGCCGAAGTCACCTCTGCTGGTGGGCTTCATCTTTAGCATTTACCAAGGACCAAGGGCCTGACCCCACTTGTAAGAGGGAGGGAATTCTATAAGGCTAATGATCTATGAAAATGGCGGAGGCAAATACTCCAGTCTGGGGGCCGGTACAAGAACTGACCATTGGGATTCCCATATCCTCATGAGCCTCACTGGGAAGTTAGTGGTTCCTTTTTCTGGGTAAGTTCAGTTCCTGTCAGTTCCAAGGCAATCCATCCCTTGACTGTCACTCACAATTCATCCTTTTTAAAATCTCATCTTCTTAATTTAGATTTTTATCTAGAGTCCTCTCATTACCCTCTAAACCGAAGGTGTCCATTTTTGAAATTGAGAAGTTTCGTATCTGAGCGAACTCGAATTCTAGTTTTTAACAATGGGAATTCTTTTTTGTTTTTCTTTGTAGGGATTCTGTCCACATTTGGAAATGGGTATGTCCTTTATATGTCTTCTAGACGAAAGAAGAAGCTGAGACCTGCTGAGATAATGACCATCAATTTAGCTGTCTGTGATCTGGGGATTTCAGGTAAACTGCTCCCTATTCTAGACCACTCACTGGTTCAGAGAGCTCCCTTCCCTCCACCCCCTCCTGCCCTTTCCCTCACAAATCAAATTTACAGTATTCGTCCACGGTCAGTGGAATGCTGTCTGCAGGAAGACCATTCGTGTCACATTTCCTGAGTATTTTCTGTGTACCAGATATGTGAGAGGATGAAGATACAATTAATAACAGTGGATCATGCCTTATATATCTCAAATGGGTAGTGGGTCAATGATTCAGAAATCAGAAACTTGCAGGAAGCTCCAATAAACCCTAGGGGGATGATTGTCACTGGTTAATGACAACCAAAGGCAGGAGAGAAGTGATGACAAAAGGAAGGAAGATCCTTCCTGTGTGTCACTGCGCCCTCTTCTGTTTGATTATGACTTCAGGATTGATCAGTAGCTCAGGAAGCTTCTGGCTCCCCAGTGCCAAGTCAGCTACACACACAAAACATTCAGTGGGAGGAGCTTAACACTTTTCATGTCCTGGAATTTATAACCAGAAATTTGGATTTAAGTGGTTGAGAATGTAACCTGAGCATTCGGATATTTAAAATTAGAATTTCAAAGCCAGTTCACATGTAGACAAAATCAAGAACTGCTGATTTCTTTCTTGTTCCTTTGACTTATCTAATAACCTAGCAAGGAGGAATGACAATAATATTTCTCTTTAACTATAACTATAATGGTGTTTGAGTAAGCCACACCCCATAATTTTCTTCGTAAAAGTTCAATGTATAGCCAGCTGTACACTGATAATCACTTTGGATTCCAATCCTTTCTATTTAGCTGGTGGTCTTAGGATGTTAGAACTGGGCAAACAGATTTTTGGTTATAATAACAATTTTAATTGTTATTATGAAGATGATGTATGGAAGGATTATAGTTACATAAGTCAAGTAAAGAGTACATTTCTTTTTGGCCAATGTCACCCTTCCCTTGCTCTCTCCCAGTTTTTCCCTCCCATCCCCATCCGCATATTGTACAGTTCACTTTCAACCTAGTGTCTAGTGAGTACCACTGCTGCATTTGTTCACCTTGACCCCCTTACCCTCCCAAAGACAGATAAATGAACAACAAGACAAAAAGAAAAGAAATCATAAACAACAACAAAGAGCAAAACCTCTTGTATCCATTTCCTGGGATTCATTTTGGTAAATATTGTTTTCTGCGCACAGGCATTGTGCCTTTGTGTTCCTCCCCTAAGAGTATCCTCCTTTGGCCTCACAGCCTAGAGTCCTGTATAATTGATCATATCCTGGTGTATTTTAGGTATAGCTTCCACATATAAGAGAAAACAAATTAGGTAAGCAAAGTTTATTTCATGTAACATGATTTGTTCAATTTCCATCCATTTCCCTGCAAATGACATAATATTATTCTTTCTAATGGCTGTGTGAAATTCCCTTGTGTATAGGAACCACAATGTTTTGGCATCTGGGCTCACACACACACACACACACATACACACACACACACACACACACGTTCGCATACACATCCTCTTACCGCTGGAATCCTTTTAGCAGTTTTCCCTCTAATGCTCCCAAAGTGCTTTCTGATGTAGTTTCTTCATAAAAAGATTTTTTTCTACTGCCACCTGTTTGTAAAAACGAGCCTTCTTTATTAGGGTATGAACAGAGTTGCTCTTGCATAGCTTTGGCCGTGTTGTCCTCTTATGGAGAACTCTCCCGCAGTTAGTTATTTGGGAAGTCTTCACTCAGTGAGGACCAGCTTGTACATACTGGGAGCCCTTCGGGTGAAAGCACATGGCCTGAGAGGTTTCTTTCTATGAAAACAGCATGGACACCTGCAGTTTTGATGTCTGCCACATGATGGCAGTGCCACAACAAGAATGGTAACTTTCTGGGTCATCTCACTTAAAGGCCCGATGAAGCTTCTCCCCTGTACTGGTATGAAATGCCCGCCCCAATGAAACCTGTCATTTCAGCTACATTCTTCTCCAGTGAGTCATACCAGGCGCAGCCTTAAAGCTGAGTTGTGCTAGGTTTGAATAAAAACGTCCTTAATTGTTCTGATGGGCTGGAAATACTTGCAGCCATCAAGTCTGCTTGGCAGTGCCCAAAGAACAACCCATCAGCATTTTTTTCTTCCACGTGTCAGTTTTCTCTCATTAATCTAGATCACTCTGAGTGAGCACTTATCACACGCTGACTCTTCCAAGAAATGTTAAAATTTCTGTCTGTTTTCCTCCATGCTCACCTCTCTTCCATTTCAAGCATCTTAAAGAAGCACCTGCTAGGGATTGGATGTGCAATTATTCATTGTGAATGACTCTCCATGAAGAATGGGTGCAAGCATAATGGGAGAAATGAAAACAAGCAAATTTATGACCGGGCTCGGTCATCCAGGTGGATTAAACAAGAATCCCAAAGGCTCATATAAAATCATACACTGGAAGAAAGCCTGGCGCAGCGTGTGCTACCTTGTGTCCCTTGCACACCACAGATGCTAATTTCACTCCATCGTTCACTGTCCTCTACTTACTGCCTTTCTCTTTATATATTTGCTTGGCTTCCAACCCATTGCTTTAAGCATCTACCTACATGCTTCTGCCTTAGTTCAAACAACAAATGTGAACTCTATATTCTAGCTGTCTTCATACCACGTGTCTGTTCTGCCATAGCCTAACTGTTTGGGGGAGGGGAAGGGGAAGAGGACACAGTCAAACTTCCTATCCTTCCGACTCAGCCTCTCAAGTGCTGGACTTCAGCTATGAGCCACCACCCACATCTAGTCTCTGTCACTCTATAGCCTATGATTTAAACTTTGCTTATCATTCGCTTTCTGTACTAGAAAACAGATCTGCCAATCTTGACCTCCTGCAGCTTGTTCTGCGCTTGTTAGTAGAAGGTACTTTCTCTTTCTTCATTCTCCTCTTCCTCTACTTCTTTCCTCCACTGGTAGATTGTTTTGTGGAAAGTTTAATTCTAAAAGAGCAGTGCATGCCCCAAGAATGTACACACATGTCAATAGGATCAACCTATTAAGAATCTGTGTTAATAAATTCAATGAGAAGGAAAAATCTTCTGGTTGCTTTAGTAGATTCCGAGAAAACATTTGGTAAAACCACACATTTCTGGCAAAGAAATACTAACAAACCCTCACTGGAGAAGGCTTTCCTTGCCTAATAAATGGCAGCGACAACATCACAGTATGTATATCTGTAATAGGTCACTTTACCCAGCATGACTGGATAATCTGTGTCTGTTGGGTTGTGTGTTTGCTTTGGAGACCAACTCATGGGCTTCCAATTGAGTAGCATCATAGTTTGCCAATGTGTTTGTGGTGGTTGAATGAAAGTGTATTATATCAAATCTTGTTCCTACGGATAGTGTTGGTAACTCAGTCTTGAATATCTACCTTGGAAGGGAGAAATGAATGGAGCATTGGGGAAAGTCAGTGGTGAAAATTTGTACTGTGGGAGGAATTTTCTCTCACATGACTCACCATGAATATGTTGCCCCTTTCTCTGAGCTGTGGAATGGCCCACTTTAGGAAAACACCAAGCATGAATCAATTGTCACTGCCCACCGAGATAATGTCTCTCCTGCACTCCCCCAAGCTGGTGTCTTTGAATGGGTCTTTGCAGTAACAATTGCTCAAAAGCATTTTTGTTTCTAGAAGCCCCTTGCACGATCATTAGTGACTTCAGACCACTTTGGGTGGTCTTCAAGCTCAGTTTATTCAGAGATACCTACCAGAATGCTATTAACATAAAACTTGCATGCAATAATGTCTGTTCCTTCAGCCAGCCCCGGGCTTCAGGGGTAGAGAGACCCAGGGAGTTGTGTGGATAGGGAGGTTTGAGGTCAGAGGAACTTCCCATGACGTGTTCTTGCTGCTTTAGTTGTAGGCAAGCCGTTCACCATCATCTCTTGTTTCTGTCACCGCTGGGTGTTTGGTTGGATTGGCTGTCGCTGGTATGGATGGGCCGGATTTTTCTTTGGCTGTGGAAGTCTTATCACCATGACTGCTGTGAGCCTAGATCGGTACCTGAAAATCTGCTATCTATCTTATGGTAAGTGACCATGTTTCTTATCCTGCCCTGATAATCAAAGTTAGACTGACTGAGTGTCAAAACTGTATGTATTTCACACAGTTAATAAATAAAGATTGTTAATAACCTCAGAGACCCAGACTATTTCTATTTATAGCCTCTCCTGTTCTATTATATGTTGAAGGCTTTGACCTGTATACCAATGTAGCTTTCTTCTAATACTGCTTTCGTAATAATGTCTTTGGCTGCACTGCTTTTTTTTTTTTTTTTTAAAGGTATCACTTCCTTGTATAAAGTAGAAACTTCTACTACACAGTGTCATGCAAGCAAACAAAAAAATGCTGCCTCGATGGGGCATTAAGTCTGATGTCATAACTGATTATGAGCAAGGCCCTTTGTCATTCCTCTCTGGGATTCAAGCTCTTATGATTTTAGAGATGAGGCATTCCAACATTTTCACCTCCAACTTTAGAAAGCCAGGTAACTTCTCCTACATGAAAACCACACACACACACACACACACACACACACACACACACACATTTAGGTAGAAAATTGGAGAAGGCTAGGTGAAGACAACAATATACACATTGTTTTCAGAGACCAAATATTGTAAATCATTCTATTGAAAAATAACTTTTTTTGCCATGTGCCGGTGGCTCACGCCTGTCATCCTAGCTACTCAGGAGGCTGAGATCTGAGGATCTCAGTTCAAAGCCAGCCAGGGCAGGAACATCCTTGAGAGTCTTATCTCCAAGAAACCACCAGAAAACTGGAAGTGGTGCTGTGGCATAAGTGGTAGAGTGCTCACCTTGAGCTGAAAAGCTTAGGGACAGCGCCCAGGCCCAGAGTTCAAGCCCCATGACCAACAAAAAGAAATAACTTTTCTTATGTTCATGTCTAGGGGTTCTGGAAATTTACTGAGCCAGTCAGAGAAAGCTCAGGGCATCTAAGTTTTATAAGGGGAACTGAACATAATCAGGAATGAGTTCTACTTCCCTCTGCATCCATTTGCATTGATTATCAAGCTAATAATCAGAATGTCTAGAACCATGGGAACAGGTTATGCCCGGGAAACTGAGGCATGAATGGTCACCCATCACTCTCAGTGTGGTAGAATTTCCCTTGGTATCATTAGAAAACCTTGCAGTGGTCAAGCTCAAGGAGCCCATGCGTGAGGTGGGTGGCACTGTGGGGGTGGGGAGATTCATGAACTACTGTCTTCATGATCCAGTACTCAGAAAAACAAAACGTGCATCTCTTCTCCTAAACAATTAAAACCTCAACTAGAAATAGCTGGCATCAAAGTTTCCCATAAGATGTCCGCACACACATTCTAGCTGACATGGGGGTCTCTTTCTTTGCATCATCTTATGTTGGGTCATGCCGGACCTATTTCAGATTTCATGATACACTTTCTAGACAAGGAGGCAGAAAACCTCAACTTCCTGAGGAGTAGCAAACTTCCACTGTCTATGTTTTTACAATATTTGCTTGAGCTTAGACTTTGGCATCAGCTAAAGAGAAGATGCTGCCCCTCGCCAGAATCACTGCAGAGCGAAAGTCTAGATTGGAGCTGCATGGATGTTCTAGCTCCTTCCAAGGCCGAATTGCAATCTTCCTTCATCATTGAATCTGATGAAATCTTAAGACTACCCCTGCTCCTCCCCCTAAACAGAATGCCCTAGAATGTAGGAGTTGGAAGGCCACTAGGGGACTTGAAGGCCTTTCTCCCGTGTAATGTGGTAAACAGGGTAAGGCGCCCCCTGGAGATGCCCACTGGGGCTCTTCTTGCCGAATTCCAGGGACCGGTGTGCAGGAGGCTACTCCTGCACAAGGCAGCCCATCCTGTGATCAGGCTACTCCTGCACAAGGCAGCCCATCCTGTGATCAGGTTACTCCTGCACAAGGCAGCCCATCCTGTGATCAGGTTACTCCTGCACAAGGCAGCCCATCCTGTGATCGGGTTACTCCTGCACAAGGCAGCCCATCCTGTGATCAGGCTACTCCTGCACAAGGCAGCCCATCCTGTGATCAGGCTACTCCTGCACAAGGCAGCCCATCCTGTGATCGGGTTACTCCTGCACAAGGCAGCCCATCCTGTGATCAGGCTACTCCTGCACAAGGCAGCCCATCCTGTGATCGGGTTACTCCTGCACAAGGCAGCCCATCCTGTGATCGGGTTACTCCTGCACAAGGCAGCCCATCCTGTGATCGGGCTACTCCTGCACAAGGCAGCCCATCCTGTGATCAGGCTACTCCTGCACAAGGCAGCCCATCCTGTGATCAGGCTACTCCTGCACAAGGCAGCCCATCCTGTGATCAGGCTACTCCTGCACAAGGCAGCCCATCCTGTGATCGGGTTACTCCTGCACAAGGCAGCCCATCCTGTGATCGGGTTACTCCTGCACAAGGCAGCCCATCCTGTGATCAGGCTACTCCTGCACAAGGCAGCCCATCCTGTGATCAGGTTACTCCTGCACAAGGCAGCCCATCCTGTGATCAGGCTACTCCTGCACAAGGCAGCCCATCCTGTGATCGGGTTACTCCTGCACAAGGCAGCCCATCCTGTGATCAGGCTACTCCTGCACAAGGCAGCCCATCCTGTGATCAGGTTACTCCTGCACAAGGCAGCCCATCCTGTGATCGGGTTACTCCTGCACAAGGCAGCCCATCCTGTGATCGGGTTACTCCTGCACAAGGCAGCCCATCCTGTGATCGGGTTACTCCTGCACAAGGCAGCCCATCCTGTGATCGGGTTACTCCTGCACAAGGCAGCCCATCCTGTGATCAGGCTACTCCTGCACAAGGCAGCCCATCCTGTGATCAGGTTACTCCTGCACAAGGCAGCCCATCCTGTGATCAGGTTACTCCTGCACAAGGCAGCCCATCCTGTGATCGGGTTACTCCTGCACAAGGCAGCCCATCCTGTGATCGGGTTACTCCTGCACAAGGCAGCCCATCCTGTGATCGGGTTACTCCTGCACAAGGCAGCCCATCCTGTGATCAGGCTACTCCTGCACAAGGCAGCCCATCCTGTGATCAGGTTACTCCTGCACAAGGCAGCCCATCCTGTGATCAGGCTACTCCTGCACAAGGCAGCCCATCCTGTGATCGGGTTACTCCTGCACAAGGCAGCCCATCCTGTGATCGGGTTACTCCTGCACAAGGCAGCCCATCCTGTGATCAGGCTACTCCTGCACAAGGCAGCCCATCCTGTGATCAGGTTACTCCTGCACAAGGCAGCCCATCCTGTGATCAGGTTACTCCTGCACAAGGCAGCCCATCCTGTGATCGGGTTACTCCTGCACAAGGCAGCCCATCCTGTGATCGGGTTACTCCTGCACAAGGCAGCCCATCCTGTGATCAGGTTACTCCTGCACAAGGCAGCCCATCCTGTGATCGGGTTACTCCTGCACAAGGCAGCCCATCCTGTGATCGGGTTACTCCTGCACAAGGCAGCCCATCCTGTGATCAGGTTACTCCTGCACAAGGCAGCCCATCCTGTGATCGGGTTACTCCTGCACAAGGCAGCCCATCCTGTGATCGGGTTACTCCTGCACAAGGCAGCCCATCCTGTGATCGGTCTGCTCTGGTTGTTACAATGTTATTCCTTATATTGAGACAAAAACTGCCTCCCAGTAACCTCCACCCATTGGTCCTAGTTTTGACTTCTGGAGCAACACAGAACCAATCTGCTAATCTCCTCCCTCCTGTACTTGACAGCATTTCACCCTACTCGAACGTAAGTATACCACACCTCACTAAGTAAAGTAACCCTCACCGGGAATGCTTTTATACGTCTGGCTATGCACCTTCTTATCCGTCTGTGTCATTATCTCTGCCAATGATTTATGCATTGTGATGGATGACCAAAAGTTGACCTGGGTGGTGACTCGATCATTGCTCTCCTAATTTATTTGGTTGTACTTGAGAAAGTTGCATTTCATGAAACCAAATGCCATGTATTTGAAAAAAAAAATGGAGACAAGATAGCTTAGGGACAATCTATCGAATTTATTGTTAGGGCTAAATGATAAACACATAAGCAGAACTTTATAGTTTGCAAAGTAGGTTCCCTAAACCATTTAATTTAACCTTTATCAAAGCCTGCAAGTACTGTCTTAGCATTCTTTCCTCTTCCTGGGTAAGAAACTCTGAGCATCTAGGAGAAAAGATTAAATACCAGAATTAGAAGAAGTAGCGTCTTCTGATTTAAATCTTAATCTCACCTAAAGAGAGGTAGACTGTTTATACTGAAGAAATAATTGAGCTTTTATTGATATTATAAAGCCAAAGTAGTGCAATGCCACACCTCAGCCTTCTTATGTGAGTGGTGGAGGTAATTTCCTGCGTGGATTGCAGCGGGAAGTTCGGCTGACCTGTTTTCAGTGGTTGAGTTGAATTTTGGAAATGATCACTAGTGATTTAAAAAAACAACAACACATTTTAAAGATGACATCCCTATTTCTTCCCATTGGAACTCCCTTTTGGTTAAGGGAATTAGTGCTGGGAAAAAAACTGGAGTTCACTTTCTGCTGTCCTGAAACTATCTTCAGAGAATCACCTTTGTGGCACTCGATGCATTCTGTGTAGGCTCTCTTCCCCTCCCGTCCCGGCCGTCTATCAAGAATACTGGAACGTTCAAAAAGCTCTAGCATCACAAAGCGCAGTCATTCTCTTTAGCCAGCTATCATGCCCACCGGCCTCTCTCACCCAGCTCTGGGGACAACAAAGGATACTAGAGACACAGCAGCTTTAGGAAAGAAGGATGTTTTAAAGAAATAAGATGCCAGGTGAAGGTGGCTCACGCCTGTCATCCTAGCTACTCAGGAGGCTGAGATCTGAGGATGGTGGTTTAAAGCCAGCCTGGGCAGGAAAGTCCATGAGACTCTTATCTCCAGTTAACCACCAGAAAACGGGAAGTGGTGCTGTGTACCTCAAAGCGGTAGAGCTCTAATCTTGAGCAAAAGCAGCTCAGGGACAGTGCCCAGGTCCTGAGTTCAAACCCCAGGACTGGCAAAGACAAAACAACAAAGACAAGACATGCAAGCTGTGAATTTTCATCTCTCCCTTGGATTCTTGGTTTGGCACCAATGTGTTTTTTGATGTCTTCCCAAGGCAGACTGCGGCCTTCCGAATCATCTCCTTTTACTGTCCCATTTCCCCAGAGTTTGCCATCTCTCCCTCGCAAAGCTCTTAGCAGTGTAGCGCCAACGTTCTCTGTGGCTAGTCTCCTGGGGCAAGGTCTCCCTCGGTTCTGTCACCTGCTCACCTCTCCCAGGATTCAGTGACTAAACCTTTGAAGGTGGAATTTGACATATCGAGGGGAGGTGTTCGGGTGCAAGGCAGATGACACGGGGGTAACATCTGTTTTCCACCTCCAGGGGTCTGGCTGAAGAGGAAGCATGCCTACATCTGCCTGGCTGTCATCTGGGCCTACGCTTCCTTCTGGACCACCATGCCGCTGGTGGGCCTGGGGGACTACGTGCCCGAGCCCTTCGGCACCTCGTGCACCCTGGACTGGTGGCTGGCCCAGGCCTCACTGGCGGGTCAGGTGTTCATCCTGAACATACTCTTCTTCTGCCTCCTGCTCCCGACGTCCGTGATCGTGTTCTCCTACGTGAAGATCATCGCCAAGGTGAAGTCCTCGTCCAAAGAGGTCGCTCACTTCGACAGCAGGATCCCCAGCAGCCACGTGCTGGAGATGAAGCTGACCAAGGTAAGGGCGGCCTGGACTTCAGCACAATTCAAACACCACGGGTGGAGAAGCTAGGGATGCTGGGAACGAAACAAAACACAAAACAACAAGGCGGGATCCTATGCCATTTCCGTGCTTCTGAGCTTGGCCTTTGTCATAGTCTTCTCCTCTGTCTCTGTCTTTCTCTTGCTCCTTCTCAGAATATCTTAACGATTTTATAAAAGTGGGTCCATGGGTGATTATCTGTGGGTGTGGGATGTGGTAGAGTGCTTAACAAGTACAAGGCTCTGAGTTCAAACCCTACCATACAGAGTCACACACACAGCCACACAAATAGAAAAACTGTGATGAATCATATAACAGGCCTTGCTGCTTTTCTACCAGTTTGCATAGATGCGTTGTGAATGTTGTGAAGGACATTCTACCACTCAAATGACTCATGGAGGAAATGAGAGGCAGCGTGTGCATCTGGTGGGAAGTTTTTCCTATCATAAGAATGGTTTCTGCGGGGTTGAGTCCCAGGGTAAATCCTAGTTTTATACTTGGCAGTGTCTTAGAAATGGCGATGCAAGGAAAAGAGCACCCAATTTGACAACAGATCAGCCTTTAATACTATCCTAAACTTCTCATTTGTGACCCAGAGTTAGCTACTTGGCTTCCTTGAATTTCCTATTTCCTCTCTTGTGCTACAAGAATAGCAATACCTTTTTTGTTGAGTCATTGTAGAAATTCAGTGAGGTAAAGCATCCTGTTCTGTTGCTGGTTGCGTAGTAGGTGGCAAAGGAATCATAGTTTCTCATTTTTCCTACAGATTTAAGGAATCCTGGCTACCGCCAAAAGCAGCAGTTTCATTAAAGTATAAACAAATTTCTACTGTGACATCTGCCCTAAAATTCAACTACTTTTAATCATGACTCACATCTAACCCTTAATTTCTTTCTACTGAGTGAAGGAAGAAGAAATTATCTCATAGCGGAACTTTTTTACTGTCTTAGAAGTCTTTTTCTTAATTCAGCTGCTGCCTGGAGGCTGATGCTAGCTTATTCACTTGCAGTTTCTGATCGGCACAACAGCCTCGTCTAAAAGCTTAGATTAAAAAGCCAAGATTCTGGGACTGAAATCATTTGCTTTTCTCTGCACTTTATTCCTAGCTGGGTTATTTTCTAGGTCTGCCTTCTGCTGGGCTGATCTTGGCAAGCTGAAAACTGGCATTGGTCTATAAAATCCAACCTGTAGCCTCTCTACATGTGGGTCATTTCCCTCTAATTAATTGTTTAAAAAAGTGATGATTTAGTTGAATTTTATAACAGACTGAAATTTCATGGCCTATAGACAGAGAAACAGGCAGACAGACATTAAACATAGACTTTATCTTTTTGGTTCAATGTAATTTCACTTTCACATTTCCACATGACTCGGATGCACAAGTTTCACATTGAGTCGCCAGGCTAAAATCAAGAGAACCAGAGATTTTCTTATCTTCCCAGAGCCACCTTTATGTTTCAGGTTGCTTTTCATAAGATCATGATGGTGGTGAGCTGGCGATCCTGGTTTGGTTGTATCACCCATGGGCCCGGCCATTTTGCTGAGCTATTTAATTCCTTCTCATCTCAGTAACAGTTATTAGGAAGCCTAGTGCATGTTCCTTATCCCAGCGATGAGATATCTTTAGAACATCATCTCAGTAAGCTCTGTCCCCACTCTCTTCTTTTTCTCCCACAGCCCTGTCAGTATGTATTGGGAGTGTGGTTAGAACCTGGACTACAGAGGCACAGATTTTCTTCTATGCCCACAATGCATATGCTCTACTGCTTCTAACACTGGTGCTCATCTTAGTAAGATAAGATCGAATTGACCTTCTCAAGGTCAACAACTAACTCCTCTCACAACCTTTGGGCTGTAGACCCTGTAGCAAATAGAATGGAAAACTGGTTCTGATTACTATGTGCATCACCTAAAATTTTCAGAATAATCTTAATGCTTGTAATTCTTTAGGGTTCTAGCTGTGGATATTCAAAAAGAATTTCTCCACTCCACTCAAAACCCTTTACGTTTGACACACATACACACACTCTCTCTCCTGTATTGATTTAGGTTTAGATTTTGAAACTTTTTTATATTTTGAAACCAAGAAGCTGATAAATAAATGTTTTATTGCTCTGGGTGTTTCTCTTAGTAAAAAAATTATAATATTCAAGATATTCATAAAAACACCGTCACTGCTAAATGATGGTAAGATGAGAAAACAATGCCAGAAATCTTCATTATTTCCCCCACCCCCCAATATTATCATGCTGCAGATGCTGGCTTTATATTCATTGATTCACATTCATGTAACACATGTCAATCATACACAATAGCTGGTCCTCCAGTGAGGACCCAGATCTAGCAGGTACCCGGATTCCCCTCAGCACTACTCCTTTCTATAAAAGAGGCTTCCTGACTCTCTCTGGCTGGTGACGCCCCCTGTCCACAGGGCACTCAGCATGCCACTTTTAGTGGCACTTTTCACGAGGAGCCATGTATTTGTTGCCCTTTTGTTTTTTCTTGTAAATGTGCAATGTAAAAGTAAGCGTGTATATTCTGTTTGCTTCTGCACCCTACCGCCTGGCACCTGCTCAAATGCTTAATCAAGATGGCTTGAATGAATACACAATTAAATGTGCTAATCTAATTGCCTTGATCACTGTGAAGAGCTCCCTTGACCTCTGGACTGAGTGCCTCAGTCCCTTTCATGCCTGATGGGACGACTCCCTTTGTTTTGCTTTTCCCCATTGATTGTGAAGCATACTGTTTACCATCAATGTCTCCTCTTATTTGTTGCTCTCTGAATGTCATGCATCAATAAAGGATGAGGTTCAGGGAAACTTCTTTGTGGATTGTAAAGGTAGCTGGTGGGGAAACTGAACTGTATTGCTTTATTTTTATTGCTATTAGAAAGGTGATGTACAGAGAGGGTACAGTTAAGTTAGGTAATGAGGACATTTCTTTTTGGACAGTGTCACCCCTTCTTTTGTTCTCTCCCAGTTTTTCCCTCCTGTACCCACCTACAAGTTGCATAGTTCATTTTCAACACCGTGTCCAATGAGCATCATTGCTACATTTGTTCACCCTCTGTCCCTCCGTTTCTGAGCCTCCCCTTATACTCCCAAAGACATATAAATGAACAAAAAGGAGACAAACAACAAAAAGGAAAGACAACAAAAACGTATTGCTTTTTAAAAGTTATTTTTCAAGCCAGACACCAGTGGCTCACGCCTGTCATCCTAGCTACTCAGGAGGCTGAGATCTGATCATGGTTCAAAGCCAGCTTGGGCAGGAAAGTCCATGAGACTCTAATTTCCAATAAACCAACAAAAAACCAGAAGTGGTGCTGCGGCTCAAGTGGTAGAGAGCTAGCCTTGAGCTGAAGAGCTGAGGGACAGTACCCAGGCCCAGAGTTCAAGCCCCACCACTGACAAAAAATTGTTTTTCAATAATTAACTTCCTTTCCTCTTCTTAGGTGTTCTTAACTTAAATGGCACTTTCCAGAGAATTATTTCCAAAATGGGATGTAATCTTCCTATGCCTCCTTGAATCCTCTCCATTTCCTTCTCAAAAATGATCAATTTTTGAGTTAATGTACAATTACAGACGTATTTATCTGCACAATGCCTGTCTTAAAAGTTCACTAAGCAAAGTTCAGAGCAAAGAAGGATCTGGTTAGCTGGGTGAATAGTGTCAAGCCAGTGGTCCCTCCAGCTGCACCCAAGCCCCTGTGAGGTCTTGCACAATCCATATTTGATATTTTTTCGGGTCCTCAGTGGCCGAATCCCTCTCATGATGGAAAGTGTTCACCATCCTTATGAAGAGACAGAGCTACACAGCTCTGAACTTCTAACTCCCTGAAAAGTGGATCACTCATTTCCCAAGGCCCCCTGCCCCTGTAGCTTGAGCATGGCCTGAGCCAGCCCCACACCAGACTCCAGGTCCAGGGCTGGGAGAGATGCCCTGCCCCCCAACCATGACTGCAGTAGCCATAGTGTCTCCATCTGAAGCAATGTTATGTGTATGTCTGAGTATCATTTCTGCTCACCGAGTCTCCATTCTAAGTACGGTCTTTCCAGCATGCTCTGTGTGGTCCAGAAGCCTTCCCAGAAATCCCTTCCCTGCACCTCTCAGCCAAAGTCAGTTATGGTTCTTGGAACTCAGACTCTGTACTGGGTACATTTGGGAGCAAACCACTCAAGTTTCCAGGGCTTTACTTTTCTCAACTGTGAAAGTGGAAGGAAAAGAGGAATTCAACGATACTTTGATGATTGTCTTTAAAACTCTGTTGTTCTATAAAAGTAGTTATAGTAGTCCAATTACTTCTAGGGCTATGAAGGTAGATGACATGGCTATCCACTTGAGTATTTGTTCCCTTCTAAGCCACAACTTCCTACCTAAGGAACTGGGATCATCCACAGTGAACAGAAAGCTGCCCTGCTCTCCTCTCCACGCAGGATACTTGTACAGACCTTCTTGTCCTTCAAGGCAACCACAGGCTAGTCACGGAGTATGTGTGTGCTCGGTTTTAGACCACAATTCCAAGACATTGGTGTTAGAGTGACATGACCTAATTCGGCTCTTCTCACTTGAATCACAGCTTTTGCTTGTTTCCAGAGTAGTTTATTTTAAGATTTGAGAAAATAGCAACCGGGAAATGTAGAGTTCTTCTTTTCTGTTTTAGCAGGGATTCACATCGGTTAGCATGTGGCAGGTGCCGTGAAGATCTCAGAATATGTAGGTGGTTTTTGGTGTAAGTTTTATGGAGGAGGCTTTGAGGGAGTGAGGCCTTGTTATTATCCCATGGGGGAGAGAGAAGAAAGGGAAAACTCTAAGTAGACATGCTTAGGTTGCCGAAACAGTTAATATAGCTCAAAATCACCATCCTCCGTTTTGATGAAGTAAGTTGTCAAGTACCAACTTTCTGTTGGTACTGTGTCTCAGTGACCATTCCTCCACCTGCAGACAGCAGCAGTCTCAGAATTGGTGTTTGTTACCCCATCACGATCCTTTTTAACAACATTTCCCCAGGGGTGAAGAGCAAATCCACGGACTTGGTCAGTAGACCCAAGGCAGCAGAATCAAATGGTGGCATCCTCATGCGCCCGCCAATCACAGGCTCCCCAGAGGCGGGTCAGGACCGCCCCCTTTGCCCTTCTCTTTAGATAATGACCTCATCCACGGAGCCACTGAAATGCCTGTGCACCGGGTTCTGTGATAGACTCACTGTTCCATTCTGTCACCGTGGCCCTCCTTTTAAGCGTTTGCTCTCACACCCATTCCCTGTCTTATCTTATTTCGTTCTCCAAGGGAGCTTCTGGCTGAAGTCTGACTCCTGTCTGGGTGGAGGAACTTGGTGGAGGAGCTGGACTACCTGGCTAAGAAATTGTGCATGGAGCAGCAGGGGTTTGTTTTTTGTGTCCCACTCTCATGAATGGGGTGGAACCATGGCTGAGGTCATAGGGTATCTGGGAGCCAATGACATTCCCACACTTGCACACGACCTCACACACTCAGATCCCCGGCCTGCCTGAATGCCCGCACTGGGCTGTGCTGCCCCCAGAGGCAGAGCTAAAACCACACGTAACCCTCAGAACTTACTAGAAACCCTTGACTCCACTGTTGCTTTAATCAGCTCATTCACTGGGCTTGGATGGGGTGATTATGGATAACACTGCTTTTGTGCTCCTTCATGGCAGATTTGAGCTGGAGGCGGGAAATACCGAGGTCTCCGGGGGCCCTCTGTAGCGAGATTTATTTAAAACAAACCGAGTTGCAGATGTGCGATGCTTTTGTAGCAGCTAAGCACATATTCTGTGAATATCCTCCCACGAACCCGCCTAATTTAAGAATTTGAAGTTTTACTTGCTTTGTCAGTGAACCAAAAGCAGTGATGGAAGTGAAATGATTAGAAAATAATATAACAGGGCTGGGAAGGTGGCTCAGTGGTAGAGTGCTTGCCGAGCATGCAGGAAGCCCTGGGTTCGATTCCTCAGTACCACATAAACGGAAAAAGCCAGAAGTGGCGCTGTAGCTCAAGTGGTACAGTGCTAGCCTTGAGCCAAAGAAGCTCAGGGACAGTGCCCAGGCCTTGAGTTCAAGCCCTAGGACTGGCCAAAAAAAATAATATGACAGGAAAACTTGGATGTTGTGAGTACCTTTTTTGGAACTGCTTTAAGGGTATTTGGGAGGTAAGTTCTGGGAATTCAAAACAGTTTTAGAATTTGCAAAAGTGAGGGACAGACTTACAAAAGGATGAAGCCCAGTAGAAAGCTCTGGAAAAAGGAATGCAACATGACAGTTTTTAAAATTCTTGTGGAGTTTCAAATCTTCATTCACTCTTAAAATCTTCATTTAAAATCTTCCTTTCACTTCAGAAAGACAAATATATTGTACGGCACCTTTCCGATCTAGACTTTACTCCCTGGTTCTGCTTTAGATTTGATTTTCTTTTGTGTGTGTTGGTATTGGACTTTGAAATCGGTGCCTTGTACTTGCTAGACAGGTGCTCTACATTTTGTCCCCACAAGATCCTTAGTTCCATTTTCACTTGTGTATATGGAATATGATGACTCTCTTTCCCACCACGCCTCTCTCCATTCATCCATTCTTCCCTCACACACAACGTGTTTCTGGTATTCATTTTGTTAAGTGATATTGATCCACTTGTCAGTTGTAGGGCATCTGGGCTGTTTCCATTTCTGGACTATGGTGAATAGTGCTGTGATGAACAAGGATGTGCAGGTGTCTTTACAATGTCCTGACTTAACAGTCTTTGGGGTACATGCCCAAGGGTGGAATTGCTTGATCATAACTAGTCTTCTCTTTATTTCCCTTTTTTTTTTAAGAACTCCATACTGACTTCCATAGTGTTTGGTTTGTCTTTTTAATGGTGCTAGGGATCCAACCTAGTGCTTCAAACATGTTAGGTGAGCAGTCTGCCACTGAGTTCAGTCTCCAGGCTTATTTTTACTCACCTCAGACATGTAGTTCCATAGACAAGAGAATGAGGCTATGAAAGTTGCCTTGAGTCCAGTAACTCTGCCCCCACAAACGCTTATATTAATACACACACACAACTTGGTTATAATAAAACTATGTGCAATTGACTCTGAAAATAAGAAGTAAAACATCACAAATGTTGCTTTCATTGCTGTTTTATGTCTTGCCACTGATCTTCCACACAGCTTGTTAGCACCCTGAGCTGGGGACTCCTACCCCCTCCCCAACCCCTCCCATCCCACCTTAAATTAGGGAGTGAGAGGAAGAGGGAGCAATGTGGCCTCAGATAGTGCCATTCTGACACCTTCCAAAGGTTTAAGGGAACTCAGAGATAAATGGAAGTTTTAAAATTCCAGAAATGAAACTGGCCAACCTTCCTGTTTCAATTATGATAACCTAGGGCACAGAGTTCTCTGATTGGTCAGCCTTAAGTCACATGATGCCTAGAACATCAGCTCCATTAAACTCCAGGGAAGCAGAGGCAAGCTGGGATTACTAATGTAGATGACCCACTGGTCTGATTAAAGACAAACAGAAAAGCGCAAATGAAATGATGTCCACTACCTAGGAGGCTGATTTGAATTGTTTCATTGCTTATCTTACAGAGACCAGGTGCGGATACTCAGTAGGTAACAGTATATGGTAGAGAATAGGATGTCGGCTAGGGCCTGCAGCACACATCAAGCTTTATGTAACAGTCAAAGCTTTGACTTTATTTGCTCATTTTGTACTCTAATTAACCTTCCCCCCTCTTTTCTGATTTAGACAGTTGTCTGAACAAATCTGCTAAGAGTGGAAATTGTACTCTTGTGGGCAGAGATGTACCCTGATCCTCTGCACAAAGCATGTGAGATGTCCAATAGTACTTGTTGGCCAAATGAAGGAATAGTGATCTTTTTACCTGCTATTTTCTTTTCCTGCTCCATTTTGCTTTCTAGGTGAAACTTCCTGAGGAGAGGCCTCATTGCGTATTCTGGGCATACATCTTCTAGTGCTTCAAAAAGTGAAGGGTCAGCTGAGTAATGTGTTACCCAGCACACTGACCACATGAATGCAATTGGTCTTTGCAGCCTCCCCTCCGTCGCGTTCTCCTAGCAAAGTGAATTGCTCATGAGTTTCTGTGCACACCTCCCTCGTTCTTGTCTGTACCTCCGACCATGATGACCTCAGTGTTATAATTTTCACATACTTTTGGCACAGTGCCAGCAATATGCTACATCTTCCGTGGAACATCTTAATTTGCTCAATAGGTTATATTTTTATTCGCTGATCTGTTATTTAACTTAGGGTTCGTTGCATTCTACAAGGAGACCATTTTAGTATTAAGGTGTATTGGAGTTTGCTACAGCCATTGACATAGAATCTTGCTCAAAGCATTTGTTAAAAGGTTTTGTTGGCCCAAAGTGAGATATTTTATAGGGGCCAAGTAGGTAGCCAGAGGACAGTAATTAGAAGTACATTATTGAATGGATTGTTGGAGATGATGAAAATTTATGAGGGTGTTCAATATTGCATTTCTAATTATTCCTGGGTCCAAAAACGAGGAGGCCTTCAGGTAATTATAATTTTGTATGAGAGAAGAATATTTTCTGGAAAAATCGCGTTTTATAGAACCACACCGCTTTGATTGAAGCTGAATAAATCTGTTTTGTTGGATAGTCAGTGAATTTCCAGAGTCTGAGACTCAAGCTTAAAGAAAAACTTCACCCAAGAGAAATAATATTTAATAGAAATCCCCGAAGATAACGTGTATTAGAATTTCAAAAGGCAAACAGAGGTTCTCAGTTTCCTCAGGCAAATGGAGATGATTTAAAATTTCATCATGGTGAACATACATTATCTGCCAAGTCTTGAAGTGAATGTGGGTTGAGGAGACTGGAAAGTTCAGGGGAACTGCTGTCTTTCTGTTTATTATGTTGTTTTTCTTTATTGGCCAGAAAATGCAGACAAAACCATGATTAGGGTCATTATCTTAAGTTTTGGTTCCTTCCACATGTAGAACAAGAGTGGATTGAATGTGGACAATGAAATAAGGAATTGGAGTGATTGCTTCTGGAGGATCGTCTCAGAAGCGTATATAAAGTGGCTCCCGTGGGTAAAGTAAAGGGGCCAACAGGAGACAGAGTTTCTGGGGGTGGGAGGGAGTGGCTGGTCTTTCTCACCCCTGTCCTCCCAGAGTCTTACCATTCACTGGGTCTCTCCCTGCTCCTCCCTTTGTCCTGTCAGGTGGCCATGCTGATCTGTGCTGGCTTCCTGATTGCCTGGATTCCGTACGCAGTGGTGTCCGTGTGGTCGGCCTTCGGGAGGCCAGACTCCATCCCCATCCAGCTCTCGGTGGTGCCCACCCTGCTGGCGAAGTCTGCCGCCATGTACAACCCCATCATCTACCAGATCATCGATTACAAATTCGCCTGCTGCCAAAACCGTCGTTTGAGAGCGACCAAGAAGAAATCTTTGGAAGACTTCAGGTAATTTTTTTTCTTTCTTTTTAGCAGCTGGAAATGAATCTTATTTTCTTGATTTCCCAAAACCTGGGGTGGTTCAAGCCTCGTTGGGGTGCTAGCATCTGAGGATTAGAGCTGAGCACCTAGGCGTAGTTTCGGGAAGACTTCATTGTTCTCTTTACCTGAAGTTTCTGAAACCAAGTAGCATGACACGTCGGGGTTGGACCATAGGGTAGTAAGAAAAGTGATTCTAGTTTTTTCTTATATCTAAAATTACAACTTCTTATTTTTATTATTAATTGTTTTATTGTTATTAAAATGTGATTCTGCTTTTGAGCTGGAAACAATCAAAATGCCACACCGCACCTACTGGAGCAACTACCAGGTGTCAATGGCGCTCAACTACTTCCTTATCTGTGGCAGAATCCATTTTACTTCAAGAGAAACTCTTACACAAGGCACTGACCTAAAATTAAGTTTTCAGAAAAGAATGATTTTGTTTTTGTTCTTGTGAGCATGCATCACAACCAGTAGCTAAGAGCAACAGGACTCTGGCAGAAAGAGAGAAGGAGAAGAGAGGTGCTCTTTTGGCTGTGTGCAAGGTTTTCCATTTTATGCTCACAAGATCCCAGTTATACTTTCTTCTTGTCAGATGTTGGAAATTGAGATTCAAGTAATGCTATGGCTTTAGTACCTGTCCTTGGTTACAGAATAAACCAAGAAAATTTCCTCCTGTGCAATGAACAAGAGGGCTCAGGGAAGCCTAGATGTGGAGGGGAGGAGACAGAAAGAGAGTAAGAGAGAGAGAGACAGAGAGACAGAGACAGAGAGAGACAGAGAGACTGAGGCAGAGAGATAGATAGAGACAGAGAGACAGTAAGAAAGAATGTCATTGAAATGAATCTCTGCACTTACTCAAGGTGGGTCTTGAAGCCAAGTGTGAAACAGATAGCTCATTTCTTTGAGTTGAGGATGGGGTGGGAGGAGGGGAGATGGTCCCAGGGTTCTTGGCACTCACTTGACGTCTGGATGTCTATTGATTCCTCTTCCTTTGAATCAGTAGAGAGAACAATGGAGAAAAAAGAACCAGTCACAAAGCTACGAGAAGTATAGGTTTTGTCTTGTCCCGTCTCTGTGCTTGAGTGACAGAAATCTCATGAAGTTCAGTTCCTGACCATGAGCACATGAGAAAGATGATAAAAAAAAGTACAAATAAAAGTGGTATTACCATTGTTGCTGTGATGCAGGGGACAGGGGCTACAATGTGGAGATAAAAGCCCAGTATGAATGTAGCTATTTGTGATAGCTCTTTCATTTTGGACAAATTCACTGCATACAGCCTAGGATTGGGATGAGCTGACAATAGTAGGAAAATATAACAAATAATAATGGATATGTGGAAAAAGTCTAGGTAACAATTGTTGGCATATGTTTTTTACTGTCTTGTGAGTGGTTAATGCCTTTTCTATGGAACTGAATAGTTAAATCCAAGTGCTAGAGGGTAACTATGTTAGGGAGTAATAACACTTTGCCTTCATCAGCTATTGATACTTTATTATGAATGCAGGTAGAGAGAATATTTTAGTAGAGTGATGGGGAGAAAATAATGGCATACTTCTTCATCTAAAGGAGACGAGAACTTGACAGGAATAGCTGGAAGCAAATTTCACCTAGCTCATAATTTCACCTCACACTGGCCCTGTGTTCTGTACATTAACTCTCAAATGGGAGCAGCCCATAAATATTCAAAATCCAAGAAGGAGAAGAAGGAAATTTATGTGGAGAAAGTGACTTAGGGCCACAAACCTCTGGAAAAAATCAGCCAGGCTCAGCTCACCTCTCCTCATTACCCCTTGGTATGAAATTCAGCCATTGCTCTGCTGAAGGAGGCAAAGACTCTTTCTTTATATGGAATTTCTGTTGGGGAGTAGTGCAGAATCAGCAATAAGACTTGGGATGCTAGACATGATAACATCTTCCAGGAAGGCAGTCTACAGAGGTGTCCAGACGCAGAATTTAAAAGGACCTACCTCGGGAAAGAGTAAAAGATAGAAATTAGTCAACAGAGATTTATTTTTCATCTTTGTAAAGAATAAAATGGAATTTAATTGATCGTGGTTGTCATTAAGAAGTAAAGCAAATAAAAACTGTGGAGGTCCTTAGTGTGACTTGAACTGATAGGATGCTAGTCCCAGAAAGGTTGATAAACTCAAGAATAATGGAATTCATTCAATGGGACCAACAAACCAATCAATCAATCAATTAATGTTTGTCTTTCCTTTTTATGCAGCACTGGGGATAGAGCCCACATCCTCGGTTGTGTTAGGGAAGAGTCTTTCTATTTGCCTATGCCCCCAGCCCTGTGGCTTTCTGAGCTCTGAATAATACTCATTTATCAGAGAAGATTTTCTTGGGAAATATTTTGAGTTCAAATAATCAAAGCAAATCTATGAAATATGAGTAACTTCAACCGTTCCTGCAAAGATAAACTGATTGAGTTTACGTGCATCGAGTTTGTGAAGATTTTGGTAGAAGCTGATGAACCAAAGGAAAAGATGTAGCCATGCCTCTGGTCAGAAATTCTGTCCTTCTTCCCACCCCGGGAGTTCAGCTGCCATATCTTGTCTTGGGGAGCCAGTGGTGGGTGGCCACACCGTGTTGACGTGACTTGGGCCTGTTTTCATTCTCCCAGTGCATTCTTCATTGTTGAAAGCCAGTGAGGCAGAGGCTGAGAAAGGAAAACATGGGATTGACGGGGGGTGGGGGAGAGAGGAGGGGGTGTCCACCCATGGCCCCACATCTTTGTCTCAGCTTACACGGAGACCTGTGAGGCTGTGTATGGTCAGTGATAGGGTACTTCACATGGTAGGCTGATCTTAGATGGAAAAGCAATGCCCAACAACACAGGGCTATAGCTTGAGCGATAGAAGTTTTGTGACTGAGCGTTATCATCGGTGACTGCTTTAGTTTGCGGTTCTGCCTTTCCAGAGAGGACGTGTTTCATGCGTCAGCCACAGGGACTGTCTGAGGGGCAGGTGGGGCTATGACAGATTTTGTTCTAGAGAATGCTCATGGCAGAGAAATACATCTTAAACAAGTGGTTTGGTTTTAGAAAGCTCTGTCTGAAAGAACTACTTGATTTTGTGTATTCTAAATTGAACGACTTAATCTCTAATTCTTCTAATGCAAGTCTTATGCATATAATCTTCACGGCAGTCAAGCTGACAGGATATACACACGTGGGAATGTGGCATATGATATCTGTCTGCAAAGCTATTACCTATCCATCGTCTATGAATCAATGCATCAGTCTACCGTCTATCTATCCATCCATCTATCCATCCATCTATCCATCTATCTATCTATCCATCTATCTATCTATCTATCTATCTACCTATTATCTATCTGTCTGTCTGTCTGCTCTATCTATCTATCTATCTATCTATCTATCTATCTATCTATCTATCTATCTATCTATCTATCTACCTATTATCTTCTGTCT
The DNA here is from genome assembly GCF_019054845.1 of Dipodomys spectabilis. NCBI lineage: Eukaryota > Metazoa > Chordata > Mammalia > Rodentia > Heteromyidae > Dipodomys > Dipodomys spectabilis. The sequence continues at coordinate 3,225,629 of NW_024871346.1, read as the reverse complement.
GTCTGTCTGTCTGCTCTATCTATCTATCCATCTATCTATCTATCTATCTATCTATCTATCTATCTATCTATCTATCTATCTACCTATCATCTATCTGTCTGTCTGTCTGTCTGCTCTATCTATCTATCTATTTATCTCTATCTATCTATCTATCTATCTATCTATCTCACCTTGCATTTTTCTTGTTTCCAGGCTGCACACTGTGACCACAGACCGGAAGTCTGCTGTGCTGGAAATCCATCAAGAGGTATGAAGATGGACACATCACTCACGGACACATGAATTCACTTACTTGCCTCTTTACTGCTGTTAACATTCTATTGTGGCCACGCTTTCCTCCTTATATTATATATTTTATATTGTGTACACTTTCTTTGTCTCTCCATCCACCAGCTTTTCTAGGAAATCCCAGGGGCCAGACAGAAATGAGATGATAGCACCTCCCCGCCCCCCCTCCCCCATTTAGGGAATACTGGCAGGATAATCAATCCCGGAACTTGAGGTTTTACTTTAAAAAAATCATTGACTCACCAACCTGTATTAAGCCTGAGATATTAGGGAAAAATGCAAAGAAGTTTCCTTTATTAGATTGTGATGTCATTTCATTCCACCTTTGGCAGCATTTCCCAGTGTAGGGTAGGGATGCAGGCTCTGGGGTTCATTTTGTGGGACCATGTGTGGGGGTATTAGTTGGTGCTTCTGGATTTCATAGAAATTCTCTGTTCATTCTAGCAGAAGCTTGGACTCTATTAGGCAATAATTCTTTACAGGAGTCCGCTAGGGGAACAAGCTTTTTCTGAAATCCCTACATGGAAAATTCTATTGCATCTTTGTATTGAGGATAGAATAATTCCCATGGTTGGTAATTTTACCCACATGGCTTTTCCCACTCGTGAAGTTCTAGTTACTGATCCGGCAGCCCTAACAGGATGCTATTAGCGGTAATGAATTCAGTGGAAATTGCTGTTCCCAAGGACTGTTGCTTTGTGTTTTCTTTGTGATCTTGCTTCTTTCTTTCATTCATTTTTTTCAACAAATACCTTTAAGGTTCATAGATAAAGGGATGCAGATATGAAGATGAGCTGATGGATGGATTGATTCCAAAGGCAAGATCCTAATCTTGTAAAAGCTAATGAAAGAGGAAAGCATAAATACTAGCAAACACTAGATTTGCATAGAACTCCATTCCCATTTCGCTCTCATTCTCCCTTCTGACCTAAAGACAGGCGCTGGTGTCTCCCATGCTCCTCCATCTCATCTTCCTCCACTTCTGCTAGGAACTTTATCCTTACTCATCAAATCCAGTTCTATGCTTTTGATAGCTGCTTATGAGAAAAGTGAATCGGGGAAGAAAATGGCTCCTCAGGTGGCGACGTGACTCTTTACTCCATAAGGCTCAGCCCTCTGTATTTGACACCTTCAGTTCCTTGATCATTTGGTTTTCTTGAGAAGTAGAGGATGAGGAAGACTTTGATGAGTGCTATCGCTTTAAATGACAAAGAACAGCCATTACTCTATGACTAAGGCAAAAAGAGTTAACCACTCTATCTAGGACTAGTCACTGAGTATCATAGTCCGAAGAGAAGAGATACAATAAATCCTCATTAGGTTATGGAGGCAAGTGATTCCTGGCAAGATGTGTTAATTATACAGTGTAAAAGAACATGGCAGCTTCCGATGCTGGTTTAAAGCACAGAGTTACATGGCTAGGATTTGTCTCCCAGCACCGTGCCATTGGCAGACTTGTAAAATGGGGACACGCGCGACAGTATGTCAGGTTCAGTGTGAGGGTTAGATGAGATCGTGTATGTAGTAGTCACTTAGAACAAGTCTCTGGCAGAGGAAGCATCCTGTGTGTTCTGATCGCCATTAAGGTAGATGGTGATGCTGAGAAATGGGGATGGAAGTTATGAAGTTTGTAATGTTCCCGTCCACAAGTGTGGTAGCTCCGTGGAGGACGGCTTGTGTGTGTGTAAGCAAGGAGGATCAAGATGAAGAGGCTATCAGACTAATTAAGGGGTTGAAGACATTATAGTTGAAGAGGGCCTGGATTAAGAAATGGCTTTGAAAATAGAGAGAAAAATATGGTTTTAAAACCTTTTGAGAAGAGAATCTTGGAAATTGATTGCCGGGAAGATGATACCACATGTCGATGATGGCTCAAAGTGCACCTGCTTAGGAAGTGTGGAAAAGGAAAAATGGCTGATTCACAAGTGGTGTGTATGTGTTTGTGGAAGAGGTGATGGAGTGAGGGGAGAGAAGAAGCGAGAAAAGGACGTTCGGGTTACTATAGATTTGTCTGGAAGGTGAAGTTTAAGGTTGGCCTTGCCCAGGTATTCCCCAAAGGAAGAATGTACACTCTTCATTTATTAACTGTTTAACCAAAGCATGGCCTTTAACACAACTTAGAGAAGCATGTATGAGAAAGGATTATCATAGCGAGGAGGGAAAAGAGAGGTTAAATATGAGGTGCTTTGGGAGAGGGATCCTGGAGCTAATTTCTCTGCTAATTTGAATATATGACTTAAGTCCTCCCTGCTTTGATTCCACCTGTATCCGAGATACCCAGAGAACCGGGATGCACCAGAAATGTTACCAGGATTGATGCAGAATGAGGGTGTTAGTTCTTGGGGTGGAATTCAGAGGTGGCTGCCTAAACCAGCCTGTCAGTGGGTCACTTGTTTAGTATGCAGTGATCTGAGGAAACACTGTGCTGTCACCTAGCATGTAGTTTGAGATGTAGATGAAATTAGCTTTGAATAAAAGACATGGCATTCCATGTTCTGTCGAGGGTCAGGGTTTAGAAAGGCCCTATGAACTAAAAAAGATGGATTTGAAGAATCATACTATTATGACTCAGGAAACTAGGAGGATTGAGGACCAAAGCTGGCTTGGGCAAAGTTGGTGTATGATTCTAGATGAAAAAACCAACTACAAACAAATTACCTGGGCATGTGGTTCAAATTGAGAGAGTGCTTGACTATCAAACTACAAAATAATACAAGCAGAGAGAATCACAATAAGGATCATAACAAAATCCAAATGCATTTTGATATTTTACAAGTAGAACGAGGCGATTGAAATGTATTTTACAGTGAAATCCAATTATTTGATTCTTAAAATGAGATTTTACTCAAGAATCAAACATTGTACCTATTTATCACTGAAATGGTAACTAAACAACATGTCTCATGTAATTTAGTTGAAAAACATACAGCTGCCTTTGATAGTCTTTAACAACAGGAACCACAATTCCCTGAATGGGAATAGAATATTTGTCCACTAAGCCAGTGCAAACAAAGGAGAGAAGACTTAAGAGAGGGCGGCAAAGAGTTTAGCAGTGCTAAGAATTTCCACAGGATAATGTAGGTCAAAATATCCGTGGACATCAGAGAAGAAGATGCATACCATTGTAGAAGAGAGATGTTCACAAAGGTAGGTTTTGAATTCATACTCCAGTTTATTGAGAAGCAACCAGGCCCTTATGAGATAGAGGTAAAAATATGAACCCTTTTCCATTCCTTCTCTTTCAGTTTTGATGGGTGTGAATCAATTGTGTGTATTGGTAGAGTTCCTTGGATACCTGGGAGGTGTCCAGCTGTCTGGGAACATGACACACACTTGATTTGGTGGCAGGAGGTATCTGTAGTTGGCCTGCAGGAAATCCTGAGTGTTAGAAATGGGTCTCTTGAGAAGAAGCCCAGGAGAGCCGGGTTTGGGCAGTCGAGTGGAGGTATGTTCCATGCCACTGAGAACCTTCTGGAAGCAGAAGCGGGGCTGAGGTGAGAAGACAGTTCTCTGCTCTAAAACTGTGGGATACCAGAGTCAGAATTAGAAAGGCTATTTGTGGCTAAGGACACTTGAAGAAATTCTGTTACCTCCGTCTTGGATTCCTAGTTGGAGAATGCATTTACAGGACAGACGATTCTCTTTTGCACTGGGTGGTATCCTGCGCTAATGTATGGAGGGCGATTTAAATCCTTGCCACCCCAAATGTAGTCCAAGGGTCTGAGTGTCTCCAGAAAGCTGGTTAGAAATGCACATGTGGGTCTCACCCTCTGAGCCGTCAGATCGCCATCTGTAATTGAACTGGGTGACTTTGACTGACTGAACTGGCCTGACAGCATGCCAGTTCAAGTTGGTTAAGTCAGCGGTCCTGTGAAGACTATGAGGTGATCATCCTTTCCCATGGGACGTGGTAACAGGTGCAGCAGAAGCAGGCCAATAGACAGCAAGGACATGCTGGCGGCAGCTGTAGCGGTTGCACGTGAGTCCTCTGTGAACAGGACACAGAAAGGACATTCACCTTTCAATTCCAAACTACAGTGTTCTAGCTTTGGTTACTCTATGCTATATTCTGTTGCTATCCACTTCCCACATCTACCCGCCCCCCACGTCACGCACGCTCAAAGTGAACCAAAATTACACACAAATCTAACATATTCCAGCAAAAGCAAAGCATCAGAGCTGTTTGAGCACAATGAGCCGATTTTGCCAAGGAGCCTGTGGTATTTGCTGCCCAGAATTGGGTCTGATTCTTCACAGATTTGAGACTCCATCCTTGTAGAAACAAACCGTGGAGGGAGCACAGGTCGGTGACAGGTTTCCAGGGCTCGGGAGTGAAGAAAGATGACAGAAAGACAGCAAGTGACTATCAACACTTCCCGAGTAGGTGAAATTGGCACCTTCCTCCCAATAGAGGGCCGCTGAAATCTATACAAACACGTCCAAGGGAGTGTTTTGCAGGTACTTGCCACCAGTGAAGACTTGGCAGGGTAGCCTTCTAAAAGAGAATCTTATTCTTCAATTGAGCTCAAAGGTGAGGTGTGCGAATAGGGCCCTTCAATCAGAAGGGGAAGGAAGCAGGCATATCACAAAAGTGATACCTAGCCACAGAAGGAAAGATGCTCCAAGGAAGAGAGGGTGAAGCCTACTTCTAAGCTGTTTCATGCGCTGGGGTGGAAGGCAGAGACAGGCTGAGGAATTGGCGGTCAGATGAAGCAGCCGGCTCACAGGAGTTAAAGCAATGGAAATGTATGGGGGTTGAACAAATAAGGCAGAAACAGGAGGCAGAGTGGAGGCAAACCTGAGCATCTGGGAGAGCTCAGCAGCCAGACCATTCCCGTGTCACTCTGGAGGAAGCAGCCACTGCGGGCTCAGGGCCTGAGAGGGAGGACAGGCCTGGCAGATCCCCAAAATAAAGGTGGGGGCTAGGGGGCAGAGGAGAGCAACAACATGTTCTAGATAAGTCTGAAAAAAAATCCACTTACAAAAGAATCCACTTACAAAAGTTGATATAAAAAGGAAGCAGGTGTATGCCCTTTGAATTCATGTACAATATTTATTTCTGACTCCTGGAGAAAATTCCAGACATGGTTATGTCATTGTTCAATTTAGTAGCACCCGGACTGCATGAGAAGATCTGAATGTTGGTCCCAAGCTCAGGCCACCCTGAATTTATTGGGGAGTGAGGTGAACCCCATGAACTTGCCAACTGGTACTACAAACAGACATGGGATGGTAAAGGGAAGAAAAAGGTGTGATTTATTCCATACTTAGCAGTTTGGTGCTTTTGCTTTAATTTAACACGATTATTAATGAACAGTTTATCACTCGATTCAAGTGATTTTCAAGTGAACAAAAGTGTTCACACCAGCCAAGCTGCTAATACTGGTACGTTTCCCATTATGATGTCTTTCAGGGTTTTCTCAATGAGGTTCTGTGCCTGGGTGTTTGCGATTACAGGGAAGGCTGCACTTTCCTGGAAAATATGTGACTGGTTTTATTTCAGATGACAAACAGGAATGAAGAATGGAGAGGAGTCTTCTGAGTTCATGAGTGTTGATAAGAGCCAGGCCACGTGGATCCCAATGAATACAAATCAGCACAGCACATTCTCATTGGTGTGGGGAAATAATTAGAGCTGGTACAAGGGGTTGAAACTCAGGTCATTTGCCAGAAAGAAAATTTCCCTTAAAAATAATAGCAGCTACAATATTAGTTAAGTTTTACATGTACCGTGCATTGGTCTTGGGCAAACTACAACCACAGAGTCACAAATAGCTCATTGCCTCTTTTCTTTCATAAGCAATGGATTTTTAAAAATTGAAATGCAACCATGCCTATTGATTTCCACATTATTTATAGCTAGTTGTCTTTTTGAGCAGTTGAGAAGGAAATGCATGTTGCAAAATCTGGTACTTTATAGAAGGATATTTCTGGTACTTTATAGAAAGAAAAAAAGCCCACTTTGCTATGAATCTTTTTGACTGCTTAAAACAGCTTAACATCCAAAAGGTTATATATTTTTTTTATCCCTTATTTGGAAACTGAAGCATAGAGAATTTATACAGCCCAATTAACATCATATATAGCCTGTTAGTTTAAAAAAAAAAGCCAGGCTCCCTAGCTCTTAGTTGGCTCTGAAGTCTCTTATTGCTTTGATGTATGGTTATTGAGATTTATTCTGTATTTAAATTTACCTCCTCTTTTTTTTTGCTTGCTTTTAAATCCTAGTCTATTTCCTTGCTTGATTTACAAATGGGATAGAGAATTAGAAATGACTTCTATTGCTTTTAAGGCAGTGAGCAGGGCCTGGACTGTGAAGAAGGAACCTGTTAGCCAGCTGAGGGTAAATTCAAATCGTGGTGGAGTAGACAGGCAAACATAGAAGATGGTCTTTTGGTTTGAAGAGTGCAAGGGTGTGTTGGGAAAATGGACGAGTACATGGATGGTAGAGAATGCTGTGGCAGAGAACCTGTACAGGGCCTTGTAAGAGCACAAGATGCTGCCTTAAATGGCGTGGGCATGGGGTGGGGCTGGGAGCCAGGGATATTCATGAAAGGCGGAGTCCCTGGTCAGACTGGGGCAGACACACTTTCTAGAAGGATCTTAAAAATCAGGGAGAGAGCTTCCTGCCAAAGGGCACAGCACATAGCTCAGCCTAGTGTCTAAGAGATTCTGTGAAGCCTGATAGGAGACAAAGAAGGACAGGGATCTGGAAGGAGGACTCAAAGGGGTATTCTATCATGGCTGCGAACTCGTCTATGGAAACGATGTAAAGATGTTTAATCCAGCTGTCAGATTTCCATTCTGGACCGTAGCATCTGAGGCTGATAGAGTCCTCATCCCACCAAAATGTAACACTTGAAGGACCTGTAGTAGAGTTGCTGGGACTGCTTGTTTAAGATGGAAATGGTCGGTTCCTGCATTAGAGTCCCTCAGGCATATCGCCTGTGACTCTGCACTTAAATAGAGGCTCTCATTCTCAGACACCCACTATTTGTAGAGCACTGAAGGATGGATGGTTTACAGATGTAACCGGGCAAGATGAATCCAGGTTGATGAACATGGGGCTGGTGAGGGACGGGGGGGGGGGGGGCAGGGCATGGGCTGCAGAAGAAGGGGCCACTGGGATTTAGAAATAGTTTGGAAACAATGTTTTGTAAGACTTAGTGGTTAATTGGATGTGAATGCTGTGTATCACGGGAAAAGAAATGTATATATATTTTGTGCTAGTCCTCAGGCTAGAACTCAGGGTCTAGGTGCTACCCCTGAGGTTTTATGCACGAGGCTGGCACTCTACCAGTTGAGTCACAGCTCCATTATTGGCTTTTTTGGTGACTAATTGGAGATAAGAGTCTCATGGACTTTCCTGCCTGGGTTGGCTTTGAATGATGATTCTCATAGCTCAGCCTCTTGAGTACCTAGGATTATAGGCGTGAGCCACCGACACTTGGCCAAATATACTCTTCTTTATTAAATTTTTTTTTTGCTTCAGGTCACAGAGATGGGCTAGAGAATACTGTTGTCTGCCTCCTGCCTTTTCTCCTAGGTCAACTCATGTATTTGCTCTTTAACTTCCCTACTGTTCATTCTGAAATAAAACATGTCAGTTTGTCCAGAAACATATGCCCTATCTACTTGTCCAGAAATGAAAAACTATGTCCAGAATTGTTGGATGCAATGCATATTTATATATATTTTGCAGTGAAGAGCCTGACACACAGATGGCATATTTTGAAACTGACATGCCAACTGTGACATGAAATCTAGCAATTATCTGTTCTATGAGAAGACTGGCCACCAGAGATTATGAAGGGTCTGTTTATAAGCTGACATCATAACAGCATTTTTTTCCCCTGTGAGAAAATGTTATTTGGTTGATAGTTTTTCATTTTAAATTTTTTTGGTTGATGAAATCCCCCAGATGAAATCCTCAGACGTAACAACACCACACAGTTAATCTATCACAGAAACTGCAAAAGTGGAATGGTACACAAATCCCTCTCTCTCTGTCTCTCACCCTGTGTTCCCTAGGTTTGCCTTTCATGGTAGAGAATAGTGTTCCAAAATTATATCTTCTTCCTCACTACAGCCTAATCAGCCCTGTTTGAGGGATGTGTATTTGAGGATTCCATTTATTGTGGCTGTTCTAAACTCCCAAGAGAATACCATAGCTTCCCCTGGCCATTCCAGCAAAGCCCAAAGGACATGCCCATGGGAAGGAACATTCCGAAGAATCACTGGACCTGGGATCCTGCTACTTAATGGCCTTATCCCAGAGTGGCTGGATGATAATTTGGACTGAGGGAGCATATTCTCTAAGAAGAAAGACAGTGCCAGGAACGAGAGAGGAATGTGGCTTCAAGGATGAGGTGTGATTTGTACAGAATATTAAAGAATAAATCGGAGCCTTTGGAATTCTCAGGGCCTGGTATCGGCCAGGTAGGCACTTGAGCACTTTATGCTCTAAAAATTCTGTTTCTAGACAGAGGATGAGGTAGACCAGTTGATCTCAGCAGAGCCATGAGAAAGCTGGTGTTGAATGCATTCCAGAGTACAGGGAGGTGGAGAGGGATAGAACAGAAGATCCTGAGGAGCCCACAGTTTAGTCTTTGCAGGGTGCATTTTGTTGCAGTAATCGTTAGAAGACAGTAAAGTGTGTCAACAGATTGTGAGTGTGTGTGTGTGAGTGTGTGGGATAGGAGCCGGAACTAGAATTCTAGCAGGTAGAGCCTCCAAGAAGGATGGAATAGGATGAGAAGCAATGACAAAGGAGAATCCCAGGACCAATAGCAGGTGGGAGGAGCTGGGAGAAGCTGTCCATTGACATGACCGTCCACACCAGTTCCTCCTTTTGATGTGTGTGTATGCTATGTTTAGGGTCTCCCTTTAGTTTGGGCACCCTTTCATGAAACCTGACTTTCTCCTGTAACGGGAATAACAAGCTTGCTGGTGGTGATGAGGACAAACAGCAGAGCTCATACCCTGCCCTGCGCCTATACAGAAGTTACAGGTGTCAGTTGACTGCCCACCTATCTCCACGCAATTATCCTGTCAAGAGAGAAGGGATTAACAAGGACTAGCAAAACAACGGTGTTCTCCCGGCACAGTTGAAATGAACTGCCATTGCTGCAGTATTTCAATCCGGGAGAGTAGAAGAGTTACAGAGCAGAGAGAGCCCTGTCTGCGCTGTGCCCTCTTCAGTCTATGGAGGAAGGACTTGCCCTGTGCTCCAACTGGGCCCGTCAGAGCGGGACTAGATCTGATGATCTGGAGTCAGCTGACTCTCCCTCGGGGCAGCTGCCCTCCACCTGATGTAGAAGGGACACGAGGGTGGCTGATGGGTTCATGGTGATGGCCACCTCTCCAGATTGTTCCAGGCCAGCTCCGGGTTCAGTACGGATCATCTGGGCATTGTATACGCAAACCATTCTTGTCCTTTATGTTTAGTGTGGCGGTCATTGCCTGCTCCATATAGACAGAGACCATCCAGTTCTTAGAAGTGCAATTAGAGACTTCTGGGAGCACTTAGAATACCATTCTCTGTAAGAGGTGGGCTGCCTTCCTAGACTAGGAGAAACCTGTGGCCATTCTTTCTGGTGGGAAGGTGGGATTCATCATACAAGTGAAATTTAAAATACTGAATTGCAAATAAATAATAATAATGATAATAATAATAATAATAATGCTGGTCCTGGGGCTTGAACTCAGGGCCTTGGTGCTGTTTCTGAGCCTTTCTGAGTCCAAGCTAGCGCTCTATCTTCTACATATGCTCAGGACACAGTATGAGCTCTGCTGTGTGTCCTCATCACCACTAGCAAGCCTGTTACTCCCGTTACAGGAGAGATAAAGTCAGGTTTCATGAAAGGACACCAAAACTAAAGGGAGACCCGAAACATAGCATACACACATCAAAAGGAGGGTAATAGACATAGATAGTGCCACGTCTGCGTTTTCTGAATGGTTTATTGGAGATAAGAGTCTCATAGACTTTCCTGCTTGGGCTGGTTTTGAACTGCAGTCCTGGTATCTCAGCCTCCTGAGTAGCTAGGATTGTAGGTGTGAGCCACCCATGCCTGGATAAATTATTAAATATTAATACTAAAGAACCCAACCTCCTGGGATGTTCCTCTAATACATCCTGGAGAATATAAAGTCAAAGCAAACAAACTGAACCCTGTTTGTTATTGTAAAGAGAGCCATTATTCCCAAAGCTCAACAGAACAACTCTTTCTTTTCTTCTTTGCTCCAGGAACATAACTATTGAGTCTAATTTTTAAATATGACTCTTAAGCAAAGGAGAAAGGCATTACGCCAGACTAGAGAGAATGGGCAGAGGAAGGCTGGAGAATGGAAACAAACCAGAGCACCTTGTAAGCCTTGAATGGATTAGAAATACAAATTAGATGAATAGAAAGGTCCGGCCAGGTGACTGTGGAATTGTCCAACTGGGAGATGACGAATGCAGAAACACAAATCTTAGTGACAGGCAGGTGAGCAATCTGTGCCCTTTCTAAAGGTTAAGTGAATAATAATAGGATTCTGTTAATGCACCAAAGTGAACTGAAACTCTAAAATCTACAATTTGGATATTAAAGTAACTATAATTGAGCATAATTAAGAATAATGTAGAATGCTTAAAATAATGGCATTTAGAACAAAAGAGCAGTTTAGGAGAATTTATCTGGAAAGGGTGATTTCACAGTTATCATGATAGCTCCTCCTCCTCCTCCTTTCCCTCCCACCTCCTCTCCCTTCTCCTCCTTTCTCTTTTCTCCTCCCCTCTTCCTTTCCTCTCCCCTCTCCCTTCTTCCCTTTTTTCCTCCTCCTCCTCCTTCTCCTCTCATTCCTCCTCCTCCTCCTTTTCTTCTTTCTCCTGCTTCTCCTCCTTTTCCTCCTCCTTTTTCTCTTCCTCCTCTCTGTCTTCTTCCTCCTCTTCCTCTTCCTACTTCTACTTCATAATGAGGGTTAATTCTGTGTCTTGTGCTTGCAAAGCTCTACTACTTGAGCCATGCAACTAGCCCTTTTTGCTTTGGTTAATTTTCATGGTAGGTCTCGTGTTATGCCTAAGCCTGCTTTGGGAGGGGATCCTTCTACTTGTGCTTTCCCATGTAGCTGGAAAGAGAGGTGAATGCCACTGCATATAGCTATTGGATGAGGTGAATGTCACTGCATATAGCTATTGGATGAGGTGAATGCCACTTCGTACAGCTATTGGTTGAGGTGAATGCCACTGCATACAGCTATTGGATAAGGTGAATCCCACTGCATACAGCTATTGGTTGAGGTAAACACTACTGCATACAGCTATTGGTTGAGGTAAACACTACTGCATACAGCTATTGGTTGAGGTGAATGCCACTGCATACAGCTATTGGTTGAGGTGAATGCCACTGCATACAGCTATTGGTTGAGGTAAACACTACTGCATACAGCTATTGGTTGAGGTAAACACTACTGCATACAGCTATTGGTTGAGGTGAATGCCACTGCATACAGCTATTGGTTGAGGTGAATGCCACTGCATACAGCTTTTGGTTGAGGTGAATGCCACTGCATACAGCTATTGGTTGAGGTGAATGTCACTGCATACAGTTATTGGATAGGGTGAATCTCACTGCATACAGCTATTGGTTGAGGTGAATGTCACTGCATACAGCAATTGAACTGCAGTTGCCCAGTCTTTACCTCACAAGTAGCTTGATTATAAATTTGGGCCACCATATTGGTTAGCATAGATACTTCTTTTAATTACAAAATCAGGCTCTCTGGCCAAATATAGATTCCTTGGGATTCCCTGGCATCTCAGCACCTTGGTCTTCTCAAAGGTAGCTTCCATTAAAGGAAGGCTGAACATAAAGATGCCTGTTGCTCGCAGCCCACTGAGAGGCACGCTCAACTTTGTCATTTGGGAGCTGATTCTGAAATGTCTCCTGTCCAACTACCCATTTATTTTGGCTATGGGAGCACAAATCACAGACATGTGAAGAAGAAGTTAAATGAGAAGTGCAATTTGTATTACATTTCTGGTTTCGATGAAGAGTGGCTTGGGGGGGGGGGGGGAGAGGCTGAACTTGCCTGTGAACCGTCCAGCTCATTTCTCTCCACAGCCATGACCACAGCTCACCTCTTGGCTCTGAAGCGCAGGGAGAACTTCACCTCCAACAACTGATAATTTGCCTTTGCTTGAAGGGGTGTGTGAATCTCAGGAGGGTAGCCAGTGTTCTTAGATGGTTGTGTGTATTAAGTGATGTCATGTGTATAGGCACACATGACATTATTTTCTGGTTTGTGTAATTATGTTTGCAAAACCTTTCAAGGAAAAATTCAAATGTGTACAAAATGGATGAATTATATAATGAACTCCTATCTAAATCCCAATCTCAGCGGACACTGACCAGCGCATAGCCTATCTGCATAGCTGCGGTCACTCATCCACCTTCTTCCTGCCCCGCCCATCTACCTCTGATATCTTGAAGAAAACAACATCTTGGGATTTCATCAGATATTTTATATGTCTGATTTGTGGGAACAAGATTCCCCAAAGCAGGATGCCTAGAAAGCCTAGAGAGAAACATTAAACTAAAGGGTTCTGACCTTCAAAGACCCTGGGCAGATGTGAGACACCATCTCTTTCCTTTAAAGACTCAGTCTTTTTATTTATTTATTTATTTTTATTTTTTTATTGTGAAAATACTGTACAGAGGGGTTACAATTACATGGGCAAGATAATGAGTACATTTCTTATCAAGCATTGTAGCCTCCTCCTTTGTTTCCCCTTCCCATCCCTTCCCATCCTCCCCTTGCCCCCCCCACCCAATCCTCTCCGCCCATCCCCCAAGACTCAGTCTTTTTATGTGAACACATTGATTCTTAAATGTTTGCATATAGAAGCTTATTGTAACCAGAACTTTCCAAAGTTAATTTATCTCCTTGTATCCAGGAGATTTTATTTACCTCATCTGAGAGACTGTGTGTGTGTGTATGTGTATATGTGTATGTGTGTATGTATATGTGTGTTTGCATGTATGTGTGTATATATGTGTATATGTGTGTACGTGTGTATTTGTGTGTCTATATGTGTTTGTGTATGTGTTTGTATGTGTGTGTATATGTGTGTTTGTTGTATATGTGTGTATGTGTTTATTTGTATGTGTGTATGTGTGTATATGTGTATGCGTGTATGTATATGTGTGTTTGCGTGTACGTGTATATATGTGTGTGTATGTATATGTGTATTTGTGTGTTTGTATATGTGTGTCTATATGTGTTTGTGTATGTGTTTGTATGTGTGTGTATATGTGTGTTTGTTGTATATGTGTGTATGTGTTTGTTTGTATATGTGTGTGTGTGTGTGTGTGTTGGTACCAGGGTTTGAACTCAGGGCCTTTCTCAGCTGTCTAGCCCATCATGGGCACTGTACCATTTGAGCTATGCCTCCAGTCTAGCATTTTGCTAGTAACCTGGAGATGGAATCTTACAGACTTTTCTGCCTGCACTGTGTTTGAACCACGATCCTCTAGGTCCCTGCCTCCTCACCATTGGTGCTGCATGGGGATTTTTAGAGACAGCATTTCGATCATCCCCCAGGGCTCACCCTGTGCCAGGTTTCCTGTTTGCCGATGGATTCCTTCTTTCAGTGCTTATTAAAAAACAAAAGCCTTTGACGGTGGGATTGACATACGGATCTACCCATCCCTCTGTTTTCAGAAGAGAAGACTCACAAACTTAAACTAACTCCACAAAGTCAGCTGGCAGGTGAGCAGGTGGAGGCTTTTCCAGGCTGGCGGCCCCCGCGCTGAATCCTGCCTGGCACACGGGCAGCGGAAGGGGCCTTGTGGTCCGCACTGCCACGGGCCTCCTCCGGTGCTCCCCACACTCTCCGCCTTGCTTACAGAGACAAGAGGCACAGCAGGACCACAGCACACATTTAGGGAGGCACTAGGCTAAGGAGTTCCTTGAGTAATCAGAGTCTCTGTTTTTATCCTTGCACATGTTTTTCAAAAATCATCCTTAAGTAGTCATATAAAGGGGTTTCAATTCAGCACGCCAATTTGTGAGTACACGGCGTCTTGGTTCTCTCGTTTTTATTGTGCGTTGGAATGGTGAGATGATTTTCTCCCGTTGTCTTAAATTTTCCAATGCCTTGGAGAAAGCAGAGGGAAAAATTTTCCAGTAACTCAACCCAGCGAGTGGACGTGTCCTGTCCAAAGTCACAAGCTCATTGCAGAGCTAGAATTCGAATTGAATTATTTCTGCCCAGAGAAATTAGGTTTGACTGGGCATGGGGTGGGATTGATAAAATCTGGTGAGGACCCCAACTCTTGGGTTTTTCTGGAGGAATGGGCGATGGAGGGACCTGACTTAGCCCAGCATGACTCGGGCCTATGGTATTGCTCTTTCAGGGATGGCCTGGTGCTTCCCTTACCTTCTCTTTCATGGTTTGTGTGCTTTAGGGCCGTCCTTCAGGCCACAGCAAACCCTGCCACATTACATGTGGCCCGTGCACACCTACCTTGATCTGACAGCTCCCGCGCATTTTCTGTGCGGGGTGTAGCGGGCAGGGCTCTGTCCCTGCCACCCCCCTGGGTCGCTTTTGCTTTTGCTTTTGTTTTTTTAACTGGAGGTGCCGTGAAGAGGGGCTGTGAGCTGCTGTCCCGCTTTTCTGCTCAAGGTCAGAGTGTTGATTCCTGGATGACACGTTAGGTGTTTATCCTCTGAGTACCCCATTATGCAAACAATTACCAATAATTATGCAATTATTTTCCCATGTATCATGGGAAGCCGGACAGTCCTCTAATAGCTGCAGAGAATTAAGCACCAGCATTCTCAGAGCTTTTGCAAGGCAAAAACCAAACAGCTGTGATTAACCGGGCATTTATTCTGGCTGAGATGCACTTGTGTGGAGCTGGGGAATGTTTGGATGCGTGGCTGCTAATAAAGGACATTATCTCTTCATTAAAGTAGGTCAAGGTAAGCAAATGTGACACGTTTTTTTCCCCCACATGCTATAATTACCCAGGGCAATTCAGTAGACTTCAGACCTGTGTGTATCTAGACCACAGAATTATATAATACACCATCATTCATTTCAGGTGATTAAAAACGTCTCTGGACAGATTAAAGCAGGAAAGACACACAGTGAAGCACTGTGTTCTTATTATCTATTAAACTTACTCTCATAATTAAGGAAAATGTAAAATGAAATCTTAGCGTGAAAAATAGGGACTACAGCAACCCATGTGTAGCTCTCCTTACAGTTTGATAACGTGGCCACAGGAAAAGAATCTCTTTATGTCTTTGGTTGGCTTATTTAAGAATGGGGATCAGATCGTAAGAATTCTTTTTTTTTTTTTGTCGGTCATGGGGCTTGAACTCTGGGCCTGGGCGCTGTCCCTCAACTCTTCAGCTCAAGGCGAGCGCTCTACCACTTGAGCCACTGCGCCACTTCTGGTTTTCTGGTGGTTTTATTGGAGATAGGAGTCTCACAGTCTCTCCTGCCTGGGCTGGCTTTGAACCGAGATCCTCAGATCTCAGCCTCCTGAGTAGCTAGGATGACAGGCGTGAGCCACCAGTGCCCGGCGTAAGAATTCTTAAATGCGTTGTTTTTTGTTGTGGTGGATATAATAACATAATGTGTGGGTTTCTTTTGCCCTAAAAATATAATTATTAATTATAATGGTTCAAAAATGGGAACAAATAGAGCCAGAATAGAAAGGCTGCCACAAATGGCAGCAGTCTCCAAAATGCTTGGGGGTGCAGGGATAAGGCCTCGGCCTCTGCTATTGGACCCCCTCACAGCCTCCAGTGCCAGCAGCGAGAGCCAGGCAAGCCAATCCTGGAGGCAGAACAGAGAGGAGGCTCTTCCGGGAGAGCGAACCACACACCAAACTACGTATAGTCAGTCAGCACTGGCTTTCGGGGTCTATGCCCCCGAGAGGAAAGTAAGGGGAGAGGTCTCCCTCCTCTCCCCAGGCCACCTCCAGTCTTGTTTCAGGTTTAACTAGGTTGTGCTAATATAGGATTAAAAGCACTGATTTTATGTTCCCTGGGAACTCCTGCTCACATCAGACTTTGCAGCCAATGAACGTGTAAAGGACTTGTGTATCAGTCACCTGGTCCCTGCCTCATGTGGGAGGTACTGAGGCTCAGTACTCCTCAGTACTGAGTACTCTGCAGTGAGATTATGAAGGAGGCCTTAGATTGCAGCATTGGTTGGTAGATAGACCATTCTGGAACATGCTGGGGGTAACTTTCAGAGAGCTTTCTGGTAATCTGGTAAAAACAAAACAAAAAAAACCCTCTGCAGTAATTACTTCCTAAATAAGAAGATAAAGTCCATGACCTTTCCAAATAAGAGAGAATGCCTGCTTGGAAGTCCTGGGCCCACACGTGAGCCCCCGTGGAGGGACGTGGCTTGTGCTTTGGCAGGGAGCCTCCTGCATCCGGGCGTCCGCTGGCACCGTGAGGATTCACACGCAGTGGAAGGAATGCCAAGGGGGTCTTTCTGGCTTCCAGGCAAGTGAGGTCCTATTTCCAGGCACTGTTTTATGTTACTGTCATGCTGCTCTGGAGGATTTGCCATTTGAGATTTCCTATTTGCTCTAAAATAACATTTCCAGTTCTTCTTTTAGAGTCAGGGCGATACCGATTACAAATATTTAAAGTGGCAAAATGAATTGTTGCTGGAGAAGGTATAGCCCCTCCAATGAACTTTGCTATAATGTAAATACATAGGAAATGTATAGTTTTATATATAGAAAAATGTATATACACTTGTCTCTTTATATAAATGTGTATATACTTTAATCTTTATATAGTATGTGTGTATAGTACAGGAAATGTATTTATACACGTATATGTATATAGAGAATATACACATACATTTCAGTGTACTTTAAAACCACTAATGATACTACAGAAATACTAGGAGACATTTTTTAAAAGTTCTTTTTTAAATGTTCTTTTCTTGACGCTTTCAAATTACAGCAGTAACTCAGTCTTACTGGAGCAATTAGAATGATCTTGCACAGATGTGGAAAAGCAAACATATCACCTCCCTTCCAATATTATTTCAGTGATATTATTATATGCATTCTTCTACTTGACTCCCTATTCCCACACAGGGGAATTTTAAAAGAATTTTAAAGTTTTGTCTTTTTGTTTTTTGAAGAGACAAACCTATTGGCAAAACCTATCTGGTAAAACCAGATAACAGAAAATCTCACGATGCTTGACGTGTGTGTGGTGTGTGTGTGTGTGTGTGTGTGTGTGTGTGTGTGTGTGTGTGTGTGTGTGTGTGTGTGTGTGTGTAATCTTAGTATGGAAGAATCTAGATTAAAGGTATGGGGTTAGACTGTGGGGTTGGGAGTAGGTTGAAGAACAGAAAAAAATGCATTCTGTCTGTCGGGATGTATTTCTAGAACATCAGTGCCATGGGAGATTCTAGATGTTATGCAGCCCAACCTCTTTCAGCCTTTGTTCACATTTCCTAACTCACGCTCAACAGAGAGACAGCATGGTAGCATACCAGTCAATGGAGATCCTTCACCCTTAGGGCACGGCTGGTCATCCTAGTAATTTAATATGCATGCTTGTGTGGTCCCAGGGTTAGGAAAATCAAGCTAAAGAGTCATGGTTCTTACTTCCAAGCAGGTTGGTAGGTAGAGGTAGGAGTATGGTCCAGGGCCCACTTAGACAAAAAAAAACCAAAAAACAAAAACAATGTCACTGAGACCTTATCTCAAAGAAAACTCGGGCATGTATCGCACTTCTGTAATTCCAGCTAGGTGGGGGGGGGGGGGGGGAGATAGATAGGAGGATGGCAGTCTGAGGCTAGTTTAGCTACCTGAAAGGTAGCTAAAACAAAATGTCTGAGGCTTGGCTGAAGCGGTAGAGCCCCTGCAAGCATGAAGCCTTGAGTTAAATAAAATAGCCCCCAGGAGCAGACTAATAAACTAATAAATCTTGGCAGGAGGGAAGGACTGTGCAGTTTGCATTCTGTGGGAAGTTTTTCCTGTTGCGCTTGTACTTGTGGATAAGCAGGGACTAAAAGCAGCAGCTGCCTGACTTCCGGATGCCCACAGCTTCACTTGGAGACCGTAGCAGGGTGAAAGGACATTTTTTTTCTCCATGCAGAGATGAGATTTCAATTAAAACTCAACGGGGAATGATTGCATCATTCCAGGGTTCCTTTACAGCCTCTTGACAAACATCATTACCGCTGGATAGTATGTCTGTCCACTTCCTCAGAAAATCCTCTCTGTCTCTCTGTCTCTCTGACTCTATCTTATGTAGCTATACACCCATTCATTATTTAACTATCATGTTGTGTATGCATATACATCTTTATATACACTTGTGTATGCCTGAATCAAACAGCTCTAACTCTCATCGGAAGTTTTGTGTGGTGAGTAACACTTACTTTCTATCTGGAGTTCTCAGAAATGGGGAAATAGGCCATCTTTTTATGGTAACTGGTTTCATTAAAAAAATCAGCACACAAATTTGTAGTGGTTCACGGTATAGCTTCTAGTCATTCTGGCTAAACACTATCTTGAAGCCCTTTCCCATTAGGCTTTCAACGTTAGGATCTCTCTGTAGTTGCCCACAACAAACATTCTGCGCTATAAAAGACAAAACAGCTCCCTGCAACATGAACGATCTAGTTCCCATTGCCGAGACGTGTTTAAATAAGTAGATACACACGTCTAAGGCTTAGCGCGTGCGGTTCAGGGGCTGTAGTCAGACACATGGTTCTGAGTCTGTGAATCGTTAACCTAGAAAAGTGTTGAACAGGAGTGGAAATCCATGGACAAGATGCACCTCAAAAATGTTGTTGTTTTCTTAAACAGAGCAGTTCCCGATTTGCTAGCACCCATGTTATGGATGGAGAGTCACGATAATGGTGGTGGCTGTGGCGAGAAACATGCACCTGTTTTGGGAGGCCGAGAAACCCCCACACCTGTTCACCCGGGCTTCAGAAATAAGTGGCAAGCTCCAGTGCATGTGTTGAAACACGCTGACAAAGAACGTAGTGGCTTACTTGTGTTTATTCTTTGAAGCTTGAGAGAACGTACATGTTCAGATGCCAAAGTGTTGATCCTGAAGTGCAACCCCAAGCGTACAACCTGCATAGATGACTAACGAGACAGTGACCCCAAGATGCAAATGGGATCGTAAGCAATAGCAAGGCGCAGAGTAGCTTCAGCTTTTCATTCATTGTGTTAGCTATAGAACCTGATGCTTTTCACGTTGTAAAAAAAATGTCCTGGAAACCGCCACCCATTAATTCTTCCTATGTAGACAGTTAGAATTTTGAACATTATCTCGGACGCTTGTAGAAGCATACTCTGTCTGGTCAATGTGTACACAGCATTTGAAGAACTCTCTATGACAATGTGCAAAAGATGTTTGGCTCATTAGTTCTAGCCCAGTTGCTTGTGAACTGAAGGACACTTTTAACTACTGTGTTGGGAACAAATGGCTTAATCCTTGTCAGTTTCTCTTTATCCACACATTTAAAATAATTTCTCTCCCTTTTTCTTTTCAAGCCACAGCTGTGTTATTCGAGTACATTCTTTTCAATAAAGAAAATATATTGCACTGACATTCTGAATCATTTTGGTTTTGTTGGTATTGTTTATTTTAAATCTAAAGATTCAGGAACGTGGTGGGTAATAAATATGAGACTTGGACGGATTTAAAACAGGGTTCCTTACGTTAAAAGAGCCAGCCAACTCGCCCTATTCAGTAATTCTCCATTTGACCATAATAGTGATTTGTGTGGACTTTCCTGATACCACAAAGCTGAGGTAAAAATGCTCACTGGATGGGAATATTTCGGAACATTTGGCAGTGCTGCCAGTCTTCCAAACAGCTCAAGAATAACTCTATGAGTTATGTCACTGATTTCCTTGTCTAAACAAGAAGAAATGTCCCAAGGTCATACTCCAAAAAAGTAGAACAACCAATAAACATTCTACAGTACTCCTTATCCCATGTCCTTAGCAACAGCCTTAACTAACTGGTTCTCCCATCGATTGTGTGTGTTTACATCGAGAATTGTGTGTGTCAACAAGGGTCTCTGGTGGTTACAGGGGCCTACTACCCAGCAGCACTGTCACAAGCAATTCAGTTCTAAATCATGTGTGTTGAAGGACGACACAAAAACAGCAGGAGAGAAAGTAGTAGAGAAATGATAAAAAACAAACCAAGACAGAACAGAGGGCACGTGAGGGGGTGTGTTTGTGTTTCTGACCATCAAGAGAGTCAGACAGGGAGAGCAGAGAGGGGAGACGAGGGGCTAAATACAGACTCACAGAAAACCTCTTCTCACAATGTGTCAGTAGTATTTGAAAACCATTGAGACTATTGCCACACACTAGTGGGCCTCTTATCCAAAGACTAGAAACAAAAGCACCGTTCTACTGTGGTAACCACACCAACCATGCAAATGAACAACAGCTCCCAAGGCAACTAGCTCCTGATCTTAGACGCTGATTCCACTGAGAGTTTTACTTGTCATGTGTCACGACCCAATGTCCGTGGACAGAAAAATTTCATCCTCTGCAACCTTTTAGAATCAGGATTCTCCTGTGCTCCGCTTTCAATTTCCTGGATTGAGATTTGATGTCATGCCTGGGTATTTTACCTTTGGCCTTCCCTCCACAGTCACTCTGTCCAGTCTAACAGCAGCACAGCACACGCAAACGAGTCTCCTGTGAGCCCGTGAAAACAATAAAAAGGTTTTGTTGTGCACGTGACACGTGTAGTTTGTGTTCTAACTTCTCCATACCAGGGAAGACACCAACTCTTAATGCTAGCTCAAGTCTGTATCAAACTATAATTGAGGATCAATAACCTCAATGAATATTGATTAATACCTTAGTATTGATTAATATATATATGAATGTATGTGTGTGTATTATAAGGTTCTGACATATATACTGTTGTTATAACTTACTTCACGGCTGAGAAAAGTGAGTTAATTATGCACCTGTTTGGTAAGTGGTAGAGCCGTTGTTGAATCTAGCCATTCGCTGAGAATGCCTGAGTTTGGACTCTGTGGGTCACACTGCCTCACCCCAAAACACTTACCTCAGACATGAAGTTGGAAGTCGCCACAGCCTCACGCATGAGTAGATAGAAGCTAGGACAACTTGCCTCCCTCAACTTGGATTTCTTCCCCTACAACACCAGGGATTTGGGGCCTGTGGCACCTCAGGCCAGCTCAGCACGCATGGCTTGCTTGTTTCAAGTGAGCGAGCGGTTCTCATTTCCAGGAAAGTGTGAATTCCTGTAAGCGTCTCTATCTTTTCAACACATGGGTAGCAGATCGTGGATCATTAAACTATAAAGAAGGTGCACATCGTCTCTCACGTGCGTACCGTTTCCCCAAAGTGCGTGCCATTGAAGCACACTTTGGCTCGTCACTACCTCCTCCCTCCCCCCCCCCACCCCCCCAATGCTGCCCCCAAACCCAAGAGGCAGCCTGCTTTCTCACCATGATCTCAGGCTTCATTCTTCAGTAGCGCACCACGCAGGGAGCGATAGATGGTCCATAGCCTAAATTCCACAGCACAAAGCATGACACCCTAGCCAAAAAGGTAGGCAAGTCAAAAAGGGCTAGAGGTACAGTCTCAGGGGTAGAGGGCTGCCCGTGGCATCCTGAGCTGCCCAGGGTCCTAAAGACAATCAGATGGACAGAAATATGTAAAGACTGTCAGATAGACACATGTAGCTCTCCTTAAAGGAAGCTCTGACAGCCTTTGAAAAGTCCTAAAGGAACATAGTGTTCATTTTCTTTTATAGCTGAAAGCTGCCTGTAACCAGTCAAAGACAACCTTCTTCCCATTACATGCTAAGAACATTAACAAAATCATCATTTGAAGATTTTGTTTCAAGCTGGGCGCCGCTGGCTCACACCTATAATCCTAGCTACTCAGGAAGCTGAGATCTAAAGATTGTGGTTTGAAGCCAGCCTGGCAGAAAAGTCTCCATTAGACTCTTATCTCCAATTAACCACTCAAAACTGGAAGTGGCACTGTGGCTCAAGTGGTAGAGCACTAGCCTTGAGCGAAAGAGCTCAGGGACAGCGCTCAGGCCCTGGTTCAAGCCCCACAACCTGCAAACCTCTATGCATATTTTACTGAGCTCTCTTTCTAATAGATACCAGATAACAAGTGATTAAAAGTGTCTTCTATTAAATGTATAAAAAGACTGCCTTCTTGGTTTTTGTAATTTTAAACTCAAAATTATATACATATAGACAAGTTATGTAAGTAAATGTAGCTATCTGAATTATAGGTCATTTGAAGATCAAGTGGGAGGTGAAAAACAATCACAACTTTTTCTTAAAAATAGAGGCAAGTATTAGCTGCCTCTCAGGTTGCAGTGACAGATGCATTGAGGGGGAAGCGACTTCATCTCACTAGGCCAAGTGAGGGGCGTCGGGGGAACTCTGTGTACAATGGGACATTCGGCCGCAGCCGCAACCGCCGGTGCAGAGCACAGCTCCTTGGGTGGATCTCACGCATTGGTGATTCATGATGTCCCAGGTTCCTTCTGGTGTGAATTTCCCCTGATTCAGCAGAGCTGACCGAGACCGGAGCAGGAAGTCATCTCACCTCCGTCCCTCCCAACAAGCCAAAGGTAATATTTCTTCAAGGTCAAGTCCAATGGAAAACAGGACAGACTGAGAGGGGGCCTGAGATTTGTACTAAGAACTAAGTAGGCCATTTGGCAGAAGCCCCAACTAAACTTATGGAAATGCTGAAGAAAGCAAAACTGCCCGCCAGGCAGGGGCTGCAGAGTGTCAAGGTGCGTCCTCACCAATCTCTCTCTTGCCCACTTTAACAGTAACCCTCACGCTGCAAGAGCAAAATCTTTGAAAACACTATTTCAGTTGCACAGCAAAAATGCTCTTCCCGAGTTGGGAAGTTGGCTCAGTGGTAGAGTGCTTGCCTTGCATGCCTGAGGCCCTGGGTTCGATTCCTCAGCACCACATAAGCAAAAAGAAAAAAGCCGGAAGTGGCGCTGTGGCTCAAGTGGTAGAGTGCTAGCCTTGAGCTGAAGAGCTGAGGGACAGCGCCCAGGCCCAGAGTTCAGGCCCCACGACTGGACTCCCCCCCCAAAAAAATGCTCTTTCGAAGATTTTATTTTTTTTTTAAAATTTAACTTTAGATGTTGTCTTCCAACTGGCTTCAGAATCTACTGGAAAGTTTAGGAGAGAAGCCAATGGCAATTGTTTAAATAATACTATTTTTTTAAAGCTTGTATTCAAAACACCAAGTAGATACTCCATTAGTTTTCTCCCCCTCAGCCTTCGGTTTTCTGGCCACTTGCTGTGACCTCCATGATTTGACTATATGTAGATTAAAGAGTATGGGTCTAGATTCTTAGTATGGGTATCAACTCTTAGGAGTCAGAGAGGAGGCTTACATATTCACAACAGAGACCAGCTCTGAGAGCGTGGTTCAAGTCTCAGCTCTCTTCTCTCCTAGGCTTGTGATCCTGAGAAAGTATTAACATCTTGGAGATGCAATTTCTTAACCAGGAAAACAGGTGTAAAGGGAGAGGGCCCTGGGTACATGCTTCGTAGGGTATTTGTGGAGACTAAATGAGATACACTGTCCACAGCACTCTCCTAGCCAGCTCTGTAATTCTATCTTACATTTCATTACATTCTATAGAGAGAGAAAAATCAAAGAGACTACTGTTTTGAAAGGAAGATTTGAGACATTTCTTCTCCCTTTATAGCCCTTGTTTGTTGATAAACTGGAATGGACTACCTTTTATAACCAATACAGCATCAAAATGTATTTCTGTGTTAATAGAAAGACAGAGAGAATCCAATATTACTGCTCTCCATCTCTTAGCCATGTCTATAATCATCTGTCAATATCTATGAATAGGACAGAATGAAACCTGCCACAGACTTGCAAAAAGAGGAAGGAGGAAGAAGAGAGGGATGGGACACAGTGGAGCGGATGTGTTTGTTCAAGGTCATGATGTTTCATGGATGGAAGTGTCCCCAGGGCAGCCAGGGGCCTGCGGTCACCGACTTCAGCCCTCAGCCCTCTTTTCCTCCTCCGTCAGAGGGCTGGGCTGGCCTGGGAAAGCCAGGCAGTGCGGGGTGATGACGTTCTGCTCTCTGCAGCAGCCCTGGACGCCCTGGGAAGTGAACGAATTGTTTTGACCAAGTGGTCAAGCAACTCTGACACACTGCAAAGATCAGAAGCCTGGGGACAGTGTGTGGCGGCCCAGCGTGTGCCCATCCCTCTTCTTCTCTTAAGAGAACGAGGCCGTCAAGGTGGTCTTGCCAGGGCCTCTCGCGTGGCTACTTCATCCTCGCCTCGTTCTGCGTTCTCTGTGGTGCTCCTGCGTTCCCTCTTGTCCTCTCCTGCTTACCTTTCCCTCTGCTCCCACCTTCTCTTCTGCTCCACCCTCCCTTGGTCTTCTTTCTCATCTGACAGAAGTTTCTAGAACCTCTGTGGAGTCCTGGGCCCTCAGGCATCCTCTACCCTGGCACTGAGGGGAGATGTGGTGCCCCGTAGCTCACCACAGCTTGACTTGGGGTCTCTCCGCAAGGACCCGCACCTTGCCTGCTCACCCAATCCGTGCGATTGCCGAGGGGTTTCATGGTTAAAAAAACAATTAGGCCGGTTTTCATTTGGAGTTTCCTTGGCCTTTTTGGCTTTCAGCTTAATTTTGTCTCCTAAATGAATGAATTTTCATCGACATTCAAACTCCTGAAATTCTGTTGACATTTCCTTTTTTTTTTTTTTTTTATTTGCTGCTGGTTCTTATCTGGTCCGATCTGCCCTTGTGGTTATATGCCTTCTTCATGGCCTAAACATCTTATACACAGCATTCACAAACTGCCCAGAAAATGCTATTTGAAACGGAGAAAGGATAGGAATTGGTGGAATAAGGTGTGAAAGTTGGTGGAGTCTGTGTTTGTTTCAAATCCACCGGGTAAATATATGGAAGTATCACAGAATCTCCTCCATATTCTACATGTGTGCTAACTCATACATAAATAAGTAAAAGTAGATCCATTTGGAAGAAATGTGAATACAAATTTAATTTTTGAAGTTAGGTAAAAAGTAACTCTTTGGTATAGCAACTAAAAACAGTATAGACCTTCTTCATCATAATTAATTAATTGTAAGCATTCCCTACAATGCTATATAGCCACAGGGCAGTAATAACGGGAATTCATCAGATGACTCCAAGACACTGAAGAAAGATTGCTCTATAATTAATAGATTGTTAATGTTTCATAACTGTCATTACATCTCAATTCTTTGACAATAGGATACACATAGTTAACATGTACAATATATTACTAATTTCCCAAAGGTTGAGGCTGAGATGAACAGCAGAGCAAAAATAGAGAACAAACTGATCAAAGATCAGTATGCCTTTTATAAGGGAATGTCTCTTCTCCAGAAGGGAGAAATAATAGTAGTAATAATAATAGTAGTAATATCCAGTCCTTGTGTGATGAAATTCTACATTGAGAGCTTTACAGTAATTGCTTTGTACAAATCTATGCGTGAAAGTAAGAATACATGAAATAAGTGTGATAAATCAGTGAACAAATGATAGTAATATGTCAATGCATACTTGCTGACTCATAATTCACATGGAAATAGCTTATTAACACACATTAAATGTACAAAGTGAGGGGTTTCTTCGTGATACTTCCATGCATTACCTGCTCACACTTTAAGATCCCAGGGAAGCCAGACATGGGAAAGTGAGATAACTCTCCCAACCACAGACTTGGGTTGGCCAATTTCAGATACAGAATCTGAAGCGAATCCAAATATTTCAAATTCCAAACACCTTGTGCTTAATTCCCAAGCTACCTCTCAGATTGGCATACTCTAGTGATGTAAAAATAATGAAAAGTGGAAATAATTGGAAATGGGAAATACTGAAAAGGTACTATGTTGTCAAGCAAACATCTTATATTATCCAGGAGTATACAAGGAAATAAGAACACATTGTTTTTGTGAATGCTATTTACAGCCTGTGGGCCTCGGTAACTGGAAAGTTCCTTTTTGTGGGTATGATCTTGGGTGAAAAGAGGCGAATCTGAAGAACGAGGTGTGGGGCCAAACCTTACTCTCTCGGGAAGAGCTCTCATAGAGACTAGAATTTGAGATGCCCCCCCTCCTCCCCTTGAGTAACTTCTGAGAAAGAACAGCCCAGGTGCTCACCACTGGTGGGAAGGGATATGCCGAGTATCTCCTGTAATGAATGAGGTGTTGTTGGGAAATTATACCCCCGGAGAAACAGTTGGAAGGCTGGAAATTTTCCTGTGATATAATGCTCCTTAGGAGAACAAGAGTGTACACTCCACATAGTGGAACATCTGTGAAAGAGGGACAGTGATCCACTCCAATTTGACTAAAGAATGAACGCCAGTATCAGATAGAAGGAGGCCATTCCTAGTGATTGTCTGAAGAGATGCTGTATTTCCATCATGAGAAAGTGATCGTCCTTTGAAAGGCCCTTGGCAACAGAAAGTCGTATTTGTAGAAAGGCCTGCAGTTTGGGATACAGGATTAGACTGTGAATAATGTAGGGTGAGGAAGCTCACTCACAGTTCAATCAGCAAGGCTTAGGGTATGGTGACTTTCTTTTGTGAACTTTACAGCAGCTAGATGTGCAGTGTTAGGAGAAGAAAGGAGGGGCGCTAGATACCGTTGATGGAACACATTCATTATTTTTATACACAAGGCTAAAATGTTATCGTTCAACCACTTAAGAGCGGGAACTGAAGGATCACCTCTGCTCCTCCATTTAACAATGCTTGTCCAAAATCTCCTGAGCAACGGAGAAAGACGTGTTGGGACGAATAGGTTCCCGCTGCAGGTTCCTGGGCTCACATTTGATTGCTACATTGACCTTTGAAGAAAAAAATCCTACAGAAAAGTATGCAGTATGAAAAAGCATCCCCTACCTATCTGCCTTTGCTCTCAGAGCAATGTGATAATGAGTCCCGGCTTCTAGAAATACCACCGATTGCCTTTTCAAGCATCTATCAGCAACAAGCACTCAACATAGACTGAACAAGTACAGCATATTCTGGGCGCACTGGCTCAGATCTATTATTTTCCTCCCAACTTGCATGGCTTCTGTGTGTCACTGCTCTATTTTTCCTGAGCCATGGTCTATTTTTGTGTGTGTATTAATCTGACTGCTTCCAATCATTTTCTTCCACTATTGAGCCTTCCAGTGTGTCCTGAACTCTTTCGGAACTGGAAGTGGCCAACCTCTATTCCAGTGATGAGTAAAAAGCTATTTTCATCTCTCAGAACCATCTTGCAAGTCACCTCAAGTAGCACTGGCCTATTTATTTCTTATAAATATTACAAAAGGGACTCTCAGCTTGCTTTCTTGCATCTTTATTCAGCTCTGTTAGCCTAACTGTATTTTTGGTATGTGTTTCTCCTAAGTGCACATCAAAACTTATGTTTCTGGCAAGTGTGTGTGTGTGTATGTGTGTGTGTGTTTTATTCCTTAATGCTTGGATCTTTAACATTTTTGATTGTCTTCTCTGGTGGGGTTTAGGACCCCTGTCTGCTTTATTTGTAGAAGCAGGTTCAGCAGTTCTGAGTGGATAATGAAGATGTGAAACCACACTTGACTTTAGGGACTGCAGAGACCCCTCCCTTCGTTAACATTCATTTCTGTGCACTGGCTGGTCTCCTCTGTTATTCCACCACAGGAAGGTGCACAGCCCAAGGAATCTATAAAGAAGACTTCGAGAATAGTACCTAAAACGCTTCCTGAAATCTGATGACTCCAACACATCATCTGCATACTTATTTAGTGCCCGTGTCAGATGTGTTTGTTTTTTTAAATTAACATGTCATTCTTTGTGAGATGACTTTGATAGGTAAAGATTTTTCTTTACTGTTAGATCTGTATTTCAGCAAGCTATAAGTGCAACTTTATCAAATAACACGGACATCTTTGCTTTCTCTCTCCCAATAGGCCATTCTGATTCCCCCTTTCTCTGTTGCTTCCTTTCTAAGGGAAATATTACAACCAGCCTAAAATATGGGGTAGGGTAAGGCACATGTAGCCCACTCTCCTAACTTTTTCAGACAGTTTTCTCCATGTAAGTAGGCAGGGCAGACCGTTTGGAGAAGGAAAGTCTGTATTTGGTAGAATCTTCCGCAAGTTGGCAATGGCATTGGGAAAATATAAAGCTGAGTGCTTGCCCTCCTTTCATGGCATTCCTGTCATTCTAATTTCCCAGGATATCTTTGTTTTGAGATGCAACCATTATCTTCCTGAAGCATTTGGGGAGGGGAGGTTAGAATAGAAGAATCAAGGCTCTGAAGAGATTTGTCACATTTGATGTTAGACTGATCAGGTTAAAGATGTCACATCCACAGTTTGCTATGATCAGAGAATATATTGGAAAAGTAACTTAATTATTTTTTTTCTGGTGATAGTTATTTGAACTTGGCACCACATCTTTTCTTTAGACTGGCCAGCTACATGGAAGCCACATCCCCAGTCCTTTCTTGCTTTACTTTTCAGTCTTTTTTCCCCCCAAAAGTGACCCTGGACTGCGATCCTCCCCCATAGCCTCCCGTGTAATTAAGATGATAGGAGCCCACTGCCATGCTCTGTTTATTGATGGAGGTAAGACCTTGCTATCATCTTACCCTGGCTTCTTGAGTGGCTGAGCCTGGCATAGAAGAGTAACATTTAACCAAATGTGGCGGGGTCCCCAGCTTCTAATTACCTGGAATTCCTAGTTCTAGCATGTCCCTCATGGTTTTCAGACCTTCATTTTCATTTTTCTCTCAGTAGCAGGACTTTCTAGATTCCCCATTCCCAACCACAGAGAATAGGAGAGGAAACCCAACAGCATTTCTAGTATTTCAGTCACATGACTTCAAGGAAGGAAGGAGCCACACAATTCATATTTCTTTGACAAAACTTTAATTACAAAACCAGTCTTCTGATTATAAAAATTACTCAAGCTGATAAATCTTGGTAAGTTATAGAGAGAATAATTTTATGAACATTTTTTGTACCTAATAGAAAAAGTTAAAATAATTAACAGCATTCATCAGATTAATTTTGTTTCCACATGGTTTTCTAATATAAAAAGCATATAGATATCAACTTTTATAGAAATCCATATACGTCTGTAATAGCTTTTCATAATGGGAAGATACAAGTGTTGTGTTTAGATAATGATATTAACAGTTTGTTAATGAATCTAAACTGTCACAGCTAGAGCATGACAACATTTGTGATCCAAATGGCTTAAGGGAGATTTAGAGACTGTTGGCTTTGGCCAAAATGATCTTTTGGAGAAAACCTAGACAGAAGAATTCATATTTCACACCTGAAAAATATTGCAAGTTTTCTGAATAACCTCGTTTTCTTCTCTTTCAACAGTTTTGTACCCGAATGGAGCTGTGTGCTGGTGTGTTGCGTTGCCTGTGGAAAATGACATGAGATCAGCAGAAAACTGGAAATTTTATTCTCTTCCCTAGGCTAGTAAGAATATATACACACAGACGATACAAGGTTGCAAGAAATCTTCATTTTCATCTGGTGGTTAACATCTGTCCTGTAATACAACATCATTAAAAACAAACAAACAAACAACCCATCATCTTGTTTTTTTTAAACATTTCTATCCTGGGAACAGGTTAGCATCACACTGACCTTTCAACCATGGCCTATGGCAAGATAAACCAAATGGCTTTGTATTTGAACAATAATTGAAGAGTCAAATGGCCTGACATAGTTGCATGGAATTTCTACATGTCTTTATTGCATCCTGAGATGTTTCAATATTGTATTGCAGTGATGGTTCACTCCCATCCTATAGCTAAGCTATTGAACCCATAGTGTTTTGGTTTAAATGGCTCCTTTGTCTCGGCAATACCTTCCTTAGAGCTTCAAGGGAGTGGATGGATGAATTATTTCCATGTGGAAAGTGGCCATAAGAAAGCTGCGAAGTTCGTCATTTAAGGAAGGGGACACTGCACCCGTGTATACAGGTAGTAAACACAGTAACGGTCATCACTGAGTGTACTTTGAACCAGTTGGCATTTCCACACCCACATCCTAAGCTTTATTTCATTGTGATCACATTTTAACAACTTGAAATTATAAAGACACTATATGGTACCTTGAGGACCGAGGATAACACAATTATGGATGTCATTGTTTTCCATTCTCTAACCCAGACACCAACACATACATTTCTGAAGCACTTAGTTGATTTGAGCTTGTCAGCTAGAGAGACAGGAATGGACCATCGATGAACACCCAACCTTGAGTGCTGCCCCTGTGGACTCTTGGACATGCTCTAGAAAGTGCTGGACTAATTGAACGAAACAGGTGAGAGCATTGAACCAATATTGCAGTGGTTCTAGGAGAAGAGACTGTAGATACAAACAGATTTTATGACAGGCATACTGCAATTCTGAGTTCAGAAACAATAGTAGGAAGAAAAATAGGATTTTAGCTTCTAATATTTACCTCCCTCCATTAACAAATTTATCCTGTCAGATAAAACAATGTGCACAAAAGAGAGCCGGACATATTCGTTTGACTGCAGCTTCAAGATTCAAGTGGATAAAAGTATAAGCAGCCATTTCAGCTGAAAGTCAAACAGAACTAAAAACATTAGTGGAAATCACTGCTATATGGCTTCCCAGAAGCTGTAACAATTTTGGAGAGCTTTGCATATGCTGAAACCTATGTGCAATCATTCATAATGCCTTTCCCAGCACAAATAACATGGTGCTCCATCAACATAAATTACACGTCACTTTGAAAAGATTATAATAAGGTTAAACTAAGACACACACACACACACACACACACACACACACACACAAAAAATTGGGGCGAGCGACAACGTTATTATCTGCTTGCTGAACTGAGTCAGAACTTCAATGGATGGAACTGAATAATACTTCTACTGGTATTAAAGGAACTAAAACACATTCCATACAGGAACAAGTTAGATGCTCAGGAAGTTCTAGGAGAAAGAAAAGCAACACAGAAATAGTACCTTCGTACAGAAAATACTGCTTGTATTCCTTGTGGCATCCAAGAATTTAAGCCACCCAGTTTCTCCTTAATTTTTTCAGGTATTAAAGGACTGGTTAATGATCTTATAGAACCTGTGATTTAATTACAAACATATGTTTTTGGGATTAATCAATGATTCATTAACATGCATTTGGGAACAGCAGGCGGAATAGCAATAAATTATTCATTTAGAGGGAAGCGAGAAAGATACATTTTTTTTCCTCCTGCTTATGACAGGCTGGCTTTTTGTGCTTGTGGGCCAACTCCTTATATTCCAGCCACAAATGGCTTGAGGAAGATTATTTTTCTTCCTTAGCTTAAGATGAAGAAGCATAGCAATGGCTCCCACTTGAATTTGTGGCTACTGGGAGAACATCGCCACGTTTCCACTGTGTTTCTGTTCCTTTCCACTGACCAGTTGGTTATGAACACGGTCCCTGCTCTGTTAAAGGAAATTATGGCTTTTGTTAAAAGGTAAGCTGCTGATAAATATTTAAGGGGGTGCAAGGCTAGTGTTAATATTCCTCAGCAAGGAGACTTTCACATTGATTAGTGAGGATACCTTAAAATTACGTACTAGATAATAGATGTGGCTAATGGCTTCAGCTTTACAAGTGAAATCCCCGAGGTCTTCTGTATTTCCCTCACACAGTGTTTCGCTTCAGTGCCCCAAATCCCGGCTATCACTTGTGTCTACCCTCACCATGTTAGCATTCCACTCTTCCTGGTTATTTCCTCGCTAGCATCTTCCAATAGATCAAGAACATTTAAGAAAAGAAACCACGCCATACCTTGTCTCCATCCTAGACAGGGCTCAAGGTAAGTAAATGATATGAACACACAAAACTATCTATCCATTAAGGAAGTAAAAAATATGTAACTGAAAATGAGAAATTCCAGGACTTTTGAGTAATTAGACTTTGGGCCATTTTTAAAAATCATTTTTTAAAATGCCAATACTGGGACTTGAACTCAGGGCTTCATGTTCTCAGCTTCTTTCATGCATGGCTGGTGCTCTACCACTTGAGCCACATGACTAGTTCTGGCTTTTTAGGAATTAATTGGAGATAATTAATCAGAGGAATTAATTGGAGATAAGACTTGTCTGTCTTAGCTGGCTCAGGAACTGCGGATCTCTGCATCCAGAGTAGCTAAGATTACAAGCATGAACCACCCATGAAAGGCTAAGCTATCCTTATTTTATTATTTTATTTAGCATCATGTCTAAGCTAAATAAAAGGGGGCAGAAGTGATAACATGAAGGGAAGTGACTTTGGGTCAGCATTCTATACGGATGGACTTTTGTAATATTGCCCTTCCTTCCTTCCTTCCTTCCTCCCTCCCTTCCTTCCTTCCTTCCATTTGAATTCTTGCTTGACTGTTGTCTTCATTTACCATTATCCCCTCCTAGAGGATCAATGATGAGTGTTGGAATCTGTTTGTACTCATATTTACTAGTTTATTTTAGTGTATTAACTTTAATCAAAGAAAGGTTTGTAACTTCTTTTTAATTAATACAGAGATGGATTGATTGGGTTTGATTGATTAGCATTTTACTCCCAAATAACCCGGCACTCATCAAAATTTCTTTCCATCAAAAATGTAATAGAGTAACTTCTATTATTGCAAACCGTATTAGCTAAGAACTTTGAACCATGTTTTGATGAGGTTAATTTCAGGCAGAGGATACAGTTGGAATTAGCATTGTCTCATAGCACTAATCTTTCAGTTAAGGCAAAATAGGTAGCTTCACTTTCTCCTCTCTACTAGACATACTATTATTCTGAGCAATCTGAACAGTTTTTTCTAGTGTAGAGCATGGGCTACATTACTTGGCACATTATCAGTTCTTCCTGAAAATTTCTTGGGTGGATTAGTAACTCAGTGGTGTGGCTAATTTATAATGTCATTTTATTTTCCTAGTTCCCAGGTAACTGAGTGCTCACCTTCCCAATTGGTGAAAAATTTCTTCTAGTCAATAATTATTCTCTTAATCAACCTTGAGGTATGACTTCCAAATATTGAGAACGATAAAAAAAATCTTAGTATTTACTCATGAAGCCTTAAAAAGGAAACTCTATTGGAGCATTTGGTAAGAGAATTTTGGCTTTTAGAAGTATTTTGTGTGCGGCTCTGCTATGAGTTTCAACAAGGCCATTTCCTTTTTAAAATTTTAGTGGCACGGGAGTTCTAACTCAGTCCATCTCAGCCAGTGTTGAAGCCATTCGGACTTTGAACTAGTTCTTGTTCAAACAGGACCAAAGACATCTGCAGATGCTCTGGGCTCTGATTTAACTTAGCATTTCTCTCTTACAGACAGTATTTATCAATGCTCCTTTTGTGTTCTATTTGGTACTGAATGATTCCACATGCAGAGAGCGATCCAAACGCTGTGGAATCTAAAATGTATACATGTTTGAAGATTGTAGAGGTCAATAGCAGTTGTCAACTTGACTGAATTGAAAGATGGCCCCCTTTTAAAACCATTGTGCAAATTTTGTCCACACAGGCAGTGACAGGAGTATTGCTAAGGATTATCTCAGGCCTTGGAAAAACCGTGAGCACAAAGCCCAGACACTTAACTTCCTTAATGATATATGATAACTTGCCACCATGCCACGTGTAAAATAATATTCCATTATTATTTAGCATAGTAATAGAATATTATCCAGATTCAGCCCTTCTGGATCATCTCCCTAGTTGACTCACACACAGCATTTTAGGAGTTGTCAAGTTCAGCAAATAAAAAAAATTACGAACTGACCAGTTAAATTCACATCTTAGCTAAGTAGCAACCAACTAATGTTCCGTGTTTTCTCTAGAAACTTTCAATCAAACTGCTGTGTTCCAGGACTTCTCTAAAAATGATATATTCTCTCCTACTTTCTATGTTTTCAGAATGGATTTGTTATGCACAGATTCTTCAGACCCCGGGCTGGGATGTTGCTAGCTGTCCACATGTTTCCGCTGTGGGAAGACATGGAGCAACTTGGTCCAAGTAGGTCTGTTTGTCCTGCGAGGCCAGATTGCCCTTCACACTTTGACCCTGTAGCTTCTCAAGCCTATGTATTGTTCAGCTGTGGGGTCTTGACCCTCTCCCTTCCTGGCACATTTGGACCAGTCGCTCTCAGAATACCTACCACCGCCTGCACGTTTCTCTTTCAGCACGTTTTAAAGTGTAGCTCTCCAGACCAGCTGTGTTTGGGTCATCAGGGAACTTGTTAGCAGTACCCATTTTTAGTCCACAACTCAAGACACTGGGTGCTCTGGAGGTGAGACCAAACAACCTGGGGTCTGAGTTCACAGGTAATTCAGATGCACATCATGTCTGAGACTCAAGTGACATCCTTCAGTGCTCACTGCCTATGAATACTACTAGCTTCCTTCTCCCAATTCTTCAGTGTCGGGCCATGGCGTCCGAGGCTTTCTCTCTACATGCCTGGTCCGTGACTGGCAAATACAGGCTGGAGAACAAATGAAGTAGTGGATAATTACGTGTGTTTAATTTTCCCAGCAAGTGACCTGGCAAAGCCCTGGCTCAAATGGCCTTCACGTTGCTTGGTCACCATGTTGCGTAGTCTTGTAACACCGAGTCAACCGGTTCCCTTTTCTCAAGTGTATTCTTTCCTCACATGTTTTAGTTATTCTAGAGGAGAATATAAAGGGTCCATATAAACTATTATCTCTGGACATTTAAGCAGTAATGTTGAAGCACATACATTCGTAAATGTAAAATGTTTGACAACAGTTATCCTAGAGGGAAAGTTTTATATTAAAGAGAAACAGGTCATCAAGCAAGTTATGAAACTGTTTTGGGTCAGATACGTTATGAAAATTTACTCTTTTCCCATACACATCCAACCTTAGCCATATCTGATGAGTAGAAACAACAATATCCTGTCTTTATAGTGGGATTAAAGATAGGATAGAGCTTTTATGGCTGAAGATCTGATTGCTAATGTGAACTAAATTCTTCCTAACTTAAATATTGGGATAACCAAAGTGATTGTTCAGTAGAGAGATTTTTCTGATGGCTTTGGAGGAATAGTAGTACAAATAAATACGAGACACTGTGCACATCAATCCACACGAATGTGACCGAGGACACAAATGCCATAGTAAAAAGATCATTAGTGAAGGATCTATAATATATACTTGAACATCTATGTGTAAGGTCTGTATAAGAATTTGAACTCACTACTTTAAAATATTAATCTGTATGATACCATACATATTCTGGAGCCTTGAACACTTAAAAGTTCTTATTAGAGGGGGTGAATAGGATCAAGGTACATTGTATGCACGGAAGGACATGTCACGATCAAACCTATTACTATATGCAACAGTTTTAATTTATTTCTTCCTTTTGTTTTTAACTTCAGTGCCACAATTGTATTTTGGATCATTGTTAATGTCTCTTATTGGCGATGACAATGTTCTCCTGATTCTTACGTTTGGTTTTGGTTCATCATCCCATATTCTCATTTTACATTCCTCTTGATAGTAATACTTCTGACCATTGACTCGAGCAATAAAAGACTTGAAAAGCAATGCAAGATGGAACACAAACTCTTCAACAAGATGCTCTTTAGTTCTGAAGCTGCTTTCTTGCTGTGCAAATGCAGTTCTTCTGCGGGTAGCATGCATGCAGGCTACATTGCATTAAAGGCTGCGGAACGCATTCTTGGCCTTTGCTCCTGGTGACTGCTCAGACCAAGCACATCACGTGTGGTGCTGGGAGCCCTAGCGCATTCGAAGTGCATTCTTCAGTGTGATTTACTCCCATTGGGACTGGCTCTACTAGGAAGAATCCCTTTGCCTTTGGGCACCCATTTAGGGACTCTACAAAATCATGCCATCCATAATTTTATCTTGTAACATTTTTTTTTGGGAGGGGGTGGATGCATGTTTTTCTACATAGCCAAGGTTGGCCTCAAACTTGCAATCCTTCTGATGTAGCCTCCTGACTGCTGAGAGACATCACCATGCCTGGCTTTTGACTTAAAAAATAAAACAAATAAGCAATAAAAAAATCCTTAAACTTCACTAAGGGTAGGTATTTTATTAGGACTGAAATTTGTTCACTTGGTCTAGGTCAGTAGTTTCGAAATTCAGCTACACACATAAATTTAGAGCTGACAGAACTCTGGAGACTGTGTAGAGCTATTGAGTTAATTGGTCTTCTATGTACTTGAGGGCAGGGTAGCTTTGAAAATCTCCCTAGGTCACTGTGATCACAGCAGATTTTTCCAGGCCACCGGCTGTGCTAATCCTGAGATTATCTACAATGCCTCTGGGAGTCTGTTTGTTGGTTCTAGTCCCCTGTGGTCGCTTGGTTGGCCGCTCTTGACTTCCTAGCTCTGTGAACAGATGTCCTCTTGAACCATTTCCAAAATAAGGCTCCCCAATCTAAGGCCACCCTTTCCTGCCATTCAAGGAAATGGTTACTTCAGGTTTAAAGATGAAAATCCATCTCTTCAAGTTTCTAAGAACCCTCATTTCTGGTTTTTGTGAGCACTAGTTAGAACTAACACCTTTACTGCAAAATGGGGAGGAGGTTAGTACAGAAGCAAGTTAATTTAAATTCTTCATTATGCACATATATTATACCTCACTGTGATTTCCAGAGAAAGTAAAAAATGAGCCATAAGTGATTTTAAGAGAAACACTTTTAGGCATTTTAACTAATGCATTGTCTTAAAGTTTGCATTTACAAAAGGACATGGGGTGGGAAGAGGAGGAAACCATGCAGTTATATCTCATCACACATAATTTGCATTTATATTTCTCTCACAAGGAACTTTCATAGTGGTTTAAGATTGAAAAAAATGATTCACTGTTCCATAGGAGTATCAGACTTGCTTATGATGACATATTCCTTTTCAAAATAATCTAGAAAGTAGTGATAATAATATTTGACTTGTTAACAAAGTACTATTAAGAGATGATTCATTTCCAAGGAAGACTTAGGTTTTGTTTCCTGGAGGACTTGGGAGGCAGCGGATACACGTAGGTCTTTCCCTCTTACATTTTGAGGGTCATGTGTGTGTGTGTGTGTGTGTGTGTGTGTGTGTGTGTGTATGTGTGTGTGTTGTGGGCACTTGAGACAGAGCAGAGGTAGAGTTGCAGAACCAAGGGAATCTAACACATGCCACGAACCTGCTCTGTCAATCACTACGAGTTTTAAATGTACGTGACATTGCTGAGTTTTGAATCTGTTTCTGGACAGCTGGAATACAGAAATGGAGAGGGTGGTGTTCGTATAACATAAACTCTTCACTGTGTTCAAGCCCAAGAATACGTCTTGGAAAAAGCCCTTCCCTCACGAGCTGACTCTAACAGTGCCCCCATTCTGGCACTGAGCGACGGAGCTGCTTTCCTTTGCTTCCTGTAGCCGCTCTGTGGACTATATTATAGCCTTCATCCTGGTCAGTCCTTCAGCTTTCCACATCCTCTGTGCAATCTTGCAGATGCCGTTTTCTCTCAGACCACGGTGCTCAGCCTGCAGCATCATCTATGTGAATCATACTCAAGCTCCATATAGATGAGTTCATAATTCCACCCTGGAGCCCTCCAGCCAAAGCCTTCATCCTGGTCAGTCCTTCAGCTTTCCACATCCTCTGTGCAATCTTGCAGATGCCGTTTTCTCTCAGACCACGGTGCTCAGCCTGCAGCATCATCTATGTGAATCATACTCAAGCTCCATATAGATGAGTTCATAATTCCACCCTGGAGCCCTCCAGCCAAAGCTCTCTTCAACAGATTCGCAAGGCTCAAGTCAGGAGATCTGACATTGCTATTCCTCTCTCAGCCAATACAGGTGATATTAATATACTTGCAGAGCAAGGGAACATAATCCCAAGCAACCCAGGAGTGCTTCAGAAACCCACCCACAGCAAACTTCAGTCCTGAGCGCCGCTGAATTCCTGATCCTGTTATTTAAGGGGATAATAGCCAGACATCTTTTTAGAGATTTTTTTATGTGACTACTTTTCTGATCCTTTCCAGTATGTTTAACAATAACAACAACAACAAAAAACAACAGAGTAAACCAATAATCAGAAACCAAATAGGACCAAAAAATTGTTCTATTATGTTGGACCCGTGTCAAAAGTTTGCACTTGCGTTGCATTTTTTGTCTGGTAATATCTTTTTATGATATCACTCGTACCCTTTGATACTGTTCTTTATATTACATCATATTCCATTTTATTTATCTATCAAGGTGAGCGTAACTCTAAGCTCTAGTACATCAACCAGCAGAAAGACTGTAAATTCTGACAAATCCGAGAGTTTGCTTTTATCCAATGCCCTACTCTTATATAACGGGCTATAAAAAATTTCAGAAAATGAGGCAAAAATAAAACCCTCTGGATATATGGTCTTTTGTAGGTTGAGATTACAAGATTGTAAATGAGAGAATAATCATTTTCAACAAAAAAGATGTCAAAGCATTCAATACAAATCTTAAAACTAGGATAGGTGAAGGGAGGTGGGGTTGGGCGGTGAGAAGGTGGGAAGGGTGATGTGGATCAAGGCGCACGCGATTCACAAACGGCTCTGGAGAAGGGCTTCTCCTTTGCACAACTACTTAACCTACTCTGTATTCCTTGCTCATTAACTAGAGTAGATCTGAATACTCGCAAGTCTGATGTTGTGGTGTGAATGACGTAGCAGCGGTTGCTGAACGCTCATGGGTGAGGTTGTGCTGACATGCAGCTGGCAGCGGCAAACACAGGAGCTGCACTTCCCAAATGCCACTTGCTACTCAGGAGCCCCTGTGGAACACTGCTTGTGCTCTCCATCTTCTGTGGATCTCACATGCTGGGAAAAATGATGGCTGACGCGATCACAGGAAGACACAGAAATCAGGATGTCTTAGGGAGAATGCATTGGCGCCGGTTAAGATTTGCTTTCCACCTGAAGAAGTTACTGCAATTACTTTAAAAAATGAGCATGTTGTAGAGATGCTTGTGGACTCAGAGACTCATCATAATATCTCTAAAAACTATCCAGGCATT
This sequence comes from Dipodomys spectabilis, assembly GCF_019054845.1. Classification (NCBI taxonomy): domain Eukaryota; kingdom Metazoa; phylum Chordata; class Mammalia; order Rodentia; family Heteromyidae; genus Dipodomys; species Dipodomys spectabilis. The sequence goes on along the minus strand of NW_024871346.1, from coordinate 3,186,228 downwards.
AAAAAAATCTCCTTAAAAGTAATCCCCTCTCTTAACGATGTCAGGATAACTGAAATAATGCTATTATGATATTTTGATGTCACTATTATTAAAATTTTAAAGCATAAAAGTAGTGTGAGAAGCTGGGGATGTGTAGTTCAAGTGCAGAACTCCTGCATAGCAAGCCGGAGGCCCTCAGTCCAAACCTCGGTACCTGGCCTCACCCTAAATTAGAATTTGTGATTTAAGGATTAAAACTGTGTAGATTATGTTATGCCACATTGTGATGACATGAGATAATTTTTAATTCTAGCCTAGCTGAATCTATCTCTGAAAATTCAGAAACCCAAATATTTCATTGAGGAGGGACAAATAAGTTGAATCTGATTATCTTCTCTGGGGCATTAATATTAGCAGTAAGAAATGAAGAAGACTGGGTAAATCTAGGAAAAACCTAGGTTTTATAGCATTTGAGGCTGTGATCAAGAAAGAACTGTTAAAGTCAACTGACTCTGGGGACTACAGAGTCAAAACACAATGTCTTCTTCCATCATGTATACAAACTGTGCCTTATTAAGTCTAGTGAAACTGGATTTTTATGGTTTCTGTTATTGAAATCCAAGGTTAAGACCCAAGGTGCATAACTTCACCTAGCAGCTTATGTAATAAAGATAAATATGATAACACTTTTCAAGTAGCTAAGATTTTATTATAATTTCTTTTAAGACTTTTACTTTTAGGCATTGCAGCAAAGAACTCTTAAGTAAAGCAATCCTGAGAAATTCCATTAACATCATTATTCATCACTGCGTTCAAGTATGAAAATGATAATGACATAACAAAATATTTGGAACATTATTTCCCTTGTGGTATGTTATTCACTTAGTAAGTGTGTATCTAATAACGAATCTTACCGTAATTAGAAAACCTGATTTACAAGCTATTTTTTAATTATCAAGAATAAAGGGAATTTTGAAAATGGACCAAATTCAGGCAATTTGTAAACTTTGGGATGGTATTTTTGTTTTCTTCTTAGTAAGATCTAAAATGTCTCCTTGAGTAGTTGTCTATTTTCAAGAAGGTATTTTCCTAGGAAATACCTTTTGGATATTATAACTTTTGTTGAAAGTTCTTCTTCCGGCTTTCTTCAGTGAGACAGCTCTAGTTGCCCTGGCATCTCATGATTTCATACTTGGTGTCATTTCTTAATTTCGTGGTAGAAGTTAGTGTTTGTTGGCAGCCAGGAAAAGGAACTGTGAGTTCCTGTTTTAGCACTGAACAGGATACAAAAATCGCTCAGTTTCTGCATTCATGCCGACGATTGTTAAGGCATGAGCGAATAGTTTTCTTCTCACTGATAAAATCACTTCCCAAGTGGCCCATCGGAGAACTCGAGCTGCAAATAGAGGCGATGGTTTCTATCGGAGATGTGGCATTCCAAATGCTAGGAAGTTTGTCTCTTCATTTTTGCTAGGCTAACTAAGCGAGCAGACCAATTTTTTTCCTCAACGGGTAAGAAAGGAGGTGTTTCATTGAAGTTTGTGGTAGATTAGTTTCTTTTTGTGGTTCTAGGGTTCAAACTCAAGGCCTCATACTTACTTGGAAAGTACACCAGCACTTTAATCATGGCCCTGGTCCTGTTTGCTTTAGTTTATCTCATGCTTTTGCCCCAACTAGTTTCATTCAGTAAACCTCTTATAATCACCTCCGGAGGGATTACAGGCATGTGTCACCACTCAGGAGAAACTCTGACATAGCATCAGCCCAAGTGTTTTTAACCTGGGAAGCCTTCAAAACAAGATACTCCTATCTCTACTTACAGAGAAACGTGACCACAGGCCAAAGTCAGCATCTCTTTCTGAGTTTTTGTGCTCTGGGATGTCTGTACAGAGACAGCCAACTAATGGTCCTGAGTGACGTCATATTCATGGATATTACCTATTAATGAGAATGTCCAAGTGGGTCTGCACATCAGGACGTTCATTCTACACTAAGCCTGTCAAAATCTCCAAAGCAAAAGAGCATTGGGGAGGCTTGATTGAAAGAATTGTACTCATCAACTGATAGGCTGAATGGTAACCCTTTTGTACATCTACTTCAAGATAATAAAAACTACAATAATTGAACAAGGAGAGTTGATAAATACTGCTTTGAGGCTTTATGGTATTGCCATTTAGTCGAAAGCTGATTGCGGTCTCATCTTCAAATGTCTTTATGAGGTAGCTAGGAGAGATCCTTGCCCTTTTCAAGTATGACAGATTTCCTACTTAAAAGCAAGAGAGTCTATTGCTGAAAAACACGCATAATTATGAGGAAAGTATAATGAAGTTGTTGCTTAAACTCTGCCTCAACTTTCAATGTTTGTACTGGCAAGTCTACATTGTCATTTATCACTACCCCATGCTCTGTATGTCTGAGAGAAAAGATGCTAGGTTTTCTTCATTCTACATCAAAGTAAGTATACCAGAAAATGCAAGAATATGACAAGCTTCTATCTGTTTTGTCAGTTGTGGTGATTGAACTCGGCCTGGACACTTTCCCTGAACTCTTTTTGTTCAAGACTAGCACTCTATCACTTTGAGCCTTAGTACCACTTCCAGTCTTCTGGTGATTAATTGGAGATAAGAGTCTCACGGGCTTTTCTGCCAGAGCTGGCTTAGAACCGTAATCCTCAGATCTCAGCCTCCTGAGTAGTGAGGATTACAGGCAAGAGCTACCAGCACCCAGCCACACTCTTCTGTATTTTTCCTTCCAGCTCTATCAAAATGGCTACTTGTAACTAGCAAAGACACCAGATATAGTAATGCAAATGATTTCAGATTACAGGGAAAGATATTATCAGTCATCTTACACTTAAGATAACTTAAGTGCTCTTTAAATCTACCCATTGTGGAAAGTAACACATTCGTCTTAAACCCCACTGATCTTAATCCTGTCAGCCTATTCTAGCTATGTAAAGGGAATTCTTCACTGGAATCTTGCCAAAACATTAGAACACTTCTTTAACTGGTGGGACAATTTTGTCCTGTGGACAATCGCTCTAATAAGACGAGAGGATGTTATACCCAACCGTGAGCTGTCTGGGAAGCCAGAACCCAATTACAAACAACTTAGAAAAATCCAAGTTCAGGTGAGGACAAACAAGTTCCTCTTCCTATGCTCCTCATGTTTCTTTCGGATGGCAAAACTTAGTAATTAATTGTCTTAGGGAAAATTCAACTGGGAAAAATAGCAGAGATTGGCTTTCTATACTTTATAAAAGTGCAAAAATTAGCCGTGATTTTTATTTAGAAATACGTCATTGTATTAAAAATATATATCAGAGAGATCTTTCCAGCATAGAGGCTAAGCCTATTTTTTTCTAAGTGTATTTTTTAGAGATGCAGAAGGGTTAAGATCTGATTAATAAACCACACATTTATGCCACTGCTATTCATGTGGTCCTAGGTATTGCTCTCTTGGAATCGTTTTGCATTTCACAAGAAAAACAGAAAAATTAAAAAAAAAACCCGACCCAAACAATGATTTATTCTTTGTGTCTCTCCCTTTCCCATCTATATTGTTAATCACCCTTGTGAGCCTATGTATTGTTCTCTTGGAGTTGTTTGGCATTTCACAAGAGAAGTACAGAAAAACTGACCAAGATAATCAATTCACTTGCTGTATCTCTCCCTTGCCCAAGCAGTATTAACATCGACCTGGAAAGAATGAGCCATGCGTTCATGGACGCTTACTTGGAACCTCTTCTCAAAGCAGCTCCTTAGTGTCTCACTTTCACTCACAAAGGGGCTATGGCTCCAATTCATGCTTAGAAATCCAGATGCACCCTTCCAGTGCGATATATTTGCATATAACCAAGTTTAGTAGCAGTTATAAATCTATAGTTTTGAGGCACTATCTGATTCTCTGTGCTGTGTTCGAAACCGTAACATATAGGGAATTACTTTCCTTGTCTTGTGCAGATACCTTGATTTCTGACAGTTGGGCTTGTCTATCTGTCAACATTCTTCTAATCTAATTCCAAGTGTTGTCTAATCTGATGCTACCCAACTAAAAGACAGAAGATCACATCTTTCCATCAAACATGATGGTAGGTAAACCTGGGAACTTTAATCTAGAAATCAAAGAAATTTACTACTATCAGACCCACAGGAATCCCTTTATAGAGAGAAGCTTTGTTGTGTTCAGTTTTGAGACGTTTGTTTTCATTTTGGTCAATGTCATTACATGAGGGAAAAAGAGCAAACGAGTATATATTTTCCCTACGTAAATCTGCCGATTACTGCTTACAAGCAGTTGGCATAAAGACCTGCACCACGGTGCTCATGCCAAGTTCTGTGTTTAGATGTCAGTGGACAAGATTTCAACATCTTATCAATTCAGCCACAGACAATGTTTTGAGACAATGTCATAAAATTTGTCTTGATTTTGCTTGCAGTCACAGAAAGAGCAAGACTTTTTTTTTTATTTTTAAGAGAATGAGGGATTTTCCTTTGAAAGAAATCAAAGGTCACACTTGAAAGTTCTTTCCAGTTCACATTTGAGGGAATTCTCAATGCTATGTTGTCAACACCAACAAAATAGACTGAACCCTGGGTTAAGAGGTTGAGCAAACCATTGAATTCTCTATTCCCCGGGGTCAAGCCCTAACTTCCATTTTCATGGTGCTCAATCTTCGGGCTCACTATGTTTTTAACAAACAGAGAATATGGATGTAGGCTTATTACTGACCAATATAAAATTCCCCAGGCCCTTTTCCTGGAAATGAGATTTTGCAGTGGACAGTCTAGAAGAAGCGGCTGCTACACTGGGAAGACAATTTTGAAATTGTCTTCTCATAAGGATGGGACTTTCTGTGGACTTCAGGCCTTGAGACCAAAACCCACAAGGCATTTACGATGGGGATATGAGAATTTTAAGAAAAAGAGCATCAACCCTGAAAATAGTGTCTTTAATAATCTATGTACTATTTGTAAGAAGGCATGCATAGTGCCGTGCATTTATAACTATTTGGTCATAAAAATATGTGACTGTAGTTTTTGATATTTACAGTCAACTTATAAAAATACATGTAATTCTGAATGGCAATAGTCAATCTCTAGTTCTAACCACAAGTCTAGAAGGGTTAGCTCGATATGGTAAAGTGCAATGGATAATTACACAATGGACATGGCTCACGCACTGGAGCTCAATACACAGAAATGGTTTTGTGGAGAATTCATTACAATTCTTCCTTCCACAGTACCACATACAACCTGTGAATTTAGTCCTGTGGGAATAAATGGGAATCAAATGAGACATTCACATGATACAACCACAGAGGACAACAATTCTGTCATAAGATATTCATGCATAACCTTCAAAGAGGTTCAAGGTTACTGCAAAAATTCATGGCTGACATCTGCACACATCTCCATTAAAAGGACTTACGCAGGGTGCAAGGTAGTCTGACGTGTCCTTCAACCACGGCAGTTAAGACTCGCGCTATTATTTCATTCTGTAATTTAGGTGAGTACCTCTTTGAAGCTTAGTGTTCTAGAAAGTGGGGTTTGTGATATTCTTTCTATTTCAAAGTCTGATTGGGGCTGGACGGGAGCGGAGGCGGGGACAAATTCCCATTCTTCAAGTTTCGACACAGATCAGGTAGGGCTTTCCAAACTTTAAAAGCTATCACCTTCAGAGGGGAAAGAAAGCCGGTAAATAAAATATTCCATAAATATGAAATATTTCCCACAATATTCTTTTGTACCAGCATCACAGCAGACAAATTTCTAATTTGAAGCCATTTATGTTTCATGAATTGACAATACAGTTAGAATCAGCGGGAGAGATCCACACAAGCCAGTGAGGGAGGGCGAGGTGGGAGCTACCTGCAGGTCATGACCTCATATTTTCAGGAGCATCTTGCTACTCAGGAAAGGAATCTTAGAAATATCTGTTTCACAGTAAGATGCCACTCTGTTCGATTTTTCTGGGCTTAAATTGTTTCCAGAGTCTGAGTGAAGGCATTTTTATGTTGAGGGGAGGAGTGACTGCATTAACTCTTCCAGGACATGGAGTTCTATCTCTTTCCGTGAATTATTGCTATGGTTTATTAGAGAGTACCATGGTTTTTTTGGAAAAGCTAATGTTCCTTCCAAAATGCCTTCTCCCCAGACAGTTGAACAATAACAAATTGGTGTTTGTTCCAGAAACTTTGAGGACATAACCAAAAAAGCTCTTTCCTCATTTGAATAGAGACCATGAGGTTGGAGAAAATCTATTCGAACCTCTCTGGCAATTTGGCCCCATGTGCCACGGTCCTCATATTCATTTTTGGCAACTGTCATGGCTTGTTCTTTCTTTTGTAAACCGGCTGCCAATCTTCTTTGAATCTGGAAAGGTTTATGGTATTCAAGACTGAAACCAACCCCAATAGATCAGCTTTACAAAAAAAAATAGGCACATGGATGGGGTGTAACGCAGAATGGAAAGAATACAAAGAGAGCAGACTCTCAGTTGCTTGCCTCCCATCTTTTGACAAGGTGCAACAGAATCCCATCTTCACAAATGACTGGTGATCTGTGAAAGAGGAATTCCCGCTCCCAAGTCCAAAACTCAAACTGAAACGCGGAACATTCACTTCAAAATATGAGATCATGCTCTCCAGGTTTATTAGTCTAACTATCAATTCATCCTGGCATTAGCAGTTCATGAGGTAAAAGGCTAGGATTTCCTGTGACATGTCTGTACAAATACAGTGAAAAGAGTAAGTACCATGATGGCCAGCTCTTTTTTACCCTTTTGGATAGATATGGTTCTCAATCAGTACCACAGAGAAGATATGGTTCATTTCCACTAGAAAGACCTTCAGGTAGGAGAAAACAAACTGTACTCAAAAAAATGAATTGTTATCTGAACATTTTTCATTGTAAAGTCTGTTCTTCCTTTCTTAGTATTCTGGCAAACTATCCGTAAAAGTCCAATTATTTCACTGTTTCACTAATCTATCAACTTTATTTCAAAGAATGATAGCAAGAATGGAGTGGTTTGTGTGTCCTTTTTGAACCCGTCCAAGCTCAGGAGTTATTTTTGTTTTTTGCTTTGAGAGATACTCATATTATTCACTCAATTAAAGCAATAGAACCCAAGTGGATGGGCAACTGCAGTTTCCTTCAGCGGAAGGGGCTTCTAGCCAACTTTATAGTCACTGGATATTTGTTCTTTCCTACCTGGAAATAAATTGTGTTACTATGTGACACAGGCAATGACATTTTCTAGGAATTTTCTCCAACAAGAAACACAGCACTCATCCACACAAGCAGCCCACCACAGTCTGTTTGCTAGGAAACAGCTTTGAACCTCAAACAATGGAAACCGCTCTAACCCAAGAAGAATGCAGCAGCAGGCTCAGTTAGGAGGCCACCTGCCGAGAGCTAGGAAATTACTTTCTGGGTAACAAGAACAATGATGTCACAAGAAGCTACGAAATTATATTGCCTAGGTTAGTGGGACCACCGGAGTAGGGTCAAGCCTGGGTAAATGCTCTACGTCGTGAGTGTAAGGTACACACTAACTAGGGTTGGCAGCGTGAGACCCCTTTCTTTGCATTAAGAACCATCTGATGATGATGTGACCATGGTGCATTTACCTCTATGTCCCTTCACAGGTCACCCAGTGACTTTACCTTCATTTTTGCTAATTATCTCTATGTGGTAGCAGTATATTTTCACCATCTGGAAAGAAGGATGATGTAATTGTGGAATACTTCAGTTCTCTCCTCCACCCCTTTCCCTCTCTCTCACATACACACCTGTGTACCGTTCCACCCATGGGTGGCGAGCAGAAAGTGCTGATCTGCAGATGGCTAAGCTCTCTGAAAGTAGCATATCAGTCCGTTTACATCTAGAGAACTATTAAAGGCCAAGGAAAAGCCATCCCAACTATTTAGCTCTAACATGAGGTTTTAAACATTGTTCAGAGGGAATTAACTCAAATGCCTTTTGTCGTTTTTTGCTAGGTCATCCAAAGTTAGAGTCTCAATAATGAACAATGTAATATGTAGAACCTAATGGATTTGGATTCAAAATTCTGTTTATTTTGCTTGTCCCACAGCTAAGGAACCATCCTGCTGCCTGGACAGTTGAGTTGATTCTGGATGGCCACTGATGGCTACACAGGTTTTGAATGGCCACTGGTGAGCTTATACACTTGGCTAAAGCGGATGTGACTTTCTAGAGAAAAGTTCAGACGATCTGCAAGTGAATGCTTTCTGTAACACAGGCCTTCATGTAGCGTGAAGACACATTGACATGTATGTGTGTATAACCATAGACACACACATGCACACATAAAATGGATCAGGAAGTCCTTTGGTTTAGATGGGATTAAATATGCACTTCCCAAATGCATAGGTTTCCTTTGAACCAAGCTGTTTAAACAACAACAACAACAAATAAACAAACATGAAAAGTGATATGGCGATTTAAAAATTTCCCATGTCATCTTCCCCACTCAGACACCTCATTTTCCCACATTTCCATTTCTCCCCAAGCATTTCCTCTTTAAAAGGAGTTGGATCTTTAGGCCTTCTACATGACCACTTCATTGATTCATTCATTCATTCCTTGGAAGAGCTCTAAGATCGCCTTGAGAAATTTAACTTGCATGGGAGAACAAGAATGGGACTTCCCTCCCCCCTTTCCTCTTCCTACTTCTTCCTCCCACACAAGACGCAGACCCTGGGATGTGTGTCGAGGAATGCACTCTTGATCTGACTTGCCTGGGTATCTCCGGCCAGCCCAAGCAGTTGACGTCTGGACTTTGTTCGTCCTGCATCGTTGTGCAACATTGGGAAAGAAAAATAAATAAATAAATCAATCCATCCGCCTACACCTTTCATACCGTGGTGACGTGATCAGGGTTCTCTTGAACTTCTATGCACTCGATTTCCTCTCTCTCCTTTCGTTTGGCACGTTTCTTTTTCTTGTGGTGCTTCTTGGAAGGAGGGAAAAAGGTTAGGAACACAGGTAAAATAACAAAACAGTGCAGGAATGTGCAAGCCCCGGTGAGCAGCAAGCATTTGAACAGTGTGAAGGTCAGGTTCGAAGGCACGAAGAGGAGAGGGACCAACCCAATAAGAAAAGAAGTGATATTCTGCAAAATGGCTGTCCCGTGCTCTTGCAGGGAGCTCTTTATACATTGTGTTCGGGTGTGCTCGGTGGCGAGTACAAAGGTATAAAGCAAGGGTGCACAGTGGTCGATGGCGAAATTTAAAGTGTAGATAAGGCACAGAATAGAGATGCAATCCAGATCGACGTTCCACAGTGTCATCAGGCCCAGGACCCCCAGCTCAATTGAGGTGACGCTAAGGATTAGCCACAAGTTCCCCAGAGGGTGGATGACCAGGAAGAAAGTCAGGACCAACACCAGGAGGACGCCGAAGCCCGCGATCAGGACAGGCACAACGACCGACAAGCTGTAGTGGTCCATGAACACGAAGGAGGGGTTAAACACGATGAAGCGGATGCTCTTGGACAGGGACAGGGGCCTCAGCTTCTCGAGCACTTCGATGACCTCCTTCTGCTTGTCCCTGCTCGTCTTGGCCACCAGGTACAGGCGGGAAGCGATGATGTCGTGCTCATCCCCAGCCTTGGAGAAGATGATGTCGTTGCGGAAGTGCTGGAACTCGGGCTTCTTCAAAAAGGAGCCCTGCAGGACTCGGATGAAGTCGCTCTTGTTGTGGGCACTGATGTTGCTGGCCTTCAGGAACTGGTAGTACTGCTCCACCCAGGACACGGCCGTGAAGCCGCTGCAGAGCCGGCGCAGGTCCTCCTGCACGCCGCTGTTCCAGTAGGCCAGAGGCTCGTACACGTAGAAGCCGATCACCGGGCTGTAGTTGCTGAAGTACTTCTGCTGGACCGAGGCGTAGGAGACGCTGGGGGAGTCACTGGCCAGGAGGTTGATAATGTTGGCCCCGTCCCTGATCTGCAGGCACCCCATGAAGGAGAAGGAGGCGTAGATGAGATAGAGGATGACCACGAAGGGCTTCACGTAGATGTTGGTGATCCACTCGTTGTAGTGCTCCCGGAGGAAGTGCTGCAGGAAGTGGTGCTGGTAGGGGTTGGTCTCGTGGTGAGGGGCCTGCTGGTGGCCGTCGCTCATCACCGCCTGGAACCACACAGGCTTGCGCTCCAGGTACTCTGCAGAAGGGATCTTGCAGCAGAAGATGCTGTGGTAGCGATTCTGCTCCAGCTGCCCGGCGAAGACCAGGCAGGAGCCGAAGAAGGAGAAGATGTAGAAGTAGTTCAACAGGATGGACACACACATGTTCTGGCAGAACACCTTCACCGCCTCGATGTTGGTGAAAGGGCTGGTCCCCAGGCCGAAGGTGATGAGGTACAGGCAGCTGGTCATGGTGTAGGTGACCATCACATTGGAGTAGGTGTCGGCCACCCTGTCTTTGAAGGGTAGACTCTCTTTGGTCCTCCGCCAGCCAGACAGAAGCTCAAACACGCCTTTAGTTCCGTGACCTGTGGTTGAAACAAACAAACAAACAAGAAACAAGAAAGAGAAAGTTGGTTTTTATTCCTCTCTGGGGCTCGAGTGACTGGCTTTAGAGACGCTGTGGTAGAGTAGCACTGTACTCTCGGCTTCCTCGTGGCGTGGTCTCCCCACCACCGGCTGGAAATCTGACTTACACACAAGATATTTCGGGTCCCCCCTGTTTCCACTTTCAGCAAAGACTCCCTCTATTGGCATTCTGGGCAGAGCCTGAAGGGTCTATGGTCTGTTCTACCCCTGACGAGTTGTAGGCATGGGTTACATTCTCACATGGTGTTTCTCCCCTGCACACGTATCGAGTTCCCAAATGAATCACTCTTCTGCGGAGAGCAGGCGCTGTGGCTGCCCTGCACACCACCTGCAACGGCTCCAGCACGTGGTCCCATGATCCATCGCCTCCTAGTTCTTAACCCCTGTTTCAGACTGATTCCAATGCGGATCCAGATGACGTTAAATGCCCGAAAAATGGCCTCAAGTTGATGTCATAATGTTGACAATCTGCTTGTTGGCCAAATAGCTGAAAAACCCAATCCATACAGATTTAATTAAATGACATTGGATGCAAGTCAAAAAAAAAAAACAAAACACCAAACAAACAAACCAATCTTTCAGGTCACACAAAAGACAGGGCAAGATTTTCAGGACAAGAATCAAAGCAGTAACTAGCGTTGGGCTCTTCAACGTGCACTGACGTGAAGTGGGTGAGCGAATGACTGCTTTACCCCACTTGAGTGGATGAATTATACTTGTCTTCCCACTTCTGGACACCTTTGGATCAAGGGTAATTAGGTGGAAGGTTTATTCCGCCAATGTTTCTTAAACACTCACTGTGTGCTAGGCTCCTGTTAGCTACTGAGCTCTTCTGTTCAGGGATCCAACAGCTCTCATGGTCTAACATAGCAGCTGGGAAAGTAAAGGTATTACACCCTATGTGTAATTTCTTTTTCTTTCTTCACATCCCTGACTTGTATGTAGTCAATTCTCACCCAGTGTTAATTTTTGGGTGACACTGGACTCTGACCTCAAGCGCCTCACCCTTATGAAGCATGTGTTTTACCACGTGAATCACACACCCAGCATGCATGGTTATTTTCTGAGTGAATGGAAACCTTCACACATTACTTAACAGCCTTTCAGGCATAACCATTCTAACCAGGAATCTTCTTCTTTTCTTTGTGAATGGATACAAGCTGTGCTTGGGATATTCTCCAAGAAATCTATTAGACAATGGTGCAGCTTAAAGGCACAGAGTAACTCAGTTCATAAAATCCAGGAAAATATACCTTGTGTGGTATATAGATATTGGAGTTCTGGATTGCATTTCCAATTCACAGAATACAGTAAAACCACCTTTTTCAGGGATTTATTACGTATGATCTCAGTCAGTATCCCATTAGCATCACTGGTGTTTTCTTCACTGTGTGATCTGCTGAGTTTTCCCCCTGCCCTTAATTTTGGGAAAGGCTGCCTACCTGAAAGCAAAATGTGCCTAACAGCAAAGTGAAAGTCAACATATTTAAGTGATAAAGCAATAACGTTTAATTAAAGTGATAAATTAAATTAGGGGAAATTGGGTCCTAGGGGAAAAAGAGTGAAACAGCTGCAGTACAAGTTCTGAACTCTCTGCACCCTGAGCATTTGTACACTTTCCTCAAAGACTATCTCTTTGGATATACTTTAGATGCCAAGAATCTACCCTCACACTCTTTAACAAAGACATTGAATAGCTGCAGTCACTTGAAATGTGCACTTCTAGGAGAGTTCTTGAATTGATCCACTCAATGCCGGTTCTTTTTTGAATTTTACTTGAGATTTGGATGTACATAATTAAAAACTTTATTTTCCAGCCTGCTTTTTAACAAGGGGTCTTGTGTGTGACGTAACACTGGACAATGAATGTAATTAATTGTCAGGCATCTAGGGATGTTTATTTGAAAACCACATGACACATTGTCCTAAATGGTATTGTTGAGTCACTAATAATAACCCTCATCTGGCTTCCATGGAATTCTTTTTTTTTTCTTTTCTTTTCTAAGAAAATGGAATCTCCATTTGGCAAGCCAATCTAAGTAAAACTTTCATCTGTGATTGAATCTATTCCTGATGAACAGGGTTTTGTAGGTTAGTTGACATTTAAAGAAATGTCATTTATGAATATCTAAGATTCTTGTTTTATAATTAATTTAATGTTAGTTTAGACTCAAGCATATGTGATGCCAATTTTTGATTTTAAAGACACATTGGCCTTAGGGAATAGTAAATTTTTAGTTGCTACAGCAGGAAAGTAGGTATTTAAGTTCTTACCATGAATGTAAAACCTATTGATAGTCCAAATTTGTCTTTTCTGGCTTTCTAGTCAGGAAATATAAAAATAACCTAAAAACTAGAAAAGGTTAAGATAATTACATTTGGCTAAAAGGCATTTTTTAAGGCAATGATCTATTCTTTCCTGTATTCTGTTACAGGCTTGGCATATGTATATTGAATGAAGTTTAATAAAAAAAAAAACACTAGATATTCATTCATGTCTTTCTCAAGATGCTTTGACCAAACAGATTGTCTCTCTCATTATCTTGTCAAAAGTAAAACATTAAGATAATGGGTAAGGTAATTGAAAGAATCCTTTAATTAGAGCATTTCTCTGCAGAAATGAGGACACATGGCACATTTGAAGTCAGGAGGGAGAAGAGAGGCTCCAAGGTTCTATGGCTAAATATGGCTTGGCCTTGCTAACGGTCATTTTAATAGAACATTAGAGATATTATATAGACTGTATTGTCGTTTTATGTTATGCAAAGGACTGTGTGTGTGGAAAACCATACCAAACCATATTAGGTTACGTAATCACTCTTTCAGTGTGATAGAGATAAAAAAACATGATCCCTAAACATGATATGTTGTAATGTATTCACAGGTTGTAGTATTTTTACAGTGTTTCCTGTTGCTCTCCACTCATTTAAGTCTCTATCATGTCTGATCACTTCCGAGCAGTTCAAATTGATTGCTTGCCACAGTTAGGGTGTCTTTTCTCTGCCCTGTGAACATAACCAGGAGGAGTTTAGTTCCGTAGGCTCGCTTATGTAATTGTTCTTTGCCTTACAATAATCCATTGATGGATGTATTCACCCACTGGTACTGGGTCATCACTGCCACGAAGCTGTGGCTGATGGTGTAATGATTGTTTCCTATTCCTTCAACTCTTATCTGATGGTTATTCACTAATCTTAGTTCCCAACCATGAGCAGATTTGGTTCAGTATTTTGGTTAGATTGCTAGTTCTCCAAAGGCAATGCATTTTATGCAACTCTGATACTGAAAATGTGTTATTTTTATGTTTTTTCCCCCCAGAAACTGAGGCTTGAACTAAGGGTGTGGGGCTGTGTCCCTAAACTTCTCCACACTTAAGGCTAACGCTCTACCACTTGAGCCACAGTGCCAACTTCCAACTTTTTCTGAGTGGTTAATTAGAGATAAGAGTCTCGTGGACTTTCCTGCCCTGGATATCTTCAACCATGGATCCTCAGATCTCAGCCTCCTGAGGAGCTGGGATTCCAGGTATGAGCTGCTAGTGCCTGGGTTCTTTTTATGTTACTTTTATGCGGAATATCTGGCAAAGTTACCAACATCTAGAAGATGCTCACTGACCTCTGTTTTAATTAAATCATCTGAATACTTGATTCTGGATATGCCCCAAATGAAGCTTTAATCTCTTTTTACAAATTCTAAAGTTTATTATACATCTTTAAACAACTGCATATTATCTAATTAAATGTAACCAGATATATTTTTAACTAGGACTTTTTAGATAAGGACTTTTCCAGGCCAACACCAAGGCAAACAAGAAACACAGTCTTTCCCCACATTTATCAGTCCAGGCTATGCATCCATGGACACAAATCATAGCTTCTAATACAAGTATTTAAAGAATAAGACTATATGCATGGGAAAACGTATACTCACCCATGATAAAACGACCAAGATTTCTGTAAAAGTAAAGAAGCAGGGGCATGAATTAAGAAACAAATACAACATAATGATTTTGGGGGGCAGGGGTATCACCTTCTTGTGCTGCAATTCAAATTTACACCTCATATGCAGACTCTGGGAATACCACACCACAAGGCATTCACCTCTCTATACCAAATAAAGGGACACGATGAAGGACAGAGAAAGGAGATTTATTATGTGGCAGCCAGGTAACAAAGACAATTCTTTATGACAGCTTGAGCAAGAGTTGAGAACTCTTCAGTGCATCTTTAGACATCTTCTGGCAGACACTGGCTTAGGTTAGGGAGAACTGGGTACGTGGGTGTGAAGGTGTGCATGGTTAAGGCATCCTTCAGGTCCACAGGCAGTCAGTGGAAGGGTCAGGTTGGCTGGCTGTCCATTGTTTCTGGATTGCTCAGGGGATCTCAACTCACATCCCACAGTAGCTGCGCAGTGAGTACAGCAGAGAATGATTTGGAGTGAAGGATACAGACAAGATATGGCGGCGTCTGGAATTTCTCGTCTTTATCCTCCTGCTCCCAGGTCTCATGGGCCAAGTTTCTCAGTCAAAAAAAGAGAACAGTTGGGGCTGGGAAGTGGCTCAGTGGTAGAGCGCTTGCCTTGCATGCATGAGGCCCTGGGTTCGATTCCTCAGCACCACATAAGCAGAAAAAAGCCAGAAGTGGCACTGTGGCTCAAGTGGTAGAGCACTAGCCTTGAGCTGAAGAGCTGAGGGACAGCGCCCAGGCCCAGAGTTCAGGCCCCACAACTGGACCACCCCCCCCCCAAAAAAAAGAGAACAGTTTTAAAGCACCTCTTCCTGTGCCATTTAATGAGAAAATATAATATGCGGAAAAACAACATAATTATTGATTTGGAAGCCTTCGCAATGCATAAAAAGGCCTTTATTAAAATTCTAGAAATCACTCTGTTTTTCGATTTAAAAATAAGTCCAACTTTAATAAGGATCAACTTCTATTGGAACTAATTATAACTACCTGCATTAGTACTCCCTAATGGGGTTTTCTTTGATACATTATTTTAATAAGCACTGGTGGGTGGTTTCTAGTTCTTTTTAATCCACAGAATTGGAAATCTCTATGTTTGTCTTGGGAAGATACACTGGCAGATCTCTGTTTTCTGTGAACATGTGAAACTCTCAGCAGGACACACATTCTGGACATAGACCTACACCTAAGAATCAGAGTAAAAAAAAGCTATGGCTCGTGACCTGCTCCAAAGAAAGTCATCTCTCTTCCCTTAGTCATTCCTGCTCCAGAGAAAGTCTTCTCTCCTGGTTGGCCACTCTTCACAGTGATGCTCATAGGAATCACACCTAAGCATTGGCATAAGACAGCACAGGGCCACCGCCTGCAGGATGTGCATCATGGAGAATATTCCAGATCACTGGACTTGGAATGCTACTCGCAGAATGCAGTTTGGTTACTGCTTCTCTTTACCATGACAGCCAGCCGAGAGCTGGCTTTGTGCGGGATGCCTGGAACTCTGTAGCTTTCCTTGCTGTGGGCTCGGGCAGTATAGAAGGCTGAAGTCCCACTGCAGGGCAGGGCAGGCAGGCATGAAGGTTTGCCCCCTTGTCCTCTCTTCTTTCTACTAAAAAAAAAAACCCATAGCCTGGAGCTTTTCCGTTTTCTTCTCCGTGCTTCACACTGTTCTTGAAATAGGGCTGGCAGTGGGTGACTAGGTGCTGATTAGGTGTGATTTGGCCTCACACACAATCCCAGCTGGGTTTGTTGCTGTTTTTGCATACAGATAACCTCACAAAACAGCCCTGAGGTGGGCTCCCAGGACTCACCCAGCCTGTAATCCTTGTTGCTCAGGTGACTGAGAGCTGAGGATCGCAGTTCAAAGCCAGACCAGGCAGGGATGTTTAAGACTCTTATCTCCAGTTTAGCACCGAAGTGAAACCATTGCTCAAGTGGTAGGAGTACTATAATTGAGCCCAAAAGCTCAAGGACAGTGGCCTGAGTTCAAGCCCCAAGACTGGACCAACCAACCAGCCAACAGACAGAGAAATAAAAAACAGCATCTGGCCAGGCCACGCTAAGACTTGCCTAGACTGAGAGCAAAGTAGTTCTGATAAGATTTAGTAGAAAAGAAGCCAATTAGGAAATGCTGGCCTATAAAACTTGGCAGATGGGTGGATATACTAATAAATCTGCCGAACCACAAACTGGGAACAGGGGTCTACAGAAGAAAGAGATAGGGAGAAGGACAGAAGAGCAAAGACATATTTGTTAAGATGGAAGCCCCGAGAGATGTGACTATCCAAACCATGGCAAAAATAAAAACGGTGGCTTTTAGTTAGTTCTCATTCAAAATAGAATGCCAGTTGGGCAGATTTTGAGGGGAGGAAGACCTGAGGGGAACAGCACTTTGCCATTCTTGTTGGAGAAGGGAGTAGTAGTAACTGAATGGAACTAAGGATTTATTTATTGCTTAATGTAAAGTGGAGCAATGAAAAATGGGTGGGAAATTGGGAGTAGATAGGCAGTCATACCATCACCAAGAGAAATAGATCCATAGTTTGTGGAATAAACACAAAGTAGGTATTTAAAATCAAGACCTAGAATTAAGGGTCATATTAAAGCGAATAAGTATAAGAACTTGCAGAAATGAAAATTAAGATAATCTTAGCCTTTAGTGAGTGAATGACAAAGAGCTGGAAATTTTAATTCCTTCATTTGAAGGTATTTCTGGAATGTCTCCCACTCAGAAGATATAATAAAATACCATCACTTTGAAGTTTAGTAACATTCTATTTGTCCCATTTGAAACCAATATCACATCCACATGCCTGAATTTAACAGTCCATTAATTGCCGGCATTGGGAATGTTTCATCTTTATAAAGCATAAAATGCGTGAAAACTTAGGATTTCTTTAACACCCAGGGCTGGAATAGTTTTTTAAATGTCTGATTCCAGTCATTAGGGGAAGCATTTGAAATGAGAGGAATCTTGCTTAGCAAATTTAATCCATACACAGTTTCAGTTTCTATTAAATATTCTTCAAGAGAAAAATCCTCTGTATAGCAGCACAGATAGATGCCAAGTAAAATAATAACTCATGAAAGGGTTAGGTCCTGAGTCTCTCCTTGCGTCTCTTATCAATGACAACAAAGTAAAAACAGTCCATGGCTGGAACAAAATAGCTTGAAGCCAATGGAAACTCAATTAACCAGAAAGCTCAGGAATGGAATGACTCTGATCATTTGGATAGTCATTAAATTAATCAACCAGAACTTCCCTTTGGGTTCTGCTTTATATGTTGGTTAGCTTTATCAGAGACCATTTTTTAAAAAAAAAAAGTGCTATATACATCCCTCCTCCGTATCTAATCCTAAAGAAAAAAGAAAGAGAAGTAGAAGAAGAAGAAAAAAGAAAAATCAAAAGCTGTGGGTGTAATTAAAAAGGTGGATTCTGGAATGAGACATCTGAGTTCCAATTCTGGTTTCATTACTGTCTAATGATTGTGGACAATTAGCGTATCCATGAAGGGCCTTGGTTTCCTAATCTGGGTACATTTAAAGTGCTGATGTGACTATGAAATAATAATTATTTAGAACAGTCTCTACCACGTAGGACACCTGCAGTGAATGTGAGCTGTTATATTCTGTTGAATAACAGACTGGGGAATGATCGCTTAATTGGACATTAATAACCAGGAGGAAGAATGTGTGTATTGGTTAAGGAAGGTCTTGGGCTCTGCAGGTTTAAATTCCCTCAGCTTCCTATGTATTCGTCAGGTATGTGGCCTGGGCTGAGCACCGTTCTGGGTTTCTGTTTGTTAACCCGTGAAGAAGCAGCCTCTGTGGTTAGGGAAAGGAAACGTTAACTAATTCCTGAAGACAGCTGTGGAAGCCTGGGAGGTGGGTGAGTACCAGGATTCAAGTTGAGTATCATGTTGTTGTTGCTGTTTTGTGATTGCTTTGACAAAAAACCACCTTTCATTTTCTTTTGTCCTTAGAAGTTCATTGTGGGAAAGCGTTGCTTCATAAAGGATTCTGCCATATGAACATCTTTCCGTGGCCGTTCTTCTTCAGCCCCAGCTGGGTGGAGATGTCACTGGTGCACCCTCTCTGAGGCCTGCAGACTGCACCTCTGCAGGGGTCAGCCCTCCTTGTCAGTTAAAACGTCCTCCTTCTCACTGTAACTCCCTCTCTCTGGCCTCTTCCTGCAGCCTGTGGCTTTGGCTCAGCCTGACGGAGACCAAAGCTTATAAACAGAAGTTATGTCTGTCAGAAAATGTTTGGTGTTGATTCCCAGGGGCAGAGCACAGGAACGGGGCACGGAGAGCCGTAGAGCACGGAGCTCACCCTGCTCAGCCTGGAAGACGGACGCCCAGGAAGAAGTAGCAGCCACACGACTTCCCAACGAACCTCCCCCTGGGTTGTCTCATGTGCTGGACAGACATAAACACCTAGCTCACAGGGTTGCTGCCGGGACTACGCGAGATGGCCACATAAAGCAGCAGCGACCACAGACCCTGGCACATATTAGACCCTCAGTAAGTAGTAGCTCCCATTTTTTAATTTATGGGAGACTATTCCTTTGAGGTCTTGGCTCCATGTTTATAGTATACCAACATAATTTTGAGATTCAGTCTTAAAGTTAGCAACAGAAATGGCCGTTCATTATGGTAGCATGTCAAGACCCTCATTGCTCCTTTATGGTCAATCTGATCCCAGCTTTCCAACTTGATAATCCTCTTGGAGTTCATCCAGCTCATTTCCATTAGGCAGAGATTTATCAAGCAATGATAATAATAATCCTCTTAGAATGCTGCAGTAAAACAGCTAACTGGACCCTAGGGCAGGAGGAATTTAGCTCTATGAACATCTGAAAGTTTAGGCACATGATCTGAAATTTCCGAGGCTTCGAGAGATATGAAAACTCCAGTACTTATAAAACCAAAGCAGGTTCATGTTTTTAAAAAATATTTTTGCTCGTCCTGGGGTTTGAACTCAGGGCCTGGCAGCTGATCCTGAGCTCTTATGCTCAAGGCTAGCGCTCTATCACTTGATCCCAGCTCTACTTCAGACATTTTTTGGGGGGGTATTTGATTGGAGATAAGAATATCACAGACTTTCCTGCGCAGGCTGGCTTTGCACTGTGATCATCCTATCTCAACCTCCTGAGTAGCTGAGATTACAGGTGTGAACCACCTATGCCTAGCAGGACAGGTTCACATTTACATTTTCAGAACCTTCTCAATTTAAATAACACTAAAGAGCAACGTTACTGTAGGGAGAGCCACATGAAGGAATTATTTCAGTATTCAACTTAAGGAGTTGAAGTGCATTAAAAATATAAAAATATGAATACTCCACGGAAAACCCAATTCAAAAGCAGAGTGGTCCTTTATTCCTTGGAGTGAATGAATTTTTCCTCTTCTTTCCTTAAGATGTCTTTTGACAACATATGCAGGGTACAAAGGAGAGACAAACTAAAGTGAGGCATAGGCACAGGTGAATTTTGGGAAACATTCATAATTGTTTCTGAGTCTCATGGGCAAATTAGGAGGCAGACCAGACATATGACTTCTCCTCTTTTAACAGTTTAGATGTAAATAAACAGGGATATGTAGAGTATAGAGAGGGATTTTGGAAGTCAAGAGAGCAGCTCTGTTCTTCAGCCCAATTCTTTTACCTGGGTATGATGAGACGCGGGTCTCCTTAAGGTTAGTGACTGCATTTGTGATGATTCTTACATCACTCAATCCTACAGCAGTGCTCAGCGCCCAGTCATTACTTATTGTAAACTTGAGGAAGGAATGTGTTCTTCCTCTGAGCTCCCAGGCTCCGTGGTAGTCTCCTACGTTGAGATGGGGTACTTACTTCTTCCTTCTGCCTCATGTTTTCCCTCTACTCTCGTTCATATGGCTGTAGAAACTGTCTGTTCTTCCTTCTTTTCCTTCTTGACCATTCTTCCTCAATAGCTAATCTGATAAGGGGAACATTTGTGCTAATTTGTCAGGGGGTTTGGCAATTGCTTTGTTAATTTAATTTTTTGCAATTGTGTATTGGTAGCATATAAAGTGCAATTGATTTGTGTGTGTGTGTGTGCGTGTGTGTGTATTGATCTTGTATCCTGCTGCAGCCTTGCAGGATACAAGTATTAGTTTCAATGACATTTTATTAGTTCTCATGACTTTTTAAATGTATTCCTTAAAAATCTTCTGTATAGGAAGTCACATCAAACCCAAACACAGGTAGCTTTGTTTCATCCTTTTGATATGGATGCCATATATTTTGATTTCTTGCCTAATCATTTTAAACACTATTCAACTTCCAAGTCCAATAGAGGTTATGGATACAGATACCCCCATTTTGTTCCTGAATTTGAGGGAAAAGTATTTAATCTTTTTGGCATTTGATATGATATTAACTGTATGTTTTTGATAGGTGACTTTCATTAGATAAGGATGTTCTGATCTGTTGCTAGTTTATTGAGTGTTTTTATCATAAAAGGTTGTAGGAGTTTGTCTAATGCCTTTTCTGTGTGTATTGACACCATGAGGTGAGTTTTGACCTTCATTCTATTGGCAGATCAGTTTATTTTCAGATGCTAGCATTGATGGGCTGCATCTCACTTGGTCATGGTGTGTACTGATTTTCATTCGTCGTTTGATTTGGTTGGCAGGTACTTCACTGAGAATTTTTGCATCGATATTTGTGGAAGATATTGGCCCCCCCTTTTATTTTCTTTGCCATGTCTCCTCTGGTTAATGCTAACCCTCACAGAACGATTTGGGAAATGTTCCCTCCTCTTCCTTTAAAACCTCTGACATGCAAATGTGTTCCTGCCTCTTGTGTCCTCTCCCAGACGACCTCCTCCACTTTGTTGATAGATTACAGCCTACTTACACTTCCTCATCAGTCAGTACTTAAGAAAGTACCCACATGATTGGAACCAATTTATTCTCCTCACTACACAGTATTTATAATAATCCCACATGATTTACACTAATTTAGTCTTCCCACGGGAGGAAGAGAGCGGTGGGCGCTGCAGGTGCACAGCAGTGACGCACCGGAGGGTGGAAGGGCTGAAGGTGCTTTGCCTCCTAGCTCTCCGTGCCTCTCCCAGCAGCGCGGGAATAGGATGCGGGCCCCTTCTGTGCGTGTTCGAGGAAAGAGATCTTCACAGCCAGCGTTCCAAATTCCACCTCCCTTTTCTTTCTCCTTCCCACTAGCATATTCCTCCCTCTGTCGCGCCTTCTCTTTAAAACTGAATTTGCTGCTGGCTATAAGTCAGTAGAGCCAACCCTCTGATATACTAAATAAATCTGAGTGGAGGTGGTGCTGTGGCTCCCAGTGGTAGAGCGCTCACCTTGAGCAAAGGAGCCCAGGCCCCAAAGTTCAAGCCCCACATGCAACCAACAATAAACAAGTAAATAAATGAAATAAATAAATACGAACAAGTTAGTAACTACAGTGAGAGTGGGTGTTGTTTTCCAAGCCAGACTTAGCTTTCTGATTTCTTACAATTAATCCAGAAGTTTTTTTTTTCTTCTTAATTTGATTCTATTGTCAAGGTGAGGTACAGGGGGGTTACAGTTACATACATAAGACATGAGGATATTTCTTGTCGAACTTGTTTTGCAACTGCAACAAGATCTCAGTCTGATTTAGGGTGATTCAACATCTTCCCATTCCCACGATACTATTCAGATTTAGTGAATCATTCTATTTCTGATGGTCTTTCATTGCCATGTCTGATGCATATAGCTTTTCTAAAAGTCAGGCATTTATCCAGTGTGGTTTGTATTTTGACGAATGAGGAGCTATAAAGAGAGGACAGTGAAGATACTTCCTGTTTTGAGAAGTTTCAAGTCTCATTAAGTGGAGGTCTCTAGTCAAGAAGTAAGAGATAAGGACTTAAAGTTTAAGGCCCAGTTTGAGGCCCTTATCTGTAAATCCAGTACTTGGGTTGCTGAGGTAGGATCGTAGCTGAAGGCCAGTCTGGGTTAAAAGATCACAAAGTACCTATATTTTTGATACAAGTACCCTATATGTATCAAAAAAAATCAAGACATTTCAAAGGCACTTTAATTCTTTTTTTTTCCTGCTGTGTTCAAGTACTGCAGGTACCGTAGAGATGAACTGAAATTCTATGGACACAGGGAAATGCATAAATGGGAAAGGAGCTATGAAAGAAATGATTCTAGAACTCTAGAAGGATGAGAATATGGGATAATAAAGATTAGTGATGAGTCTAGCCTGAGGGTTAATTAGCAATGGTTTCCTCTTCCATGCTAAACAAAGCCAACAATTTCACAAGTGACAACTAATTTTTCCTACTCTGATCTCCTTTTCATTGCATCCAAATAAACTCAAACTCTAATCTTTCTGTTTCTCTTTCTCTCTGATGAGGGTCATTGTAAAATATGTCTTGTCTTCAGCCAGTTTCATATGCTCATAGGTAATCTAGTCATACTTTTGAATACTAAAAAGCTTTTTGTTCCCAAATCAAAGGACAGATTCACACGGCTTTCCCTTTGAGGTCATGAAATAAATTGTGCTTAGAATTTCTTTCGAAAGTGATGTGTGTATGTGTTGCATTATTTCTATCAATGTGTTTAATTTCTATCAATGTGTTTAATCAAGAAAAAGGTTACATCTTACTTTGTTGACGTTTCAGCTTTGGATATCATTGTCTTCTCTCTAGGTCCATCTGTCAGTGGAGAGGAATAGTTCAAAAGGAAAGTGGAATGCAACTTGAAATATTTCACTTGCAGATCTGGGGATGAAATCTAGGGCCTTGTGCATGCTAGCTGGTGCTGTTGAGTGAAGAGGACCTGGTTCTACACACTTTGCTTCAGTTACAGGGTATGTACTGTGCACTGGACACTGGTGAGCTATATCAGTCACCAGCTCGGAGGAGGCCCTGGCTGATGAGGAACTCACATTCTGATGAGGGAAAAGCCATGCCATCTAGACTGCAATGCTGCGCACACTTTATAAAAGGCAGAGACTTCCGGGAGACCGCAAACTGCATTTGTCACTAAAACTAATTTTGAAAAAAAATAAGTCAGTTAATGTTCTGCATGTCACAGATAAAGGAGCCACGGATAGACATATAATTCCAAGTGTTATGAAACGAAGAAGAGAAGAACAATAAAATACCTAATTGGTATCAGGGCAGATGCCATTTGAGTGAAAATCAGTGGGTAAAAGACCGAGAAAATGAGCCAGCGCTGACGGCATCTGCAGGAGGGTAGCGGCAGGTTTACATATGGGGTTCTCTCCCAGTACCAACTACAGCCTCTCCTCTGCATGGCCACCGTCCTGTGTGTTCCTCCATCCTTCTTATTCTACCTTGATCCACTAGTTCTTCCTGCATTTCGATGCCCAATTCCATGCCTTAAGCTCCTTAAATTCCCAGGGCGATATTTATATAGGTTGCACTGAGGGGAGAGAAGTGCAAAACGTCTCCGATGCAGAACAATTTCTGTTCACAAATTGTTCCACATATGGTAGATGGAGGGATTTACCAAGAATTTAGGACACGGCTTCTGGTTGTATTCAAGCTATGGTATTTTATTATCTGCTACCACACTTCAGGATGCTTCTGTCCGGAAAGTTTCTGGAAACGAAAAGTCAAGAGCTTCTGCTCAGCGGTCAGCTAAATCTCACACTCAGCAAGCACAATCTGACCAAACGTCAGGTTCTCCGCCACGCTGTTACTAACTCAGTGCCCCTCCACGTCACTGCATGTGGAGAGCGGGCTTCATTGCTGAGCGAGGACACGGGTGTTGCAGCTCCGGTCCCCTGAACGTCCCCTGTGATGCTGTCACACAGGGCACTGCCTTGTCGCTTCCTTTTTATTAGGATAATGGTCTCAGAGTTGATTTCAGTCTGAGTGAGCCAAGGTCCCAAATCTTCATTTCCAAAATGGAAACCGTGTTCTGCACATCCCTCACATCTCCAGGTTGGAAAAAAAAAATCAGAGAAAGAAAGAAAGAAATTCAACTGTGAGGAGACCTTGAAATTTGATGGCCAACTGGTCCCTGATAAAATAAAGTCACTGACTCCCTGGGAAGGGAAGAAGAAACCTCTCTGGAAGGCGCTGTAAAGCGTTACTCGTCCATTGAACCCAAACGAAGAGAGCGTAGATTCTCTCTTCACATCTTCCCCTTACGGCTTTAGTTCTCGAGGATCATTTTAGAGACTTTCAGATTTGAGCATGCTGAAGATGTTGAAGCTGTTGAGGTTGTTCCCCTACATTCTAATTTTCCCCTTGGGCCATAGTGGAGAAATTTAGTCTATTTACTGAATAAGGTACAAATGTCTGGATGTCAAGTACCATAAACCCAGACTATCTGATTCTTTTCTTAAAAAATTTGAATCTTTCAGTGGCCATTCAATTTTTTTGTGTGTCTTGTGTGATGGATAATTTTACATGCTAACTTGATTGGGCTATGTTGTGCCCAGATTAGTCAACATCTTTTTTTTTTTTTTTGGATGTGTGCGTGAGATTGCCCTTCTCAATATGGTTGGGCCTCCATCAGTTTTGTGGAACTCTGAATAGCAAAAGAAATGTAGGATAACTGCCTAAGTGATCTGAAGCTACAGCAAAAATTGCCGTTTTTCTCCTCCGTATTTCTATGTTCAGATTGGAACTTATTCTATTGGCTTTCCCGAGCCTTTAACGTGAAAAAGGCATTATCATGGGTGTTTCTCAGCGTCCATTATCATGTGAAAAAATTCCTCTTTTCATCTCTCATGTATTCACAGACATGATGGCTATTAAGGTAAATAATATATTAATTTATATATGATGTATGTGTGTTATATATTATGTATATACAATTATATATTTCATATATATAAGTTCTATTTCTATGGAAAACCCCACCCAGAAAGATAATAAAGTGAAAAAGAAAAATAGAAGACAACAGTGTAAACAGAATTTGAA
Source organism: Dipodomys spectabilis (assembly GCF_019054845.1). Lineage (NCBI taxonomy): Eukaryota > Metazoa > Chordata > Mammalia > Rodentia > Heteromyidae > Dipodomys > Dipodomys spectabilis. Next base: position 3,160,782 of record NW_024871346.1, on the reverse strand, counting down.
AATCATACATTTTTTTCTTATCATGAGGTTCTTTTTTCTCTCTTCTCTCATTAACTTTGTCAAAATTCACCAGAGCTACTTTCTGAACCCTTATTAGAATTCCTTTCAAATTTGGGACAGAAAAATATGTCTGTCTACGGTAATGATTAAGCATATGGAAAGGTCTATAATAACGATTCTGCAGAAATCTAATTAAATGTCATAGAGTTTTTTTTTTCCTTTTAAAACCACTTCTCTGCTTAAAGAGTAAGAAGCCATAGAGAGCTGTTCCAGGCTCCCCCAAATGCTTGTCAATATGGATTATTATAGCTGGTGTTAAATCATCAAGTATTCATTTACTAAAGAAAATGATCTAGTTAGCGTGTCAGCGTTCCTTTACGTTGTTAGGTATGTTAAATATTAGATGTATATTGTAGTACTTACCATTACCGATGTGTAGTCAGAATTCACACATTGCTATCCCCACCCTGTGGAGAAATACTTTACAGAAACTAAAATGTCTTCACGGAGATCACTACGGCTTTATGACAATTGTTAATGTGGAGGGGAAGGGTGAGTCCTTAAGCTTGCTTTGGGGGTGACTATCAACACAGAGGGGTGGCCCCTGGAAGAGCTGGCATCAACAGAATGGCAAGGCATTCAAGTGTGGTTTGTGTGGCTTGGGGTGAAGCCATCCAAGCGCCGTGAGCTGGGGTGCAGGGAGGCGGCCAGCTCTGAGGGTCCCCGTGGCTCTCTGAGCGAAGAGAGGTAAGAGGCCCTGGGTCATTCTTCTGTTCCGCAGAAAGAGCAAGGAGGTTAATGGCAGAAGGGCACGATGCACCCAGCCGTAAATCGGCAACCGAGGTTCTATTCCACTGACCCCCGCCTCTGCGAAGATGCTCTGGGGAGGCCGCAAGGGGACACGGTCTGACCTCTGTGGCGTGATCCGCCTCCTCCACGTGGACACCACGGTTGCAAATGCCTCCAGCAGCAGCCAGGCCATTCTGAACCACAGCAAGAAGGCTTCCGCCTCACTACCTCACATCCGCTTCATGGCTCTTTCCAGTTACCAGTTGTAAAGACGCAGAAATGAGCACCCAGCACCAAACCTTCTCCCATTCCTTTCAGCTCACATGCACACACACACACACACACACACACACACAAACTGTTACAAACAGAAAGGCATCATGCTGCCTGCACCTGCAACCCTAGTTCATCACGGTGACTAAGGGAACGGGGAAGTGAAGATTTCGAGTGGAAAAGGCTCATGACCTCATGCCTGAAGTAACCTGAATCCTCGAATCTGCTCACAAGGGGAAGACTCCTGCCAAGAGCAGTGATTAAACCATTCTGTACTAACATCTCCCTGGGGTGACACGCCACAAATATTTTGGAGACAATCACTGACTTAAGTTAAACAGAGTCATTGGTCTTACTTTTACTGTATCTTTTACTAATCTTTTACTGTACAAAAACCAAAATGTAAAATAATTTTTAATCGAACTGTGTATTTAAGACATGGTGGAAATGGACACAATTTATAACCACTTTTTTTTTTAATGAGGGCACTTTTGAAGAAAAACACCTACGTTTTCAAAGATTCAGAGTAAAAAAAGTAGTTGCTTCTTTCCCAAATTCCTAGGCCACAAAGGATTGAGTTAAATGGCTCAATGTCCTGTTTAGAATTCAGTAATGCATCAACTGCCCTACACAGTCCCAGGAACAAAGTCAGACAGATCAAACACTGCAGTGATTGGGTGGTGGCTCTCACAAGCATAGGCCATGTGTCCCAGTCCATAGACAGCTGATTACAAACACTACAGCCCGATGAACCCCAACACAGTGCTCTCAAAATCTCTCTGGATCTTTTTTGTTTTTAATGAATGCCATAGCATATTTTTAGGTCATCTATCAACTTGGTTCTACTATCCATATTCTTTTTTTTTTGGTTTTATCAAAACCAAACAAGTCAATACACTTGCTGGAGACAGTCCACATGTTCCAAATGAGTGTGCCATATGTACGGTTTGGATGTAGAAGACTGGAAGTATGAAGGATTTCTTTCCAGAGATCTCATCTTAGTTCTGGGAGATGGACAGAGTGAAAATGTGTCGGTGCTCTTGAATTTACAGTGGGAGTTCCTCCTTGACACACACACACACACACACACACACACACACACACACACACACCATCTCTTGAACAGCTCGTAAGTTCAGAAGAAAATGAGCAGAGAGCTTCTCAGCATATGCTGTCTAGCCTACATTCACTAGAAGCTCTGGAGGGCATTCTTAGACCTTTCAAACAAAGAAAGGTCACAAGACACTCTCTTCAAATTTTCAATTTTTCATCTTAGTGCATTTTTCAGGAGACCAAAACTAGCGAAAGCAACAGAAAGGTCATTGATAAAGTCCTTGTAGTAAAGATGGAATGCCTTTGCATTGTAAAGTGTCAACCTGGAATATAGCATTCTTTGCAGTTAGCCTGTCAGCTCAGAAGGAGAGGGATCCCAGATCCGCCCTGGGGAAATGGCCCAGCGTGGGAGACAGGAGGGAAGAAGAGCAGAACCAGGGCAGCCAGAACTAGGACAGCAATCATCCTCTACCTTTTCTTCTTCTTCTTCTAAGATATTGTGGCTAATTAAATATACAGGGCTTGATGATACAGTAATGCTAGCAGAGCTGGAGAGTGTAATTGGCTAACTACAGATATATTTAGCTGTTCCAAACACAATAGGGCTCATTCTAGTTTCTTTCTGTCCTTTTTGGTAGAGATATTTTTTCCTTTGATAGCATTCTAACTGGAAAAGAGAAACAAAAAGATCATTTCACATATGACGGCCGAGATGGTCTAGCTTTCCCCCAGTTTTTCTCCCTTTCTGTAATAGGAGAACTCCGGTGTTGATTTGGGCACAGTGCCCACACAGATTGAAGTCTGCATTTTCCATTCTGTCTCACAACTTGGTGTGATGGTCTGACCAGAGACCGGGCGGCAGGATGTGAGAGGAAATAAAGTGTTTGGCTTTTAAGTCATGAGAAGGTGAGGTTTGATTTCCTCCCACCTGCTGGCTAGAAGGGGGTGAGGTGTGAGCAAGCCATGGAGGGAACCGTTGTTAGGAACAAAGCCCTCGGTAGCAGCATACCAAGGTAGAAAGGATCTGGGACTTTGGCCCTGTGAAGACAGCTGCTATCTCTGCACCGATTACACCTGGACAGCTTGTACCACCTGTATGTACCTGAGAGAGAAACAAACTTGGTTCATGGGCCAGCACTATAACTTTGGGCTACTTTTATCGCAAGTGACTTCAATTCATATCCATCTAAAATAGGTATTCATTCACTGAACCAACTGGTATTTTATGTCTCTGTGAGTCCCTCCCCAGGACAGATCTGACAGCAAATAAAATGCCCCAGGTCTCTGCTCTTAATAAGGTGTAGATTTGCAGTGGTAGCACAGGCTATTATTAATCCCAGTGTTTGGGAAAGCCAGGCAGAAGCCCAGACCAGCTCGGGCTCTATAGTAAGGGCTCGTCTCAGGAAAGCCAGGAGCAAAAAGCCAAATAAAAATTTAAACACCCAACTGAGGGATTCACAGAGAACGAGAAGTAACATATAAAGTAACATTTTAGAAGTAGGAGTGTTATCAACAAAAACAAAGCATTATAACCCAAGAGAGGCAGGGCCTCTGGATGTGTGGGGAGAGGCCTTGTAATGTGTCAGTTATAAATATGCTGTGTGATTATAAATGTGGAGGTAGGAACTCAAACAAGATCAGAATGATAAGGAGCTAACTTTCTACAGGTATGGATTAGATTAAAACTGTGCAAGGGAGAGAATGGCTTATATTGAAGCTCAGTTCAAGAACTCCAATGTAAGATTGTGTTGGGGTGTGTGTCAGAAAATAGTAAACAAAAGGAATCGTGGAAGTGTCCGGGCTGAAGGCACACATGTATTTGGCTCATAAAGGATTTTATTTTGTCGGCCATGGGGCTTGAACTCTGGGCCTAGGTGCTGTCCTTGAGCTCTTCAGCTCAAGGTGAGCACTCTACCATTTGAGCCACAGTGCCACTTCTGGTTTTCTGGTGGTTCATTGGAGATAAGAGTCTCACAGACTTTCCTGTCTGGGCTGGCTTTGACCCATGATCCTCAGATCTCAGCCTCCTGAACAGCTAGGATGACAGGAATGAGCATCAGCACCGGCTCTCATACAGTATTTTTAACAAAGGTTCGGAGCCATATTTTTGGTGTAGTTTTCCTGGGCTACTCCTGGATGGCTTTCAATGGGGCAGTGATATGCTTTGATTTTTAATCTTTTGGAAGTAACACTGTAACCGTTGTATAATGAGAAAGTAAATGGGACAGAAAGATTGCTATATACTCAGAGGGCATTCTTTTTATTTTCTTCCTATCCAGACAGGTAGAGGCCCGTGCCCAGTCTCCCGAGCAGGTGAGCGGGGCTGTAACAGTTGAGATGGGCTGTGCCAGGGCCTTGGCCTGAAAGGGTTCCATGTGCATGTCCGTGAGGGATCTGATGCTGTACATGGAGGCTTTGGGATGGCGGTGGAAACACGATCGGAGGGAACACACAGGTCCCCGAGTGTCGGAATGCCGGGGAGCGTCTCTGCTCCTTTCTTGGGGAGAAGATGCGGGAGTTTGGGACAGATCCATACAGCTCTACTATGGAGGCTGAGGAAGAAACGACAGGGCTTACACCAAAGGCAACACGGGGAGAAGGGGATCTGAGTTAAAAGTGGACAAACAGGAATTACGGCGGGTGGAAAAGACAAAGCGAGTAGAAGAAGAGCTAAAAGGGGAGTAGACGTCTGCACCATGGACGGGGGACGGAGGTGGGAAGCGGGAAGGAAGAGCATGCACAGGATGAGGGAGGCCAGGCACTCTGCTCTGCCTGCAGAGCGTTTGCAGATCCTCCGTCGTACACGCAAGCCCAAGGGTTCCAGGCCCGAATCTGTTAGTCTGCAGAAGGAGGGAGTAGGGGTCAAAGCGTTAGGAACAGGCGTTGTGGATTCAGCCAGCGTTCACCTCTGAACGCTCCTCTGTGCGCAGATCACTCTGCAGCCATATGCCTACCGTGCATCAACGCTCCTCTTTGGGCGGTCAACAGAAAGGACAGCACCAGGGGGACGTGTCAGTGCGCCAGTGTGAGAATTAGCTGTCGGACAGAGGCAGGATCTTAGGTAACATCCCATCCCTTATGGAAAGATGGCGACCACCGCTAGTCAGAGCAAAGGGCAGACAGGAAGGGTGGACAAGCCTACGTAGTGCTAAATAGATTCTGCTGATTGTCTTTAAGATTACAGGAAGAGGAAAGAAAAAAAATTAAAAAAAACCATGATCCTGAGTGTAATTCTAGTCACCACGCTGTTGGTTTGGGCACTGAAATTGCTGGCTGTGAAAGCTAAACAATCAGAGTTTTAAAAAGAACCAACCCAACAAACACCTGCTAACCACACCGAATTTAAGATCCGTTCTTTGACAAATAAAACGGTAGTTCCAAGGTAACTATTAGTATAATTTCTGTAAGGATATTCTTGGTTTTTTTGGTGGGGAGGGGTGGGAAAGGGAAATTGATTTAAAAAAAGTACCCGTTTGTTTCTAGTTAACATGTTAAAATTAGTAGTACATTGTACATTTGTTGTCTTATTTACTACTTAGTTATACTTATCTCTTATCAGTTATATGGCCATACCTGTGGGTCTGGTATTTTTTTTCTTTGTTTTTTTTTCCTGTCTGTACTGGGCTTTGAACTTAGGACCTTGTTTGCTGGGCAAACATTCTTACTACTTGAACAATCTTCCAATTCCCTTTTGTGGTTGGTTACTTTTCTGAGAATGTCTCATGAGCTAGCCTCCAACTGTGATTCTCACACCTATACTATCAGTGTAGCTGGGATTACAGCTGTGAACTGCCACGCTTGGTTTATTTGTTGAGATGGTGTCTCACTAACTCCTTGGCCTGGGCTGCTCTTGTTCCATCCTCCTCCTGATCTCTGCCGGCCAAGTAGGTAGGGTTGTAGGCATGAATCACTGTTCCATGTCTCTGGGCTTTGAGTCTTAAAATCAGTTTCCTTCTATCGGAGACCATTCTTGCTCTGACTCCAAATCCATTTTTTTGTCTCCAAAGACTCTAGTTTCCAGCCGTTTTAGCCTACAGCCTTCTAGATAGCAAGGTGAGGCCTTGTGATTAAATTCTTTCCGATGCTATATTAGATGATTTTACAGAAAGTTTAACCGACTTGAGATAATGAAGAGGCGGTGGCAGGGCCGGCTTTCCACCTGTCTGGCAGGACAGGCTCTGTGAGCTGCCCAGCCTGTGTTCCAGCCGGCAGAGACCTGGGCTGCTCGTGTCTAATTCTTCTTTTTTTTGTCGATCATGGGGCTTGAATTCTGGGCCTGGGCGCTGTCCCTCAGCTCTTCAGCTCAAAGCAAGCACTCTACCACTTGAGCCACAGCGCCACTTCGTTTTCTGGTGGTTCATTGGAGATAAGAGTCTCACGGACACTCCTGTCCGGGTTGGCTTTGAACCGCGATCCTCAGATGTCAGCATCCTGAATAGCTAGGATGACAGGCGTGAGCCTCTGGTGCCCGGCTTTCATGTCTGACACAAGATGAGTACAGGTTTTTGTTCTGGTTGAACTGCAGATTTGTGCGATACCCAGCTGCGTCTCCTCTTAACTTACGTCCCTTGCCACCGTGAACACGAGCTGCCCTGCAAAGGCTCTTGCCCAGAGGCAAGGCCTGGAGAAGGGGTTGGAAGGAGAGGGCCTGGCTCTCGGATGGGTGAATCCACAGCGAGGGTCACAGCTTCCTGGGTCTGTGGCAGGAGGAGGCGGGCTGGGAGGTGGAAGGCTTTGAGAAGCGTATTTACGTTGTCCCTGCTGCTGTCTCTCTCCCAGGTTTCTGGCTGCGATGGGCATAAGCGGCCTCCCAGCCTCTTTGGTGTTCTGCTGCCCCTTGGGCCCCAAGTGAGTGGCCAGTAGGGTCTGAAGCGTCCCACGCTGCGGTCTCTAAGGGCCTCTCTCCCTCCTTAAGTTGATTTCATTTCAGGTATTTTGTTCCAGGAAGGGAAACACTGACGAAGATAATAACCCTTGATTTCAAGTTTGATTTCCAAACCAGTATTAGCTGTGAGTTGTTCTTGGGTGCAGAGAACTTCAAAATCTCAGCCTTCCTGTCTGGAGGAGCCGAAGGCTTCCCAGGGCTTCTTCCTCCCCTGGCGCTGTCCCGTCTCCGTTCCTCTTTTCCTGCCACACGGGGATGCTTCCCCTCCTTCCCAGGACTTCTGCCAGGCCCACCTCAATTCCACTGGGTCATGGCCTGGCCAGAGAGCTGCCTGTGACGATGCGAAGAGGGCCGGCCCCCTGCCCGGCTGGGCCAGCCCCGGGCACAGCAGATGTCTTGGCAGACAGGGCCCAGGGTGAGCTTCCATCCCATTCATTCTCTTGGCTGGGTGCCCCCTCGCGACAATCGCAGCAGCAAGGCGCACGTTTGGAGCCGTCCAGGCCTCTGCCTGCGAGGCTCATTCCTGGACAACAGAGGCTGGCACTGCAGGAAGGCGGTGCAGGCCCCGCGGCTCAGAGACCAGGCCTGGGGATTCCCTAACTCCCCGCTGCATCCGGGAACCCCCGTAGATACTCTGGGTCGATGCATGTGCCTCTGACCAGAACCTGCTCATGGCTCGGGTAGCTTCTACGACCGGTGCTGGCCCAGCTAGATTCTATTTTGTTATTGTTGGCATCTGTGCACTTAGTTCTCTTTCTCCTTTGATCTCCAGAGGCCTAGGGACTGGTCTGGGCAGAGGTGCGGAGGTTTATAGGAAGTTACTCGAATTCAGTGCTATTAGTTACATATGCTTAACCTAGAAATAATCCTTAAGACGTTCTTCACACTAGAGACAGTGACACACTGATGCTCACAGCAGTGGCCCAGCTACAGAATTAGTCTAGATGAGCCTAAAGATAATGTGGAAGATAAACCTTACTTTGCAGATTCGTTGTCTGCAATTTTTAACAAGCACGGTCGATACATACACGATGAAATAAAATAAAAAGGTTTTTTAAAAGTAAGGCATTTAAAAAAATGAAATGAAATCTAAAAAATTCCTGGTCATGTATTATTCAACTCAATGGATGCAGGGATACTCCCGGCCTGGTGATATCATCCGTTGCATCTAAATCACTATCTGAACTATTGATACCCTGCCCTTAATTTTGGGGAAATGTGTCTCCCAGAAAGCAAACTGCCTCAAAGGCAAGGTAACTGTGAATATGCTTACTTTAAATAATGAAGTAAGCACTTTAGATTGGTTGAAAGCGGGTCTCATAGCTGGCTGTATGAGACCTAGGAACAGTACACATTCTCAGGAATTCATAATACACATCATGGAAAACATTTTAGGGGCTGTTTCTTCCACCTTTTTTGTAGGTGTTTATGCTTATATGACTCACAGAGTCTCAACAAGACATGTATTCCAAGCGGAAGTTCGGCATCAACTTGAAATTACAGTGTTAGCAACTTTCCTCAGCATGGGCTTGGCAATATTTCCATTTTCACATTGTAAATGTCAGTATTACAAAGACAAGAACATACCCATATTCCTTTGAGCTAGCTGTTGTTAGCTATTTTTATGTTTTGCCAGAAGGAAACACACAGCACTATGTGTGGATGTGAATTTCCGTGGTTTTCTTTTTGTCCTAGTTGTTTAATAATGGGTAAACCATCCAGGGACCTTAGAGAGCCATTATTTGGGCATCTCAGGACACATTCTGTTCTGGATTGCACCATTTAAATAACTCAGGCAAAAAAATAAATAAATGCAATTTACCATTTCATTTTCCTCTTTAATGGAGTGTCTCTAAAAGGGTAAGTAGCCATTATTAATTATTAATTGGGTCATGGTGGTGGGTTGAGCAGCTGTCTTAAAATTATAAGTTCCCGAAGAAAAATAATTCTGTCTTTTATCAATTTTTGACTCCTCTCCCCCTGTTGAGCTAGCCACAATTGCTGAATGAATGTAGTATATGAGGTATTTTATCAGTATTTGTGTATGTGTAAGAGACAGACAGAGAGATACAGAGACAGAGAGAGAGAGATTACTGAAGCTTGAACTCAGGGCCTAGGTGCGGTCCTTTATCTTTTTCTCTCAAAGTTGGCACTCTACATGTTAAGTCACAGCTCTACTTCTGGCTCTTTGGTGGTTGACTGGAGAAAAGAGCCTCATGGACTTTTTTGTCTGGGGATGGCTTTGAACTTGGATCTTGAGTAGCTAGGATTATAAGCAAGAGCCACAGGTACCTGGAGATTATTAATACTACTCTTATTCGGCAAGAATATAATCTTTGTCAGAAATAGTTCTCAGGAACTTCCTGACTGTGATTATCACGAAGTTGTGTGTCTACTGCGAGACAAAGTTAGGCTGTAAGAGCACTAACCTTCACACATCTAATGCATACGATTTAAAACAACCACATCCGGGACATCAAACCCGATGGAGGAGAGGACAGAGATGAGCTCAGGATGAAACTGGATGGAGAGGAGGCGTTGGGAGAAGCCCCTCCCACACGGCCCCGTGTGGGCAGGGATTGGTTCTGACAGAGTGAGGGACAAATGAGTAGCCTGAGCTCTCTCATCCTTAGCAATCCGTGACTCCCGGTTATCCATTGGTGGGGAGAAGCTAGACTGGATTCATCAGACGGTGTCCTGCTCTTCTCTAGGGGCAGACAAGATTCTAGGCCTTGACCTTCATGGTGCCTACCTCTGCCCTCATGAATGCAAGTCAAGTTTTCTTGGTCTTTGTGTCTCTTAGGCTTCCAGGGATGACTTCAGCACTCTACTTACTCAAGACCTCTCTTTGCTTTTATCTTGGAAAAAAAAATTACCTTTATGCCTGTGTGTGGCTAAGTTGCAAAGGCATATGACTTTTGGCTCGCTTTTACAATACTTCACTCTTAAGTATCGTAAATTCCTAACACCGCGACTTTTTCATGCAGCGTTTGGGGTTGAAAGTGGCAAATCCTCAGTAAGTCTCCCTGAAGGATTCTAAATTATGTCCCTCGCTTATTTCCACACCTACTCCAACTCATCGCTGTCATCTTCCAACGAGATTCATGTGTGGAAGCAAAACCGATGTCACTTCTGAGAATAAAGGGTTTAAATAAAATTTCAATCTTCTGGGACTTGATAAGACCAGCAGAATGAGTGGATGTGTGCTGTGTTATTCCATTAAGGTTTAAAACATTTCATCCCACTCATAACTAAAATTAAATAAGGTTATGCTCATCCAACAAGGCAAATCCGATTGGAAACAATCTCATCGAAATTCTCATTTGGTATTGCTTAGAGTGAATATTTTATTTCCAGGAAGTTGTTTTCAGATGATGGTCACAGACTTAAAGATCAAGTATCTTTAAGGAGTCTTGTCACAGAGATAAACCTATTCTAGTGTATCACACTGCACACAGCTTTATACCTCCTCTTCCATTCTGTTCTCCTTTAAATGAGTGAATGGGGCCAGGTGAACTGGGAAAATATTCTCCGTGTATGATTTCTCCATTCATGGCTTCAAGTTGTAGCTGAAGGTTTCTTTTCATGGGGAGTGTAAATCAGGACTCTTTATGGATTACTTGGCATTGTTCGAATGTCTACGTAAATGGCAGAGGCCAGGATCTGTTCGGCTCACCGTGCGCTTCGTGCCAACTGTCCTTCATGCCCTGTTGAGACCTTACTTAACATCTTCTCTACTTACCCTACAATTCCAAAACAAGCCAAGACTTGAACACATTAGAGGAGGAATGCATTGTTGCTAGTACACTTGCATATCCTAGCTTGGCAGTTATTGCTTTAGACCAGTTTGACTCATTTCTATCTGCTCTACCTGTAATTAAACCTTCATTTTCGTTCATTCATTCACTCATTCACTGAGCAAATATTTAGCTATTAGGTAGCGGCCTTTGTTTGAGATGTTGGCATACAGCAAGGAGAAAGTCTCATTTTTGTTGATATTGTGAGTCAGACAATGAACAAGAACAAGGGAAAGGAATTTTTGTGGAGAAAAGAGCATGTCCAAAGGCCCTGAGGTAGGCAGGCAAGTGCTTGGGATGTTGGAGGAACAGCTTGGAATGTTGGAGGGAGGGCATGGGGGGAGCAAGGCGAAGAGAGAATCAGGTTTGTTGGCTTGGCTGTGTGGTTGAGTTTTGAGAAGCAAAGTCTCTGAATCATCCAGATGAAGAAAGTGACTGATCTGATTCACAATGAGTGACATCATTCTGGGTAAGGAGGAGGGAACACACAGGAGAGAACAAGAGAAAGGAAAAAGGAAAAAGGACGCTATGGAAGTTGAAAGAAGACAGGGGTTGGGAGAAGGGCAGGGTGGGGGCGGAGACAGACATGTTTTAGATTCTAGACCTACACAGTGAAGGTATATCCAAAGGGGTTGTGTGTGTGTGTGTGTGTGTGTGTGTGTGTGTGTGTGTGTGTGTGTGTGTGTGTGTGTATGCATATATATTATGACTTTTGGACCTCATTTATGTTGGATACCTCTAGTTATAATTATTATGTCATATAATTATAATGACATCTTTTCCTCTCAAAAGTGTGCAGTTGGGTTGATAAATTACACACTCCCCTGCTAACAGATCCTTTATACATTCAACAAGATTTCCTCACACACACTAACACCCCTGATACAATCACTACCATGACTCTCCTGGGCAAGACCCAGGATCTGAAGCTGGGAAAGTTCTGGTGATTGGTCTGAAGGCACAGGAAAACAAACAAACAAAACAACAACAACAACAACAAAAACCCGGTAAAAGCAGAATTCCATTGCAGATATTTTCAGTCCCACTCAGGTGATACCCCCACCCCTACCTCAAGTCCCAGTCAAATTTCATCTATAGGACAAAAGCACTTCATCCAGCCATCCACCATTCAGGGAAAACAATAACAACAACAAACTGTTATATACCAGGCTTTGCAAAGTTTTGGGGCATATTGGTGAACTGGTCCTTTTATAGGATAGTGTGACTCCTTGTAACAAATGAAACTTTTGGCAACCTAGAAATGTATTCCTCATGAAGTGCTTCGACCATAGTGAGTCAGGATGATGAGGTTTACTGCAGTGCATGGTGTGTGTGGATTACAGCGTCACAGTGAGTGAAACTGCTCTCTCTCTCTGTGCAATGAATATATGCTAATCAAAAGCTTTAGAAAAGGCATGCATTCCTCTGAATCAGGAATCTTGTCAAGGACAGTGACATAACAAGAAACCACTCTCAGGTGCACAGATGGGCGGAGCTATCCTTGTATTATTCATCATGGTTCTGGATGACAGACCCCGTCCAGTGGTAGACATGAGTTTGACCAAGCTTTGCTGTTATCTTTTGATATGCCTGAGAAGAAAATTATAAATGATGGCTACCACAGAACCGCACAGAGACATTTCTGCTGAGTCCTTCATGCCATTCTAATGAAGCATTGTAGCAACTATAATGAGCCTGCATGCTGTGTTTAAATCGCCAGGCCACGTTTCTGGCATTGTGTCCCTGGTAGTATAATTAGGAAGAAGTATTATCCTTAACAGAGCTCTGTGTCTCCCATGTATTTCCCCTACTAGATGACTTTCTAAAAAAGTCTTTTCAAAAGAGGGAAAGAGAGAAGCAATTTAACAGACTTTTTTTTCATTTCCAGAGGGAGTTCCCCAGAGTCATTCAGCTGAATATTTTCCAAACTTTATACCACGAAGCATTAGCCTTTCTAGGTCACTGTATAGCATCTTGAGTCTAAAATTAAAACCATAAATACTTAAAGTCTTAGCTTCCACCAACGCTTTAAAAGCGAGTGGAATAGGCATCTCCCTTTGCTACTTTGCTGTGCTTGTTTTACACGAGAAAGAGCCTTATGAAAGACATGCCTAAAAAGCAAAGTCACCCAGAGACTATGCCAAGATTAAAAAAAGAAAAACAATTTACATATGTCTATTTTTCCTCCTTTTGCATTTATTCACTCCTGCTTGTAGCAGGATTCATAGCATTCTGTGTGCAATTTAAGGAGATTAAAAACTGGCAGCCCCACATGAGCAGCCAAGTTAAGATTGCCCCGTGAAAGTGGATGGGAAGCTCCCATCTCCTGCATCCGATCATTAATAAATAGAGACTCCTTGGCAGGGGGGTCTGGCTTGTGAGGTTTCTATATTCTTATGTGCTAACCCAGACACAGAAACGACGGTTGCTGAATCAACCCTCCCTGACCCTGTGCTCCCAGTGCTGGCCACTTGGCACCACGATCCTGCTTTTATACACTATTCCTTGTAAGGTGGAGGCTATGCACATGGAACTACATTTCCCAGAATCCTTTGCTAGCATGTTAAACCCACCAGTAAAGGATGCGTGTTGAGATTCTGGGAAAGAAAAGAAAAGACAAAGTCATACATACGTACTTCCCGAGGAAGAAGCAGATGTGTGCTCTGGCAGAAAAGAGATTGGAGGATGGACTGAGCCAAAACCTACAGCTTGGTCCTGGTTTTCTTACTGGGAATGTGTGGAGGCCGTCCTTACCCTTGACCTTGGGCTCTTTCTAATGGTTTTGAGCTCCTCATTCTCTATGTTGAATGAATTCTAGCTTTAAATTAAACACACACACACACACACACACACACACACACATCCCTGATAGAAACTGTCATGTATACCTAGATCAAGTAGCAGGAGACAGAAGTCTACCACCAGAATCCTTTGTGTAGGTTAGCTTTAAGAGAGTTTTCTAGAAATCGATGCTTTTTAGAAATACACTAGGCACTCTGCTCACCTCTAATGTGAAATTACCAAAGCACACGCCTTTCATGAGCTGATCTTTGTAACATCTGTGGAGGCTGATAGAAGGTGAGGGCCTTGTGGTTTTGCTTACAGTGTTAATCCAGCTAGATACAAGAAATCAGCATAAGGACAAGACAGCCACGTTTCTATATCTATTACAGTACTCAACACTGTAGCCAAGGAATGGAACTAACCTCACCATCCATCACTTGGTGAGTGGCTTAATGGAATACTATTTGATGATTTTTAAAAAGGATAAATCCTCTCATTTGAGGATTTGTGTGCTGGGCGAACTAAGCCTGAAGCAGAGAGACAAGCACCACATGACCCCACTCACACCGGGAAGCTGAAAATGTTGGTGTCTGATGCTCACAACAGAGCTTTGGTTATCAGAGGATGGAGAGAAGAGAAGGAAAAAAGGGGTGGATGGGGAACAATTGGCAAATGGTTACTTACTGATAGATTGCTGGAAGAATTGCTATTGTTCAATAGCAGGGACTCTCTCTCTCTCTCTCTCTCTCTCTCTCTCTCTCTCTCTAGCATTGGGAATATATATTTAGCATTTCTATCTATCCATCTATCTATGTATTTATGTATCTACCTATCTAGCATTTGGGAAAAAATAGAAGATAATTGAATGCATTCACCAAAAGAAAAGTTAAATATTTGAGTAGATTGCTATACTTACCCTGATTTAAGTATTATGCAGTGACCACAGGGCATGGAATAAATAGGTAGAATATGTACTTCTGTATGTACTTCTGTATGTGTGTTAAAAGGAATGTAAGTCTTACAAAGTAAATAGAAAGAGAACCAGGATAAAATATATACTGCTATTTATGTGAGAGTGGTATTCTGGCTGGGTGGATGGCTGATCCCTGTAATTCCAGCTTCTCAGAGGTAGAAGTCAGACAGATCAAGTTCCAAGCTTGACACAGACAAAAAAAAATGGCAAAAAAGAACTTGAAATTCTTTTTTTTTAAGTAGCCCCAAAACTAAGGGCTGGGGGTATAGCTGATGAGTTAGAGTGCTTATCTAGTGAGTTCAAGGCCCTGAGTTCCAATCCCAGTGCGGCCACAAAGAAATCACAGAATAAAATGAATGGTGTCTTTGGGAAGCCGGGCACTTTTTTGAGGCTCTGGAATGTAGACCTGTTTGAAATTGTGCTTATACCCTGTAAGGTACATCCCCATTTACAAATCAACCATCAAAGGCCTTCGGTTACTCTTTTTTTTGGGTCAGGAAGCTCCTACGCCCCGGGAACTCAGCCTAACCACTCTACTTCAGAGACTGCGTTATGTAACTCAGCCATTTACTTTGTTCCCGTGCTTGTGGCTCTGAATGACTGAGGGCTGTTTACTCAAATCAGACACGCGCCCAAGGGAGGAGGCACTGCTATACTCAAAGACGTCCAAAATACCGACACTCAAAGAGGTCCAAAATACTGTCACAGAAAATCTAAAGGGAGCCCAGCTGAGGAGCTACAAACACACCTTGGATAAGGACACGGCTGCCCCCACCTCCTCCCACCAATCATAACTACCTTGAAAAGGGCAGAACTCTTTGATACCTTTAAAGAGAAGGAACTTGTTCTAGCTCATCATAGCCCAGAAATACATGGAGTTGTCTTTCATAAATCCTCAGGGTTTTCAGTAAGAACAGAGGTTAGTAAGACAAAGTGTGTGCACGTGTACACACACACACACACACACACACACACACACACCAGCTTCAAGGACAGAAAGTGAGCTTCAGATTGAGGTGATTTTTGTTGCTCTCATCACATCTAGTAAAGGTCACAAAGTTGGCTTCAGTGCTGGGCATTTCTAAAAGATCAAGTCTGAAAAGATCTGCTTATAGAAAGCGGTGACCTCATTACCTAAGAATCAGTGCCCTGTTTTGCAAAGGTAGTTGTATTTCTGTTCCCTTCCCTCCCTTTCCTTTGCCCTTCCTTTTCTTTCCTGTTTCCTTTCTTTTCCTTTCCTCTCTTTTCTCCTCTCCTTTCTTTTCTTCTTCCTCCTCCTCTTCCCCTTCCTTTTCTTAATCTTTCTGTTTATTTTGGGCAGTAGTGGGGTTTGCATTCTTTTGACTTGCTTCCTTGGCTGATTAGGAAGATAGGCAATAATCAAAGAAGTTGGGAAATGGATACAAGTGAATAAACAAATAACTGTATGTTTCTCTGGTCATGAAAGTATATGATAAACTTCGCTCTTCAAGACAAAGCAGAAGCTAAGGACATCTGAGTGCTCATGGTGGCCTGGCCTGTGTCTCATTGAGATAAGTTGTCAGTGAAAGTCTCTCAGTAGAAGATGTAGGAACAATGTCTGTGTGAAGGTGTGGAGATCTGGGTTGCAAGGTGTGGGTAAAACAAGTCTGAAGTCTCTCCGCAGCTTCCTGGAGGTTCGCTGAGCACTCCTAGCCCCTCTGGCTGCAGAGGTGAGGTGACAGCATTGCTAGACAGGGCCGGGGCTGGTGGGGAGAGAAAGGGCTACGTGGTTTTGCTTGGTGTCCTCACGATTCTCTCTGTTTCCCTCCAACCTTCTCCACCTGCCAGCTGCCCAGAAGGCTGAGCTGTGTAGACTGCAGCCACTGCTTCCCTGGAAGCGGGAAATCGGCAGGGGTCTGGGAACTTATTTCGCTGTCTCTGCTTGAGGACATTTGCAGGGCTGGTCTGTGTCCTTGACTCAAGGTCACAGTTCCTGAAGGCGGTTCTCTCCATGCAACCTGTTTCAGATTCTTTTTTAGCTCCTTCCTTCGATCCTAGAAAATCAGCAATGCGCTAATTTTGCCTCCTTACAAGTCCTGAGGCAATAGTCTATGCGCTTGGATTTCCACCACATTCTGTTTCTTCCTTGGGTTGAATGTTCCAAGCCTTCTATCAGCAGGGTTTGTAATGGATGCAGTAAGGAACTTGTATTATTATTATTATTAGTAGTAGTAGTATGTTGACAAGCCTCTGAAGGAGGTTGAAGATTTAAATCACAGAGAAAACAAAAGTTGGGTGAAGCAAGATTCATATACATACTGCAGGTACAACCAGCAAGGATTTAGACAGAAATTGAGAGGGATGAGGATTAAGTATTTCAGGAAGGACTCTTAAATTTTTGGCTAAGGCTAAGAAGATTAAGGTACAGCACTTACATAAAAAGAAAAAAAGTCAGGTTTTCAAGCAGGAACAAAAGAATTCTGATTTGAGGTTTTTCTTAATACTTGTTGATTATCTAAATGTAGCGTACACCAAGATAAAAATCATATGTTGAATAAGATGTCAATCAACTCAGAGAGACAAATACCATCATTTCTTTTATATGCAGAATGGAGATTGTAAAAGAAATCCACAATATGCTATGGATGTAAGAGGGGAGTTGTTGGAGGAAGAGGGATACCAGTAGGAAAGGAGAAAGAAGAGAGAGTCCTGTAAAACAAATGGATAATGAAGGAGCTACGAGAGACAGAGAGAGAAAAGACCCATAAAATAGGTGTGAAGAGTAAGAGAAGGGAAGAAGCAATTATGGGTGAGTGTTGAGCCACTGTTTTGAAGCGCGCTGACATTTTTCCATTCTGAGATTCTGGGGGCATGAAAAGGGAAGGTGAGGGGAGATTTCATCCAGTTTGAAACACTGGAAACAATACAATTCCTAACTTTTTTTTCTTTCTATGTTATTTCTTTTGCCTCTTTAGTGGGAGATTTCAGCAGACATGTAAAATTGCTTTCAGTGCTTTTTAGATGACAACATAATAGTTCTATTGACTGTGCTGCTGAGAAGTCTGGGTTTACTCATCCTAAATTATATTTAATGCAATTCTCTGTTTACTTCTCTGCTTCCTTGTCTGTCCGCTCTACAAGGTGGTGATCTCTTCTTAATACTCCCAGTATTATGGACATTTACCAGTGACTGACACATGGTATATGTCAAGAAAGCCAATTATTTGCCTGCAATTACTCAGGGCCCCATGCTAGGGAGCGGCTCACAGTTGGTTTTGACTTCTGGCTTTTTGTTGTTGTTGTTGGCTAATCGGAAATAAGAGCACCTCAGATTTGTCTGTCCAGGCTGGCTTCAAACTGTGATCTCAGATCTCAGCCTCCTGAGTAGCATGAGCCATATCACCAGACAAGTTTTCATTTTGTAACCATGGAGCCAGACCTGTATTCAGAATGATATCTGTTTAATAACTGAGGATCAATCCGGTCTAGTCCCATGTGAGGAAGAGGAGATCTCTCTTTTGAGCCTAACATGACTTGTCCTTCTCTTTCCGAAGACCCTTCTTTAGAACCTAGCATAGAATTTGAGCAGGTATCCATCAATCTTTCAGTAAACTAGAGAGTAGAAGAGTATTAGGAAGACAATGGTCAAAGAAAATAAAGAAGAAAAAAATGAGTTAATTGGTATATGAATATAATAGTAATTTTTGAAAACCTGTCCAAGATCAAGATGGAAAGCTAGGATTGAAATATATATTTATATAAATTAAAATTTATGCAATTTATGTATAAATATATATACACATACATATGTGTGTATCTATGTATCTCTATATATCTATATCATAATGATTGACCCATGATTAAAGTTCCTACAAACTTCTGCACACCAGAGAAAGAGGAATGATTGAGGAAAGTAATATCCTTAGTGATGCTATTGCAAAAAACTATAAATATTATTGGCACATTTAAGGAAGAAGAGTGGTAAAGTAGGCCAAAGGCCTGTGTATATTAGAAAAGGTAATGGAGTGAAATGGATAGAAATGAAATCTTCTAGGCAAGCCAGACCATGGAAATGCGTGCTTGGGGTGGCAAGGTAACTGGGTGTTTAATTTTGTTGACAACCAGTGATAGTCCATGCCTGTCTGAGAGGCAAAGAAGAATGAGTTGTCTCCTGGGCTGGGCTGTGACCACAGGATCTTATCTCTCTCTGCTGCAGTGCTCAGGGTTTGGGGCTCCAATTACTTGGTAATGATTAATTATGAACCTATCAACAATAAAATATATGAAAAACAAATGTGTGACTGAGACAATGTCATGTTTTTTCATTTTTTTTTTTTTTAAATTTCAAGGTGAGGTCCTTCATTAGCATTTTAATGACCTGGAGATACACACACACACACACACACACACACACACACACACACACACACACACACACACATTTTAAAAAGTAGTAAGGAGAGGGTAACAATGCTTGGTAATATACTCATTACCTTACTCATGTAACTGTAACCCTACTGCACAGTATCGTTACAATAAAAAATACATATTAAAAAAGGTAATAATCCTGGCCTTGTGGTAAAACCATTTTAAGAAAAATCTACCTACTTGCAAATGCTGGATTTAGTGCTGCGTTTGAATGAGCTGTTGGTCTTTGTATACTTCAGTACCCCAGTTAAGATATAACTAATGCCACCTCTGCCCTATACATCTCAGAATTCCATTACATTAAATGTCTTAATAGCTCTCTAGGAAAGATTCCAGATGAACACAAGATGGTAGTGTATATTGATTTAGATGAAAATCGGGGTAGTCATTGAGAAATTGGAATTAGAGGGCCAAGCACAGAGCGTATAAAATGAACTAATGGAGCAGAAGATCAAGGCCAGGCATTTCTTGTCCAAAAGTGCTTTACATATAGAATTCTTCCATTAAGAACTAGTGTTTGGGTGATGTACTAAAATGGCTGAGGCTATGCAATACTTTCCCAGGGAAGCCCTGGCTGTGTAAGTGGTTGCATTAAGGATGGCCACTGTGTGGTCTGAGTTGTAGCCTCCTTTGCTTTGGAATGCTCTCTGCCAGAACTCATTGCAGGAGCTAAACATCACAGTCTCTTCTGCATGAGCCCTGGTCTCTGAAAGTGTTCTGGGTTCACGCTTTCATTTGGTATTAAAGAAAGGCTGCGTTTTAAACCCTTAAATGCTATCCTTTCCAATTTCCAACGAACACAGAGGCAGCTGACACACAAATTGGAGAATTAGGATTATTTGAGAAAGACACTCAGTGCCCTTTTTGTGTCCTCCTTAGGATGACTTCAACTTGTCACTCCCACAAGAAGCACGCTATTCCCTCTGTGCAAACCTCTTGCTGAAGTTGTAAAGCAGAATGACTACGTTCTGTTCTCAGGGAAACCTCGTGGTGGAAGAATGAATACCAAGACGTGCACTGCAGCGAGGTGGACGCCCCTGAGATGGGCTTTGTGGGTCAACAGGGACAGTACCGT
This sequence comes from Dipodomys spectabilis, assembly GCF_019054845.1. NCBI lineage: Eukaryota > Metazoa > Chordata > Mammalia > Rodentia > Heteromyidae > Dipodomys > Dipodomys spectabilis. The sequence continues at coordinate 3,140,764 of NW_024871346.1, read as the reverse complement.
GGCACAGTTCTGGAAGATGGGTGGCAAAGCTGATGCAAAGAGGAGAAGCAGAGGCCGGCGCAGGCCGACCGGAAGAGATGCTTTAGGAGGAATGCCGGGGAAGCCTTGCAGTTTGCTAATTTTTTCCCCCAGTCTCCATTCCAGAAAGGAGAGAAAAGTTGGCTCCAGTATTTCATCTTAGTTTAGTGGCAGGCCAATGGCTAATCCTTCCTGTGCCCTCTGTTTCCAGCCAGACTCCCGCCTTCTCTTCATCCTCCCTGCCGCATTTTGTGCTGCCACAGGGCCAAATACATTCATGACAATTACACGGGGGCGCTCGGAGCAGACAGGCTTCCACGTTGCCACAGCCTTTTGATGATCTATGCCTGCCAGGCAGAGACCTCGAACCTGACCAGGCAGGGCTCTCCACCGTCACGCTGACATTTATTATTATTATTATTAAGATCTTTAAGTAGTTGCACAAAAGGCTTTCAATTTACCATGTCAGTCAGTCGGTGAGTGTCTTAGTGACCCATGTCAATCCTTTCATTGCGCTCCTCCTGCTCTCCCAAGCCCACCCGGGCCCCCAGTTGTGGACTGGATATATTTGTTTGTGTGGTTGTTGTAGGCCTATGCTGTGCACAAGTGAACCACTCTCATCTTTTACCCATTAGTAACCTTTCTCCCGATCTGACAACCAGAAATATGCCCAGCTATTGTTGACTTCTATCCTCCACAGAACAAAATTATCTCCAGTTGAGAACGTTAAAATATTTTGGAAGGCATCGCCTATTTTTCTTGCATATTTTCCTTCTGAATCATGCACAATATAGGCTAATACTAACATTGAGTTTTATTTGCTGGCTAAAACCCATTGGCAAGCAGAGAAGTTGGTTTGATGTGTGTGTGTGTGTGTATGTGTGTGTGTGTGTGTGTGTGTGTGTGTGTGTGTGTGTGTGTGTGTGTGTGTATCAGCCAGAAACCCATCTGGAATGCGAAGCATTACAATCTAACCAGATCATTAAAATCAAGCTGTAGCAGCATCATTCACCCACTTTTACCCAATGGCTATTTATTACTAGGTACAATTCTTGAGACTTGAGAGTCAGTGATTAAAAAATAAAGAAAGTTGACCCCTCATTGGAACTCATGTAAAGCTCCCTCCTAATTAGTTAAAATTTCTTTTTATTCTTTAATGGATTCCCCCCAAAATAAATTTTTGACCACATGAATAACTTTGTGAAATCTTGTTTTAAACACTTTGCCTAATGTCAATGATAACTCAATACCATTTATAACAAAAGGATACTGTCACCTCTTTCTTTAATAAGTTTCTCAGATTAAAATTACCAGACTTCATATATAAGCCTGTCTCAGCTACCAAGTTCCTAACTAATGCTTCAAAGTAGAAATATTTATGAAAAGGTTGCAGAACATCATTATTGTATAACTTCCAGTGCAGATCACTACAGAGATATTCCCTCTGGAAAAATGAGAGGCAGAAATGGTGTTTTCCTCTTTCTCAATCTTACTAATTATATATGTGTCTATTTTTAAGATTTGTAGTAATTGTATTCTGTCCTTTTTTCTTGTTCTCTACATTGACTTTTGTTTGGGCTCTTCATTTTATTTTATTTTAGGATATCAATTAATATTTTATTTTAGGATATTATTGCCAGTCCTGGGACTTGAACTCAGGGTCTGGGCACTGTTCCTGAGCTTCTTTTGTTCAAGGCTAGCACTCTACCACTTGAGCCACAGCGCCACTTCTAGCTTTTTCTGTGTATGTGGTACGGAGGAATGGAACACAGGGCTTCATGCATGCTAGGCAAGCACTCTACCACTGAGCTGCATTCTAGGCCTGGGTTCTTCATTTTATAACAACATTTGGAAAACTTTCTTATTTAGGAGAGGATCTTAGTCTTTCTTTATGCTTGAATGATGGCTTGGGTGATAATGGATATCTCATTTCTATTCTGCATTTTTATCTTCTCTAGAATGGTGTCTGTGATTGTGTTGATGCCTTTGTCTCCCTCTCAATCGACTCTTCTCCCATTGGTTCTTATTTTTGTTCTTTTTATGTAATGCTTTGAGTCTGCCTTCCATGTTTCTAAATATATTTTCACTCTTGTTTGTTCCCCCACTTTTTTCCTGAGCTCTGTCAGCTTGTTTTTTCCATTTTTGAAGTTTTTTGCTCTCTCTTCACTTTTTCAATTTTCCTTTGTGTCTATTTTTTGGATTTTGCACTATCTAGGAGGGGTCATGGCGTTTGTGTCTTACAAAGCACGCTTTGAGGTTTGGTTGTTTTCTGGGACAAGCTGCTCTTTGGGCAGGATTTCATCATCTGCTTGTTTTGCTTATGTTATTTTTGTGTGCAGCACAAATCTCTCAGTTACAAAATGGATATAGGTCCATGTGGAGCAGCATCTGCAGGCTCCTGAGGGATGTTCAGTGGAAGGGAGGCAGGCTCTTCCTCCAGCCGAAACTCGGGCTACCTCACTTGAAATGTCCCTCCCTAACCACGTCTTTGTTCTGTGTCTCTGCCCAGCTCTTAGCGCTCCAGAGGCCATTTTGGCTGGGGGTAACAGACCGTCCTTCAGTGATAATTCTGGAGAACAGAATTAATCCCTACCACTTCCTTGCCAGCACTCAGAGGCAGAGACTATTTCTCTTTGAATCCACCTTTCCTGAACTTCAACGGTATGAGACCAAGTTCTTGTGGCACACTGTGGAGACTCTCCCAAGGCGGGTTTGACATCCATTTTCCTCTATTACAAAGATGATTTGTGTGTTTCTTATAACTGTGGCATTTAGCTGACAGATAATCTCCAGCATGACATAAGCTTAAGGAGCTGGATATACATTGGTATCTTTCATTCTCTTTCGTCTTTGTCTAGTGTAATAACAAACACCCTTCCTCATTAAACTTGGGGCTATGAATCTTTCTTCAGTTGCTTTCCTTGCTTTGCAAAGGAAGGGAACTATTTTATTTTTCGGTTGGTCATGGGGCTTGAACTCTTGGCCTAGGAGCTGTCCCTCAGCTCTTCTTCAGCTCAAGGCTAGCGCTCTACCACTTGAGTCACAGCTCCACTTTCGGGTTTCTGGTGGTTAACTGGAGATAAGAGTCTCATGGATGTTCCTGTCCCAGCTGGCTTTGAACTGAGATCCTCAGATCTCAGCCTCCTGAGTAGCTAGGGTTATAGGTGTGAGCCATCGGCGCCTATAGAAGGGAGACACTTTAAAAAGTCTGTAGCAGTGTCTCTCAATACAGGCACTGCCCACTTATTCAGACTGACAAATCCCATCAATAGATCACAACCTGACCTTCTGCTTTCTGTCTCCCTCAGGGTGCTCCATATTATATCTCTGTAGCATATGATGTCCAAAATCATCCTCCTTCTATCATATGTAAAAATTAAAAGGTGTTGCCCATGAACAAAAATATACCTCGTCATCTCCACTTCCTATCTCAGTGCTCAGCAGAATGAAGCAATAAATTAATGCATGAATATGATATTAGCTCACCTCCAAATAAGATTCTGCCACCTTAGAGGTCATCGATGTAGATGAAAATAAATAACTTTAAAAACATTTTTTAAAACTGTAAGCTAATCTGTTTTATGCATGTGAAAGCAGAAAGTAAATAACCTCTAATGCCTTGATAATTGAAATTGAAGAGATAAATACAGAAATATTTTTGGAAGATGTCTCATTAAGATTATATGTTTCTGAAAGGTAGAGTATGTAAAACAGTATACGATAAATATCAAATAACAAGATAGAAGCAAGAAAATTATGCAAGAGAAGAGTTGGGAAAAGAAGAAAAGCAAGTTGTTTTAGAATTAAAAATGTGTGAGGATTGCTTATTTGCTTGTACTTTTCTGCAGAAAAAATGAGTTTTAATTATGTTGAAAGGTTAGGATTGATGAGAGTTTTAATGCTGCTTGTGCAATGCCAGCATTAGATTTATGCATAATTCACACTCTGTTTTTGAATTTCAAGAGAGAAAAGCTTAGTTCTTGGTGGTTTTAATATTTAGTTTCCTTTCCTTTCTGTTCAATCAAACATCCAGAGAGCAACTGAAAAGCAAGCCATTAAGATGCTTTTAAAAATATCTTCTGATCTTTTTCTGTCTAGGGAAGCACTATTGGTATTTCATGATTTTAAGGGCAAATAACAAGATTTCCAAATTTAGATTTTCATATTGCAACTCTGAAATAAAATTCAGCTTTTGCACAATAAAATAATGGTAAATATCTAAATACATTTAGTCAGATTTAGGAAGAAAACTGAAGATAATACAATAAAATAATAATACCAATAAGCTCAGGAAAATACATCAATAGTTTAAACATGAAGTTTTAGTTACAAAAAGCTAATATTACAGTGACTAGGCTGACATTCTAATGTTAGAACCTAGTAAAACAGACTAATTCTTTTACCATAACACTAAACAAAAATCTGTGGATTATAACTCTCAAATATTTAGCAGTAAATGAAATAATATTTGGATCAATTCCTATGTAAATCCATAACAGCATCATGTATTACTATTCTAATAAAAATGACTTTAATCTCTTTCTTTTGTGATAGGACATAAAATTGTAGGCTCTAAATAAAGTGATAACCATTAATATAGGCCTCAGAAATATATTTTCATGAGCAATAACTTTATATAAATATTCACACACTGGTAATTATAATTGGTTTCATGATTACATTACAAAAGAACTGAAAGATTTCTACTTTGCTATACACCAAAGTAATTGTTTAATAATGTCTTTCAGAAAGAAGAGCGTGGACTGATTGAAAGATCTAGATAGAATAAGACTTTCTTTTTTCACAATGTTGTGTATGTGTAGTGTGTAAATTAAAGGCCAAGAATTACACTGAGAAGAAACATTACATTATAATGAGGTTAAAAAATAACATTAGAAATAAAGAATTACACAGCAACACAATGTGAGTCGGGGTGGGGACTATGAGTGATAGCCAAATGGTAACTGATTTGATCATATACAGAGAAAACGAGGGCTTTGCCTCACTTGAGAATTTGATCAGCGGACACACTACAAATCCTAAGGCAATTTCTAAGTCAAAGTCAAACCTTTTAAACTTTTACAAATGAAAACAACGGAAAAGTGAATTATAACGTTTATGAATGCATTTCAAAAGATGGACCAAAATTAGCAACAATAACAATTAGAACAATTTTAGAAAGGAAAAGGAAGAATGGCACATTGGTAGATTGAAAACCAGTGATATGCTAAGATTAATAAAGGGACGAAAGAGATGGCATTCCTTGGTTAACGGACACAGTCCTTAACCTGAAAATAAACTCCACAGGCAGATATGCCCAAATCCAAGAGAACAGTTTAATCTTAAAGAAATGGAAAACATACACCCAACTTAGGAAGAAAAGATTTCAATGAAGCTATGTTAGGAGCAAATATTCAACTTTTTTTGAATGAAAGTCATTACTGGAGAGAATCACAGTATACTGCCAAAATATCCATCAAGAAGCTAGCATTTACACACACACACACACACACACACACACACACACACACACACACGTGTGCATATATATATATAGACACATACATATGTGTGTATATATACTATCACTATGAAAGCCAGGACACTGATGATCACAGAGAGGCAGATGCAATAAAGGAGAGAAAGTCTGGAGGCTTCTGAAATGCTACTAACATTCTATTTCCCCATCTGAGCAGCCAACAAGCGTTAATACATAATTATTAGCAAGAATAGCATGCACAAAGCATTTGCACATTTTCTGCATGTATGTGCATTCTTGATTTATCTTTAAATGGGAAGGCAGGCTGAAAATCAACATAAATTTTGTCTTCTCATTTTGTCATCTCCTTTTTATTTTGTATCTCTATGTCTAGGTCTTTACATTCTATGGATGTGTCTATCTATCTATCTATCTATCTATCTATCTATCTATCTATCTATCATCTATCTAATCTATCTATCTACATCTATCCCTTATCTATCTATAATCTATGGTGTTTATCATTTATTGATTTAGATGATGGATTTATATTTTTCTCTAAGTGTTTTCCTATAGTGAATGTCTATTTTTTTTTGCAAAAAAACAAAAAAAAGATTAAAAAAAATACCTACTATCCAAGAACAGAACTGAATTTCTAGAAATGAGAGTTTGGTAGCAGGATATCTGTCAACCTTGAAAATGGAAATGAATAGCATGGGGGGTGAGGCACAGATACTCAACGAGGAGGAAATACTTGGAAAGCGGTGATGCTGAGAGGGACTTGGGAGGAGGTGGACAGCCAGTTGGATAGAAGGCTGCAGTAAGTGTGCCAGAAACAAGTGCCAGTTCTATTTTTAGCTGCAAAGGAACCAGAATCACAGCAGAAAACAAGGACAGGCAGCTCCTTTTACATTTAATTGGAAAGTCTGACTGGAAAGGCAACAATTTTACATCCAACTACATTTTCGCTTAACTAGGTAGAAGGAAGAAAGCGGGCCCTGTGACTTAGAAATGATGATATGGGATTCTCCATTGAGATCAGTTTCTCATGCTTTTCTCCCAGACAGTGTGATAGCTATTAATGCTCATCTCATTTTTTCCCAAAGGGAATGGCAAAAATATGGGTACTTGAAGAATTCTCCTCTGGGCTCTTCTTCAAAAAATACATTTAACCCAGGAGTCAAGAGAGGTAGAAGCTGGGCGCTGGTGGCTTGCTCCTGTCGTCATACCTACTCAGGAGGCAGAGATCTGAGGATCGTGGTTCAAAGCCAGCCTGGGCAGAAAAACCCCCATGAGACTCTTATTTCTATAACCACCAGAAAACTGGAAGTGGTACTGTGGCTCAAGTGGTAGAGCACTAGCCTTGAGCTGAAGAGCTGAGGGACAGTACCCAGGCCCAGAGTTCATACCCCATGACTAGAGAGAGTGAGAGACAGACAGACAGACAGACAGACAGATAGATACACACACACACACACACACACACACACACACACACACACACACAGACATAAGTTTATACTAGGAAGCTTTTCTTCAGTACTTGGCTTTATTACAGAAAGAAGATTTCAGAAATTATAAAAATTAGGTGAGTGCAGTAATGGTAGCTCACATTTGTGATGCCAGCTCCTTAGAAAGTAGAGATTGGAAAGATCCTAGTTGGAGGCTCACCTGGGCAAAGTGGTAGCGAGACCCCAATCTCAACCAATAAATTGAGCATGGCATTACAGGCCTGTCATCCTCTGATCTCAGCTCTTTGGAAATGGAGGTTGTCAGTAGGAGCATCAAGATTCAGCCAAGATTGCTCTGTGGCAATAAGCAAGATGCTACTAGAAAAACACAACACAGGACAAGGGACACTGGGTAAGGCAGGCCACTGGAGCTACCCACCCAGGGCTGGGCCAAGGAGAAAGAGGAATGGCAAGAAAACTGTGTAGGTGACGGATGGACACACAGAAACCAGCCCATGACCTGTACAAGGAACCCAAGGCCCATGTTCCGTTCAAAAATGATTTCTAACTCCTTCCCTGACTCAGGTAACTAACCTCGCTGTACATCACCTTTAGAGTAACAATAATTGTTTTGTTTTAAAAGATCCTTAACAAATGAAAAGAAAAAACAATTTAAAAAGTACCTTTTATACACTGACAGGCCCTCTACAAGTAACTGAATTAGTAAAAGCAAGTTTTGTTCCTGTGCATGAAGATTTCTGACTTAGCCTGAGAGGCAACAAAACACGTGTGAACAAGGGTAGTGAGAAAACAAGAATGAGAATTGATCATCCCTCCATAAGTGTGAAAGCCAGCTAGAACCACATCGTCAAACGAAGGGCACCGAACTCTTGAAAACTAGAACAAATGAGATACACAATGGGATTTTTGGTAAATGGAGCATCGTGAGACATAAAGCCGATCCGTGGAGATGATTTTGGTCAGAGCAAGGAATGTGAGGAGATTGGAATTAAAAGCTATCTAGAGAACAGGCCCAGGGGCCTCTTGGCTAAATCTCTCTCCAGTGGGACTGCAGTATGAACACAGCATTGTGTAATTACTGTGCATTCGTAACAGCATCTGGACAGGAGTACAACTTGCGGACAGTGAGCCACTACTGCTTTAGGGTTTTCATTTTGCAGCAGAAGATTAAGAAGTGGAATGCCCAGGGGAATCTGTAGGCTGAAAGAAATCACACAATGAAAAACTTTAATGAAAGTGCACCGGAAGAAACAGAAAGGAAAAATCCTAGATGCTTGGAAATCACGAAAACATGTTGCTTTTTGAGGATTAATGTGTAACCAAGAAAGAAAGAAAGATGAATAGAAAATCTATTTGCTTAGTTCACTTACTTTGTATGGTGACTGATAGTGATTCATCCAAGTGCTAATGTATTAAGAAAAGGAGGGTCTTGTTTGTGATTATTCAGGTAAATGTCCAAAAGTGGGATTGCTCAGTCATAGGGGAGCTCTATGTGGAGACTTTTGAGGAACCTCCATACTGCTTTCCAAAGTGTTTGAACAAGTTTACACTCCCACCAACAATGCAGTAAGGTTCCCTTCTGTCTACATCCCCTCCAGCATCTGTTGTTATTAGAGTTCTTGATTATAGCCATTCTAACTGGGGTGAGGTGGTATCTCAATGTGTTTTGATTTGCATTTCTTTTATGGCTAGGTAGGTTGAGCATTTCTTCATGTGTCTATTGGCCATCCTTTCCTCTTCAGAGAAGTTTCTCTGTAAGCAGTTGTTTCTTTGAGGATTTGTTGTTGAGGGATTTAAATTTTTGAGTTCCAGGTACATTTTAGATATGAGACCCTTTTCCATTGTATGTCTAGTGAAGATCTTCCATACTAAAGCTACCAGCACAACTATGTTTATTGCAGCATTATTTACTATAGCTAAGATATGGAACCAACCCAGATGGCCCTCAGTAGATGAATGGATCAAGAAAATGTGGTATATATACACAATGGAATTCTATGCCTCCATCAGAAAGAATGACTTTGCCCCATTTGTTAGGAAATGGAAAGACTTGGAAAAAATTATATTAAGTGAAGTAAGCCAGCCCCAAAGAAACATAGGTTCCATGGTTTCCCTTATTTGCAATAACTAGTATATGGCTGAGACAAGCAGAAACAGTCAGATAAGTTGATGTTAGGCGAATGAACCCCAAGATAAGAACTCAAATGGTTTTTCTTTCTTGCTATTGTTTCTAACATATTTATAAGATGATTTCTTTGTTGCTTTGTATGTCCCTCCCCCACGGTACAACCCTTGCTTTGACTGTATTTGATGGTATAATTTGATGGTATAATTTGTAGAGGGGAAGGGAAAAACAAATTGTTTAAATAGGGATACAGGTGGATCCCTTGCAACAATAAGATGTATAAGACCTTATGTCGGAAAACGAACTTTACAACTTTGGCAGGGGTGGGCGGTGTGTGTGTGTGTGTGGGTGGGGGGAGATGGGAAGGGATAGTAAGGGGAAACAAAGGAGGAGGCAACAATGCTTGATAAGAAATGTACTCATTACCTTGCTCATGTAATTGTAACCCCTCTGTGCGGTTAAAAAAAAGAAAAAAAAGGGAAAAAGTCTTAGAATTAAAAGAAAAGGAGGGAGCCACAATGGATGGATAGGTAGAGCAAAGTAAATGAGGCTCAATCTAAGGAGCGTGATGGGAATTTTATCAACATTCCTAAAGGGGAGGATTTTTATCAGATAGCACCTGGCTCCTAATAAAGTCTTTTGAGTATTAACTCGTATTTCCTGTTATTGCTGTTCTCATCCTAGGGCTGGAACCCAGGGCCTGGAGGCTGTCCCTGAGCTTTATTTGCTCAAGTCTGGTGTTCTATCACTTGAACCACAGCTCCACTTCCAGTGTGTTTTTTGTTTTGTTTTGTTTTTGGTAGTTAATTGGAGATAAAAGTCTCATGGACTTTCTTGCCCAGGCTCAGATCTCAGCTCCCTGATTATGAACTAATATTTTTATATAAACCTTGAAAAGGAATCTCCTTGGATTGATTGCAACAGATTTCTCTCTTGCTAACTTAGAAAGATTGCTGCACTAGGAAATTCATTTTTTTTGGGGGGGGGGGTCTGGTCATGGGGCCTGAACTCTGGGCCTGGGCGCTGTCCCTCAGCTTTTCAGCTCAAGGCTAGCACTCTACCACTTGAGCCACAGCGCCACTTCCGGCTTTTTTCTTTTTGTTTATGTGGTGCTGAGGAATCGAATCTAGGGCCTCATGCATGCAAGGCAAGCGCTGTACCACTGAGCCACCTTCCCAGCCCTAGGAAATTCGTTTTTGCCAACTGTGCTTTTCACATATAAATTTTTGACCTATGAGGCAGATATTCTAATTCCATCTTACAGTAAAATTACAGCTCACTATGTAATTGATTTTCTGGGTACTCGGGCTCAACTTTCCCTGGAAACCGTAAACCCCTATTGCCTCCAAGCCTTAGGATTAAGTTAACTTGTCTAAAGGTGAGAAAGCTAAGATGTAAAGCAAAAAAAAAAAAAATCACACCTCTAGAAACACTTCCATAGATGACAGCAAGAGGTCTGTAGAAGCAATCCATGACTACCGCACAACTATCCAGGCTGCAAGCATTCGGTTCTGCTCGATTCGTGTCCACCTCCCATTGTAAAGTGAAGGAGGTAGTTTAGAATAGAGGAGTGATAGTTTCCCTTTTTTTTTTCTTTTCTCTTCTCTTCTGCAACAAGCAGAATTAAGGAACGAGCGAAGAAGAGGAGTCTAGCGTACAGCCGATCCTAATCCCACAAAAGCCTTGGGGAAGGTCCTGGTGGCATTATTTCTTTGATTAAGAGGAACAGTTAGTTGCCTGACCTCTTGATGAATACTGAATGACCATCCAACAACACACAAGGACCAAAGAGCCAGGTGGGGTCGCTCATACCCATAACCCTAGTCAGTTGGTGGCAAAGGACATGGGGGTTGTCACTGGAGGTCAGCTCGGGCAAAAAGTCAGTAGCACCCTATCTCAATCAACAAACCAGGTCATGCTTGTGTTCCCACTAAAAATAACTAATGCACAGAAAGGGGTGAAGGTGTTTTGCTCAAGCCCTAAAGCATTTCTCTAATAAGAGCAAGGCCTTGAGTTCAAACCCCCATATCACCTCGACACCCAAAAAACCCAAAACAAAACAAAGAAAAGATACCAGCTTTAAGCCAAATTCTCACTTCGATTTGGAAATCTAAATCTTCACATCAAGTATTCACTTTAAAAGACCTCTTAGGGAAAAAAAAAAAAAGCCATCATTCTAAATTTTGTGAAACGGTACAGTACACGCAGTTTCGTGCTTGGGTTTATATCAATTTAAACACACTTTCTCACACACACACACAAACAAACACCTTTGCTATGAAAAGAATTGTTAAAGGAAATGATTATTAAACACATCAATTATTAAGTATGGTATGTGACAACACAATATATAAACTAACCCTGCCCTTGATCATGAAGGGAAAAGAAGGATGTAACAATATTATAGAGGGAGAGTCCATCATTTTAATGTTAGGGTTGTTTAAGAAGCGGCATGCAATAAGTGCTATATAATATAATGCTATATAACGTTTATCACGCCACGATCTCAATCCCAAACCTCTGTTAACATGTTTTGTGGTATCGTTGAATTCTCCTTTCATAAAGTAAGCCATCATACTTGTTTGTACCAACCCAGCTCTTTCTTCTAAATAACACTAAAATATAGGTTAATTTGATAATTGTTACTTTTGGTAAAAACATCACTTTTTCCTCCATTACCTTTTCTTTTTTGTCCTTTACTAATATGGCTACCTTTTTTTTTTTTTTTTTGGGTCCGGTCGTGGGGCCTGAACTCGGGGCCTGGGCACTGTCCCTCAGCTCTTCAGCTCAAGGCTAGCACTCTACCACTTGAGCCACAGCGCCACTTCCGGCTTTTTTCTTTTTGCTTATGTGGTGCTGAGGAATCGAACCCAGGGCCTTGAGCATGCAAGGCAAGCGCTCTACCACTGAGCCACCTTCTCAGCCCCTATGGCTACCTTTTTATTCTTAACACTGTCCTCTCAGATACTATTAGCAAAACTCAGAACAAATATTACATGGGTCTTTATTCACATTAGGGCATTCAGGGCACAACTTGGAATGCTACACTTTAAATGGAAAGAATCACGGGAAACTTCAGAGAACCAGACCTATTTCTCTTCCTACCTGGCAAACGTCCATGAGGACCAGCGGTAGCAAGGAAAGCAACATTGTCTTTAAATTAAATTCAAACTCAGGACTGTCTGTTCTCACACTGATATTCTCTAAGGGTACTGGTTATTATTTATAAGCCACGTCTCAAATATCAGTTTTGTTGTTTTGGTTCTGGATGAAGACATTAGTCAATCACTGAAGAAGTAACCAGCCACAATGACACACTGATATTTGATGCATAATATTCCAGAAAGGCAAGGGAGAATCGATGAACAAAGCTTCTTCGCTTCTTAGACTAAACATAAGATATATTTCATTTTTCTTTGTCAATTTTCTTTGTGATAGATGACAGGGTACAAAAATCCTGGCTTGAAAAATAATTGAATCTAGAGAATAAATCTCCAGTTGTTTTTTATTTTTTCATCAGAAAAATGATGGTATAAACTTCATTGCGTTTCCGCCCTTCAAGTGTTCCAGGTCTGAGTGTCATATTTACCTTGATGTAGCACTACAGGAACACACTCTGGTGACAGCTGTGGCTGTCTTGCATCAGGAATATTTTTCTGGAACAGTCTGACATCAGCCAAGTCAACACTGGCTGCTTTTGAAAGGCACGTATCAGGGAATGGCTTACATCTCTTAAGTTTAGAGCAACGGAGCTACCTGGCACATTAAGAGTTCTCCCATGCTATGTGCTGGCTAAACTGCTGCTGGTCTACTTTTCCTGCCTGCTTAATATTCAGCCCTCATTTGCATCTCACTCAAGAAGTGAAGAAGTAAGGGCAGAACATTTTGCACAGCCTGGGACACATTCGCAGATATTTTCATTGGAAATTCTAAACTAACATACCAACTACTAGGACCCTAATGGTCCTCACTGAGCGGAAGTGTGTTGGCTAACAGCACCCTTTCACATTCCTAAACTCTATTCAAAGGGGTGCGGGAGCTCACTAGCAGAAAATCATGCAAGAGCTGGAGATGGAATCCATAGATTATGCAGAAGCTCAGAAATTCAAGGTAAATTTTCTCCTAATACTGCACAGTGCCATACAACATGAAATGCAGAATAGTCAATAATAATATCCCCAATTCTTGGCATAGAAGTCAACTTCTCCCTAGGCCCAAATCTCTTTCTTTCCCATTTCCTGCAGAACGTCCAATACAACAAGAGGGAGACAGTGTTTTAACTCATTAAAATGCTCTGACTCAGGGGAGTCTATGTCAAAGCTACACAAGAAGCACAGAAATCCACACAAGGAAATGAAAATCAGAGTGACATAAAGAGCCAATGTGTAAGGGATATTAGGATGCAGTCAGCCCAATTTCTTCATCTTACAGAAGTGTGAAAAGGGCCAGGAGAAAAGATGTCATCAAAGCATGGAAGAAGTAAGACTTGGACTATACTCAAAGGTTTCTGACTCCAACCTGTAAGTACAGTTAATTCACATTATTAGCTAGCATCTTCCCTAAGTAGATTGCTCTTTGATATCCAAAGCAGTGTGATGGAAAACAATATGGCCGGGAAATAGCTGCGACTGAATATTTACGTTTATTTATTTGTTTATGTTGGCAGTATTGGAGCTTGAACTCAGTGCTTGTGCTTGCTAGGCAGACACTCTGGAAGTTAAGCCACATCACCCTGTCAGACCTCTGAACATTCTTTTGATGTCCTATTGTGATCCTCTGTCTTCTGACAGCAGTCCCTTCCAGAAAGATTTTGATGCATGTAATGATCCCCAAGTAAAGCAGGTCCGATGGCATACCAACTCACAGAGAAACATTTCTAATACATCATGTAATTTGCTTTAAAAATGCTGTAGCTTGTCATCAACTCTTAGTGCTAACCTCTGGGGTATCCTATTTAAGAAAATAAAAATGAATGAGAAGGAATACTTTGGTCTTAGGTCTCTGATGCAACAAAACCTCTTCTTACCTGCACCCAGCGGGATCAAGAGGTTTAGCTACCTTTGTGTATACTGAAAGCTCACTGTTCACTTGTTTTCCGCCTTGGTCAAATTTAACTCAATGCTTACTTAACTTCTCATCTAGCGATTTAGAGCTGGCTAGTACAAGGTTTGCTCTTGCTTGCTTGCTGATTTGTTTCTTTCAACCATGAATGTGAAATCCAGGTAAGTCCTTAATGCTTCCCAGTTATCCTCAATTTTTCTCTTCTAATTCCTACTCCACACTTGCTTCCTTTTGCAAAACTCAACGCCTTCACTTCACCCTCAACTTCCTCATCAGATGTTCAATTATTTTACATTTTACTGACAGAATTGAACACACCGAAGGGAATTCCCACACGCTTGTACCGATGCTCCAGTCTGTCTGCAGGTGTTCATAGATTTTATGTTTCCTTTCCTTAACAGTGTAGGAACTCATTGCCGATGCTCTCATACTCCAAAAGGACTCCCTTCTCTTCTACTCAGTGACCTTACTTCTGCAACTTACTTTTTTTTAGTGCTCTCCTATCAAGCTTCCGCCTATATTTTCTACATTTCCTACATGAGGTAAGCATTATTCATTTCCCTTTAAACCAAAAACTCCTTTGGAACATTACCTTAACCCCCAGTCTCCCCTTCCTCTTCTCCAAGCTCTATTGATCATCTGTAAATTATTCCTTTGCCCTCAGCAGCCCTTCAAGCCACTCTTGTCAAAGGCATCAGTGACCTGCAGATTGATAAATCAAATGGCCACTTCTCAGTTCTCACTGTGCACAACTATTAGCAGCTCTTGGGACCAGGGCGATCTCGCTCTGTCTTCGAATCCCCCCTTTCCTTTGCTCAGTAGGCAATCCTCTGCCTGACCCTTCCCTTTATTTTCAGAACCAAGTTCTTCCCAGACTTGGAGCATTTAGAATGATCTGGGCGGCAACTCTCAGTGTCTAATCTCTAGCTATACTTATATTTCTTAGCTGGGCTCTTTTTTTTTTTGGAATATGAGGCTTTAAATGAGAGTGAGGTTAGGACAAATCACAAATTTGTTTCTCCAGATCCAGATAATGACTCTGGAGCTGTGGTACATGAATGCCTAGGAAAAAGTCCTTAGTTTTGATGCCTAACTGCTATCTCATTTAAGAGATACAAAAGTAAACTTTCGATATCCCTAAAATATCTTTCCAGGGCCTTCCTATCATATCACAGGACGACTGTTCTCCAGGGTCAAAGCTTGGAGTTAACTCTCTTCATTCCTCTTTCTCTTACATGGTATGCCTATCCTTCTGTCAATCCTGTCAGTTCATTCTTTTGTCTCTGTCGAAACCCTGAGAACCATCATCATGGCACCCAGGCCTTCTCTGCCCCCATGATATCGCAGACAGATTTCACATGGACTTCTTTAATCATATCTATTTTTTTTAGATTATTTTTCAGATAGGGTCTTGATTTTTGGCGCAGGCCAGCCTGGGACTCCCATCTATGCCTCTTCTATGGCTGTGATTACAGGAACGAAGCGTTACATCACCTTGTTCATTAAGAAGAAGGTGTCATGTATTTATGTCTCAGGCTGGATTTGAACCGTGATCCACCTGCATCTTTACCTGAATAAGATTCCAGACCTGCGCCACTGCCCCTGGCTACCAGCACATCCTAAAAAGTCACCTTATGGAACATTCCTGCTGACTGCAGGTTACTTTGCATAACACACTTAAAGCTAGACTTAAACTGTCAGGCCACACCCTCCCGTTCCATAGCAGATTCAAACAACTTTCTATCTCGCCAAATTAAAAGACTTCTCGGTGCCTTCCACCATCTGTTCCCGTGACCTCATCAAGCTTTTCTTCTGACTCCAGGGCAGCTGCCTACTGCTTCAGCCAACCCCTTCCTTTGCTCTTCCACCATTTCCTAACCAAAGGCTCGGCTCTAAGCCTTCCTTACCACACACAGTTCTCTTGGACAGAGCAGGCTCTCCTCAGACTGGGGCGTGGCTCTTTCCTTCCCTTCTCTGAGCACTGAGTTATTTTAATTTTGAGAAAAGGCCTTTTTTTCAACTGGCTGTCCATGCTCTTTTATTCTTTATTCTGCTTTGGCTTCACTTTTTTTTTAAAATGTGTATCTGCAGTGGAAAATACTCTATATTTATTTATTGTATTGACCAGTTTTCCCCCTCTGAAGGCCTGAAGTGGAAAATGCACAAAGGTAACAAGTTGACCAGTTCTGTTCAATGTCTTTTCCTTCACAGCCTTGAGTTCTTCAACATAGCTGGGCTCAGCAGTACATGGGTGGAGATGGTTTCAGAAGACTGAAATCTCACATCATATCTGGAATCCTTGAGATAAAGAGATCATCTCTATGTGTCCAGTGATGCCGGCATGATTAGCATGAGACCCTCACCACGTGATAACTCAAAAGGGGCAGGAAAATTCAATCGTTAGCCAAGGTGACTGTTGTCATGGTTACCATCGGCAGCCTCTCAGCAAGGTGCAGCTCCAGACAGCACTGCATCCCTGCAACTGTGTGTGTGTGTGTGTGTGTGTGTGTGTGAGAGAGAGAGAGAGAGAGAGAGAGACAGACAGAGAGAGAGAGAGACATCACCCTGCACTCCTGCTGCCAGAGACAGGAAGCACGTCAACAGAAAACAAACCGAATTTAAAGTAAGGCCAACAATGACTTATACATTTAATTAGTGGCCTATTATTGGTGTATGCCTAGATAGAGGAAGAGTACTAGATTAAAACTAAATGCAATAATTTTGGGTGTAATCAGAACTTTGTTCTGACTTAGAGCATTTGTCGAGAGAAGTAGTACATATCTCTAGTCATCTTCTTTCCTAATCCAAACTTGGAAGGAATCACCTGACCAATATAAATTTGACCAATATAAATTTGAAAATACCTGACCCAAAGTATGAAAACTGTCAATGGATATACAAGTGTGTAGAGTACTTCTGGTAATATATATGCATACACACACACACACACACACACACACGCACGCACGCACGCACGCACGCACGCACACACACATATGCTTGTGAAATGGGGATATTAACTAGATCAATTAAGAGAAAGAAATAATGAGCCACTGGGTTCAGAAGGAATACAAGTGGTCAAAGATAGGGCAGCTGTCTTAGCTCCATTTGGAAAATGGACAGCAGCGGTAACACAGCCCACCATGGATGCAAGATTTCATGAGGGCGAGTGGTCTCAGTTTTGACATACAATGGAGCACAAAAGAAAGCCCACAAAGAAGTTAGGGATAGGAAGAGAAGTTGGTTAAAAAAAAGAGTTGGGAGTTTTTCCTTTCACCAAATTGACTTTAAATTGTTCAGTTTTGATCCAAAATTCATTCCAGGATTCCTTTCAATCAATATCACTAATAGATACATATTTGCCAAATTCAATTTATTTACATTCAACATCACATTCGCCCATACCCACCTTCAGAGCCTCGTGCCTCCTATGTCTTGTTAACTTCATGTATCTGAGGCTCTGTATACAACTCTGGAATGTATTTTTTATTCTAAAGTCTCAAGTCTCTGTCTGTCTGTCTCTCTCTCTCTCTCTTTTCTCAGATTGCAAGACAGCAAAAATGACTTGATATTAGAGCTTTGAGGTTAATACACACCTTAAAAGATTTTTTTTTTTATAAAGGAATGATCCAATGCTAATGTCAACCAATAATAAATGCCTCATATCGTAGGAACTTCAAAATTTGCAAACCGCGTAGTCCAGATGGTTCATTTTGTTTCTGAGGAATGAAGCCCTACGGACTCTACATGACGACCCCATGAAACACAGGATGCTACCAACACAGGATGACAAGCAGGCTTTCCAATCTTGTGAGATGTCCTTTCCACTCACTGGGTCTCAATTTTGACAGTTTTACTGCTATCATCATTTCTATATACCAAAGGAAACACAAGAAAACAGATTTGCTCTTGAGGGAACAGCAAGCCTCTGCTTGTAGGCCTCTGGTTGCTGGATGTTCAGAACACAATGGAAATGTTCCTTTCAGAGCGGCAGGAACACCATTAGCCAAGAGTGCCCATGTCTGCATTTACACATCCCAGGGTGATTTCTTGTTGGAAAGGTCAGCACAAAGGTGCAAAAGGTGAGCTGTGGGACTGGCATTTTCCATCACTGTGGCCTCCTTGTTCTTGTTATGTGTCTAAGGAATGAAAACAACATGCTGACTTTGTAGAAGCCAGCCTTACAAAGTAACATCCGAAGAGGTAGATTTTTTTCCTCCTTACTTGTACACAGTCTACAAGTCCACCTTCTCCTGGAAAGTCTTTTCATTACCTATTTAATTTGCTAACAGTTTTAGAGTAGGAACTATGTAGTATAGTTTGTCAATGTTGAGTGAGCTGTGTTTCATTTGTACTTTACACCATATGATTCTTATAAATCTTCTAATATTATTTCAAGTCATGACTGAACTGAAAAAAAATAACAATTTTGTCTCATCCTTAATTGGTCACAAAATCTTCCATAAAGTTATTTTTATTAATAAAATGAATATGCATTTAAGGGGGATATGCAGAGTCCAGGACAACTCAATTTCTTAAAGCCAGTGCCTGTTTCCTGTTCTTTATTGAATTCACTTAGCATACCAGGTTCACTAATAAAACCTGCTATCCTCATTAAGGGTTTACTATCTGTTAGTGACTTTATTTATATTCTATTGTATTAAAAAAACCCTTCACATTAGAAGATATGCCACTATCCCCCCCACACACACACACACAAAGAAATGCATGCTTAACAAGATGAGCTAACTTAACAGGGCCATAAATGAGTTTGAATAAAGCAGTCCTCAGCACCCCCAACAAATCTTCCTTTTGTGGCATCCTACATGAGAACAGACATGCTAAAGTGGACATAAAAGGCTTAGGTTATATGGGAGCTTTGCTGACCACACCACCTGCATCTTCAGCGTTTGATAATAAAACATTTATGCACCCCTTATTTTAATCTATGAAGCCCAGAGCAATTATGGTTTAGCTGAAGACATTCTTGCTCAGACCAGTTCATCACCTTGAGCCTCGCTTTCCAAACCACAGCACACTGGGAAGAGGATTCTAGATCACCATTATTGTCACATTATTGGTAAGACACATCAGGCTTGTTGGTGAGTCCTTTCACAGTCTTACTCCGGAGCATTATCTTCTCTTTCTCAAGAACGCTCATGTGCACACAAAGAATATAGACCAGAAACCTTTCATGGATGGTTTAGAGACCACATAGGGGTGGCGGTTGGGAGAAAATTCACTACTAGGCCTAACCGTTCTTGAGGATGCTCATCAATTCTCCTCATCAGCAACAGAATAAAATTAGGGTTTATGACGGCGGCAGGCAGGTCTGAGTTCCTAAGGATGTGGGAGAATGGAGGATGAGGTGGACACAAAGCTAACTTCTTTGACATTAGCCTGTGAGAGCAGCAGCTTCCAGAATTCTCTTTACCACATCATAAAAATACTCCATAATGATGAGTCAAAGCATTGGGGGAGGGGGGAGATCAAAACCTGTCTAAAACAGGTCTGGAATGAGTGTCCTTAGCTCGCTCCTCTGCGTCTCGGCCTGCACCATTGTAAGGAACAGAGGAGAGACTTTACTACTGTGTGATTAGATAAACAGAAGACGAAACCTAACTGTGTGGGGCCCAAGAAGCTTGATGCTTTCCCTGAGTGTGCATAAGGTCCGAGAGACACAACCCCGAGTCAGCATTGGCACCAACACACACCCACCAAAGACCATGAACACCGATCTGCACCAAGAATCCCAGGGAGTTGCTCCCTCGTCCCCCCCCCCCCCCGACCCTGGTCCCCAGGTGTGGGGGGGATGTGGGGGGGGGTAGATAGTTACCCATGGCGAAGAAGGGCACGCCCAGCAGCGTGGAGTTGTACTTCCCGTCGGTGATGAAGAAGATGCCCGCGGCGGTGAGCAGGGAGATGCAGACGGTGACGACGCCCAGGAGGCCCAGGAAGGGCTTGGCGCGCAGGCAGTCCTTCATGGAGCAGGACAGCGTGGCGGTGGTCAGCACGAGCACGAGGCTCACCAGGACCTTGGTGCGGGCCAGCACGCTGGTCTGGTGGAAGTCGCGGGCCAGGCTGAAGGAGGCCAGCGCGTAGAGGCGCAGCGCGCGGGGCTCGCGCGCGCGCCGGCCCAGCAGCCTGCAGAACTCGGCCTCCCACTTGGCCCCGAGCCGGTCCTGCGCCGCCGAGCCGTGCGTCTGGAGGTAGTAGGTGAGCTGCACGGCGCGCGCCGACTTCACGCGCGGCTCCTTGCTGTTGGGCACCTCCACCACGCCGCCCAGCTGGTGGCCGATGAAGCTGCTCCGCCCATCCTGGACACCAGAGAGACACGGGGAGCTGGGTTACCTCCTGGGCGGGGAAGACACCCATACGCCCATGCACAGGTCCGTGGGCAGTGCCCGGCCTGGGCGCAGAGGGGGGAGCAGCTACACACGGCTTCCACATGCAGGGGAACCGTGCGTCAAGATGACTGTGACCCCCCTACCCCGGACCCCCGAGGCCTTCCTCCCCCACTCCAGTCCTTCCTGCCTCCCCCCACCAGATGCCTTCTTTCCCCCCAGTCCTGCTTTCCTTCCCCCCTAGAGTCATGCCTTTCTCCTCCCCCCCCCAGTCCTTCCTGCCTCCCCCCACCCCAGAGTCCTGCCTTCCATCCCTCCCAAAGTCCTAACTTCCCCTCCAGAGTCCTGCCTGCCTTCCCCCCTCCCCTCAGAGTCCTGCCTTCCCACTGCTGACTTCTCCGGAATGCAAGGTTGGTTGGATATTTCAGTCAAAACTTAAAGTGTCTTGTCTGTAAATATAAGCTCAACTTTCTCAAGTCATCACCTATACCTAGTCCAACACCACACACACACGCACACACACACACACGCACACAGAAACATAAATACCTCACTTCTGTAGAGTCTTTGGTATACTTATTTTGTATATTTGTCTGTGTCACTGCATAGTACAGAACAGTACAAAAATGTTTGTTAATGATGTTGAAATGTTTCCTTCATGTGATGTGGGCAATTCTTTTCTCTTTGCATCCTTCCCTACCTTGCCTCCAGCAAAGGTACATTCTGCCTAATTAATACTTCCTATCGGAAGTACTATTCTCTAAGGTATTTTGCATATTTTCCTTTTAGCACACAGCAAACTCTTCAGATTGTGTCACAAATGCAAAATACTGAACAAGTTCACAGCAAGTGGAGAAGCTATTTATAGTGGAGAAACTTCTTAGTCATGATATATACCAACTTTCCCTTATATGTCAAATAATTATAGCCATTCTAATTAACAGAACCCAACAAACGCCTAAATTAAACAACAAAAGTAACAGCTGGAAGCAAGTTGCTTAGTAGGTAGAACGGTATAGAAAGCAAGACCCCAAGTTCAAATTCTAGTACCACCAAAATTAACTTTTTTGATTGGAAGCTTTTCCCTCTGGCTATTTTCCATTTCTGTGGCATCTTTGTACATTTCTCTCTTTTCCTTATAAAAAAGTCAAACTAAAGTTGGCAATAGATTCCCAATGTTCTCGTTTGAGTAAACCTCATGTAATGCCCAATGGGTTGGAGTAGAAGGAGAGGAAAGTCAAGTGTTAAGGCAGGAAGTGGGATTCATACTCCAGAACTGAGAGATGGTGTCTACTACTTTGTGTTTGCTCACTACATGCAAATGGCTCTTCAGTTTGGCTTCTCAAACTGTTTGGATTTTAGTATATGTTTTGTCCACAGCTTTCTATTTTTTTGAAATTCCATCTTTGATTTAGACTTTTGGTTTTCATTATTTGCAAGAAAAAGTATTCTTGAAAGCTTTGTTTGTGCAATTCTGCCTTTACTCATTTTGGTCACCAACAGGACATGTAAGGAAATTTCAGTGCAGAGATTGTCTCTCAGGTCTCATTTGGAGATTCCAGTAGATCAAAGAGATGGCTCATCACATGTCTGAACAAGAGTGAAAAAAATTAAAGACAAATACAGATTTCAGATTTCAAAATATATATCTTCATTGTGTGTGACTACCTAAATTGTCTAATTTCCTTAGGGTCTTTTTTTTTTTTTTTTTACAGAATTACTTTATAAAAGACATGCTTCCATCCTCTATTCTCCCAATATATTGAAATACATAGGAATGAATTTCTCACTCATATTCAGATACATTTTATGTATCTTAACCCAAAATGTAGGATATGCTGTAATCCAGAGTTCTGTTGAAAGTCTTGCAGGTAGTGTGTATCATTTACCCAGTATTTATAGTTCTGAGAAATATACTTGTCAATATTATGGGAAATAAAACTCCCATTGTTTTTGCAAGGTGTTACAGAAGAGTTTCCCTTCGGAAGTAGTCTGTAGTCAGTAGTCAGTAGGTTCTAAGTAGAAGACACAAAGAGGTACTGATATTGTAAGTATTTTCTTAGCAGAACATGCTCAGAGATAGGAGCTGTCCAGTTGGATGACTGCATAGAACGGTCCTTTAGGGGTCACATGACTTAACTTGCAGCCTGCTGCTCACTCCAGCTGTGGACAGAATATACCCAGAGCTCATTCCTTTGGTTTTGAGGTCTCAGTTTTCTCAATTTTTCTCCTACTATTTAGAATAGAAATACGTTTCACAACTGTGACTTATTGAGCTCTATTTTTCTGAAAATATGACCTACACGAACAATTTGAGAGCGGTCATCAGAAATGATGATTGTGGTGATAACCAACAGAGCTAAGAAACATGTTCACATCTGGTCACACTCGTTATCAGTCACATACTACAGCTGTTTGAATTTAATTGATGAGCAAGACTTAGAGAAGGAAAACTCATGAGTCAATGAGTGGAACCCAGGTTCCAAGTCAGATTTTCTGACTACAAGTCTAATCACTTCTAGAATTCCACAGCATTCCCCTTCCCCTTCCCCCCCCCCCCCCCCACCCAGGGCAAGACCCCTCAGCTCCTGCTACCCCTGAGACTCCAGGAGTCAAACTCATTTCCCTTGTAGATCCTCTTCCCCAGCACTTTCTTCCTCTCTACCCACACGACTGCCTGCCCTTATTTGGTTTGATCCTCTTCCTTTCCCGAAAGCACTTCTTCCACCAATCATGTGAGTCCTTAAAGTACAGAAATCTTTGTTGTGACACATGAAGGGGAATGTTAACATTAAAAAGATGACATGCTGTTTTCAATATTTGCGTGTGAGTGCTTTGTGAAACGGAGCTCGCAACTAACAGAAGGACGAGTGGAGATGGCATGCACAAGGGTCTGCTTCTTTACTCTGGACCTTGCAGCCAGAACCTACCAGAAATCACATTATTCCCAGCTCTAAAGCCTGTCAGAGCCTTTCACTGGCAGTGGGACTGAACCGGGGATGTGTTGCCCAGGCCTGATGGACCTGCCCGGTTCACAGTTGAAGTTCTGCGACAGTGTCTCAGCATCACTTCGGCTGGCATTTCTTCTTGTTCCTTGAACACATCAAATCATTTCTACCTCATGATCTCTTGTGTCTATTGTCCCATCTGCCTGGCAATTTTTCCTACATTCTTCTCCAGGCCAAGAATACTCCCTACCTTGGGAGATCTTTGTTTGAAAGAAAACATTTGAATCATACAACTTAAACTGGACACCCCCTTCCTGCACAGGTCTACTTTGTGCCTTGTTGATAATGATCTCGATCTGAAAGGATCTAATATAATCGTTTAATTGCTCTTTTCTGCCAGAATGTGCACTTGATGAGATGTAGTACTTTCTGTAGCATCTGTTAACTGAGTGCATTCACCTTCTGTTATAAATTGCTAACCTCAGGTTGTTTATCAGTCTAATTTCCTCAAATCAGGAAGCATGAGAGAAATTTTCTTTTCTTTTTTTTTTTAGCCACTTCTTCTCATGTAACATCTTCTCAAAATGTGTTCCTGTTCCATGTTCACTCTGCACAAAATAGATGGACTTGGGAAGAAGGGAAGGCTTAGCATGGGTGTGGTCTCAAGGCAAAGGATAGCACTACCTGCTCAAGGGACTGAAGAAAATGAAGAGATTGTGGATGGAGAGGAAGTCAGGCATTTTCAGGAAGGGCTAAGGAAGCCTCCTTAATTTGTTGGATAGAATTGTCCATTATTGTTGGATCAAGAAAATGTGGCATATATATACATATATATGTATATATATGTGTGTGTATATATATGTATATATATATATATATATGTATACACACATACACACACACACACACACACATAAGAATTCCATCAGAAAGAATGACATGGCCCCTTTTGTTAGGAAATGGAAAGACTTGGAAAAAATTATAGTAAGTGAAGTAAGCCAGGCCCAAAGAAACATAGGTCCCATGGTTTCCCCTAATTGCAATAACTAGTATATGTCTGGGACAAGCAGAGAAGGTCAAAAGCTATGTACATATGACCAGATAAGATGATGTGAAGGCTAAATGAGCCTCAAGATAGGGACACAAGTGTTTTTTTCTTTCTTGCTATTGTTTCTAACATATTTATAATGTACCATGTGATTTTTTGTTTCTTTGTATGTTCCTCCCCAATGGTATAACTCCTGTTTTCACTGTATTTGATGTCGGTGCCCTGCATCTTGTATATACATTTCTCTAATTCTGGGAGGGAAAAGGAAAAAACAAAATGCTTAAATAAGGACACAGGTAGACCCATTGTAACAATTAGATGCACAAGACACTATGCTGAAAACGAACTTTACAACTTCGGTGTGGGGGGAGTGTAGTTGTGGAGATGGGAGGGAAGGGATGGTAAGGGATAAACAAAGGAGGAGGCAACAATGCTTGATAGGAAATGTACTCATTACATTGCTCACGTAACTGTAACTCGTCTGTACAATATTTTTGCAATTAAAAATGTATTAAAAA
The DNA here is from genome assembly GCF_019054845.1 of Dipodomys spectabilis. Lineage (NCBI taxonomy): Eukaryota > Metazoa > Chordata > Mammalia > Rodentia > Heteromyidae > Dipodomys > Dipodomys spectabilis. The sequence goes on along the minus strand of NW_024871346.1, from coordinate 3,115,751 downwards.
AGAATTGTCCATTATTGGGTTTTAAGCTGGAGAATGACTAGATTTATTGAAGGCTTCACTTTCATGCACTGTAGAAAAAGATTTATTGAGTAGGGATGGCTCGAAAGGAAGAGTTTGGTCAAGAAGTCTCTGCCCTTCTGCAGGTTCTGATGCAGCATTAGGCAATGTCAGCAGAGGCAGCCACTAGCTGCAAAGTGAATCAGTAAAATTACAGGTGATGTTTGTTTCTGTCATTTAACCCCTCACCTATTATTTCCCCAACTGCAGTCACGCTGGAAAAATATTCTTGGGGTTTCTAGCTTTCATTTAGTCTAAGGTTACTATTTGTACCTTTGAAAACTCCTACCTAACCCCCATCTCTTCAGTGTAAGTAAAATTAAACACAAGACCAAAGGACACATCTTTAAAGACACTGAAGGATATGTACACATTGATACCATAGGTATTTGTGCAGAGAAAAAATTACTTGGTGATGCTCTGATATATGGGAACAGATAGAATGTTTGCTGAATATATGTGCTAGGTTGACATTCAAACCCTTTCTCAAGTGCCTTCTAATTCATTGGCAGCCCAACTCCTGTCAAAGGCAATTGTGATTCAGATTGAATTAATCTTCAATGAAGAAGACTCTTCAAGAATACTGGAAACTTTATATGGTTACCTCTCTTCCATTGCTGAAAAGAAAACCTTCCTGTGTACAATAGATGATGAAATTTCCAAAATAACAATCAGGTTTGAATGGTTTCTTCATCTGAATAATAATTTTTAATACTTTTTTCCTTACATAATTTGTTTTCCAAAGTCAAGTGTACATGTAAACTAGGATTAAAACAAACCATTGGTCTTTTTGATTTTTACATTCTGGGGTTTCATACTTAGGAGAAGTAAGCAAATAATAAGTAAATAGATTCCTACAAAGCCATTTCAACAATGAAGACCTTCAAAGCTTTAAAACAGCCTAAATACATTAAATCACTTTTTTTTAAAGTACAGTGATGTATTTAAGCTGTTTTTCTTTTTTAAGATGAAGGTTGAAAAACAAGGTTTCTGTCTTGCTGAAATGAAATAAAAAAAAAATTAGCCAACCTGAATATAAAGTAAGTTTAACCGAGCACTCTAGCATACAAATGAATCAAGTCTAGGTTGGAATTATTATTATTTTTTAATAGACATAGCTGACACTGATCCAGTGTTTAGAAATGTTATTTAGATTATTCTAGGCAACTCTTTTAGTCACTCTCTGAGGAAGTGCGACCATGAAGGAGCTTTGGGTGACGTAGGACCCGAGGGGGGCTGTGGGGAGAAGGGTTATATGACAGGTGCACAGTCGGTCTCTGGGTCCTCCTAGCTATCTCTAACACTCACGTTTTTAACAAAACTTCAAGTGCACTGGGATGATGTATGGCTGGCTATACTTGGAAGGGAGGAAGGTCAATACAGTAGTTACCTAGACCTTCTGGAAAATCACCTCTTTTTCCCAGCATCTCCACCACAAGCACTGACGTGCTGAGCAGGTGCATTAATCCCTGTGAATGTCAACGTTATTAGAGTTAAGGACAAAGGACAGAAGATGGGATAAGAACCAACGTGTGTGTGTGTGTGTGTGTGTGTGTGTGTGTGTGTGATCTACATAATTGTCAGGAAGGGTAGATGTTCTTACTATTAAAAGCCACACATGAGCCAGGTGCAGGTGGCTCACAGCTGTAATCTGAGCTACTCTGGTGGCTGAGACCGGAAGGATTTCATGTCAAAGCCAGTCTGGAAAGAGAAGCCTTCAATTAGCCAGCAAAATGCTGGAGTGGAGGTGTGGCAGAGTAAGGGCATTTGGCTCTGGGTTCAAGCCCTAGCAACAGCATAAACACAATCCCCATTGAAATACTGAAATCATCCTGTTTACTCACTTAACTATTTAAAGCGGTCCCCCATTTCTCAGCGATGCCTGCATTGGGGTAGAAAGAACACAGGTAGAGGACTGACTCCATGACCTGGTTTCAAGTCCCATGTTGGCCACAACACAGCAGGATGGCAGAGGAAATGCTGGGTGACCACATCGCATACCAGCTTCCTCATCTCCAAGGGAAAGGTCTGGCTGCTCTTATCTCTAATAGCCTGACTTGTTTTGCATTTAACAGTCTGCTGGGTCTGGGCCACCTGATTCTGGGAAGCATGCTAGAGAAATCTGCCTTAAGGGGGAAAAGCAGGAATAAGAAGGAAGAGGAAATGCTAGATGACCCATGTTCATTACTGGGGAAACAAGGAGTGCTCCATCTTTTTCTAAATCTGGACCAAGTCACTCATACTTCTCTTCCTTAAGTAAACTTCTGGGAAAATTCTCAACTAAAAAGAATTTATACAAGAAATCTGCCATATTTTATCAAGATGTAAACCACCACAGTAGCCTATGTGAATTAGTTTTTTTCTTGGATAGTAGTATTTGCTCTATCTCCCAATCTCTATAATGTCCTCCTTGCTGTGGTTGGTGTGACACGCAATGGCATTAATCTCCCCTCTTCTCCATTTTCATCCCTTCCTCTTTTCTCCCCTGCTCTCCCTTCCCTCTTCCTTTTTCTCCCTCCCTCCCTTCCTTCTTGTATTCCTCTTCTTCCCTATTCCACCTGTGTCCTTCCTCTATTTGAAAGACAACTACCTCAAATCCACAGTGAGGGATAATAATTACGTTATGTCTGTAAAATGCTAGATAAAGAAGCCAACACTGGCTTAAGCCCATTTTTATCTTCACTAAATTACCTTTTCTTTGTAATCTCCCAAAGGACAGACACGCTTGGAAAATACAGTCTGTGATACACATCCTAATGAGGTTCATACCATTTCTTTTGCTATGACCAAGATGTTCATCCTCAATTATTAAAATAATTGCGAGCTTTTGATCAGGCCAAGAAAGCCAGTACCCTCCTGTCTCGCAGCTTTGTGCAAATGCTACGTATTACCTTTCTGAGCTTGGGAAACGAGGGCAGGGCTCACCTTTGCCTGTGTGCTACCACTGTTTTGGGCTGACTGATGTACTTTAGGCAAGAGCATGGGCTAATCTTGGTATTCAGTTTTATATTTGGGGGTATACAGTAAAGAAACACCTAGAGACCTTTGACAGATAATCAAAAAATCTCTTGAACTTTGAATGCAAAGTGAACCTCGTTCACCTGATACTTTGATTTATCAAAAAAAAAATTCAGCCAAAATTCATGGAAGATTTTCTTTTTGAATCCGTATCTCTTAACACCAAAACCATTGCACCAGTCTTCAGACTGAGTGGTAAAACAGAGGACATTGCCAGCCCTCTAAGGAAGGTGTGTTTAGCTAAAAAGAGGAGAAAGGATGTGCATCTCTTCTCCTCCTGGAGGTTCAGCCTCCCTGTCACTAGAGCTTGCTGCTAGGCCAAGGTAAATTTGAGAGACAGAAGGTATGCACTAGATATTTTTTAAGGGAAACTTGGAGGATTTCATTCACATTTCCTTGTAAGATTCTCCACATGACCCTTTCCTAGATGGGTTTCCTGGAATCTGGGTAGAAAGTCCTTGTCGGGGCACAGCGTCTGGGGTGTGCCAGGAATGTGTGCGGTTTCATTATGGGCATCGTGAGGTTCTTCAGGTTTGGGAGTCTGTCTTTCTGTCAGCACTACCAGTGCTTTCCTTCCAGGCAAGAAACAGAGGAGACTTCAAGGAGTGACACATTCTCTAGTGGAAAGAAGATGGATGGTGTTGAGGTATGATCAGTAGGGAAGAAGGCTGGGAGACGGAAGATCCAAACCTGATTTCAGAGCATGTGAGGCCCCGTGGAAACATCTTCTTGTGGCTACAAGCAACAGCCAAGGCACAGGGAGCCTCCCGCCGCCCCCTTTCTATACATCACTCATTGTTCTGTCTCTGTATAAAGTGCAGTGCGCTTGTACCCTGTGGACCGTTGAAGCTCACGTGGTTTCCTTGTGGGTGTGCTGCCCTGTTCTCTGAGCATCACCTTGGGGTATGCAGAGAGGTAAGGTTATCAGTGTAGTTCGCAGCAAGCTTTGATCGTGTCTGTGGCAATGCTTCATGCTGGCTGTATCTGTCCTGTGCTTTCCCTAGTATCCTGTGGCCTGTCACAGGCCTCATTGGTCCTTGCAGAAGAATGCCAGGAACACGGGGTCTACGGCAGGGTTGACACAAAGTCAGCGTGTTGTGTCATCCCACCGATAGCAGATAACAGTATCCAAACCATTAGCTCAATGAAAGTGATGACCCTGAAAGACAATCTATAGTATTTGTGTGTATACATATACATACGTACATACATACATATATATATATTTATATATATTTGAAAGGTACACCTAGAGGTAACTCCTAACTTAACACATTTGAAAAAGATTAATATTAATAGAACAAGAACTGCTTTCCAAGTACGGCGACTACAAACACAGCTATTGACAGACGCAAAACCAGAAGAGGCTCTTCCATTGTTCTGGGAAGAAAAAAAAAACATTCTGTCACTCTTCCTCCCTGCAATGTAATTAATTCCCTATAATTTTCAAGTAATCAGAGACTTCAAGGTGACAGGTGTCAGGCCTGTGGAGGAAGGCGAGGGGCTCTCCTCTTTGGAGAGATCATATAAAGAAAGCAATCTGACCCTCCTCATTTACCTGGAATTACTTTAACTTGGTACGTAGGTGACTGAGAGCTTAAAGCTATTTGGAGTGACTGCAATTAGTTACATAAGCAGGTATTTAGATGGAGGCCTTTCAAATGCATACTGCCACTTTGGTGCATTGTTAAAAATACCAATAATAACAAGTATCAAATTCCACACTCTCAGAACAGAGTTGGCAGCTCCCTATCAGAACTCAGGGAAGTACTGAGCTAGGCTCCAAGTAGACAGAATAACACTCAGAATGGGGCTGTTTGGTGTGGAAAACTGGAAAAGCTCCTTAGGTAGGCCTATAATGAAGTCCTCCACAGGCTCCAGCAGCAATCTGAATCACATCCTGACAGCTGTGGCTCATCTGGGGTGGAAAAGAAGGATGAATGTATGAGAGATCAGAGAGGTTGTTTTGCATGATTTTAATGAATTTAAAATAGTCGCCACTGACCGTCTTTCAAACTTCTGATGAAATATGAGTGATGGGAAATTTCCTCTGGTAGCAACATGAATAAAGATCTTTAATACAAGTTTGTATCATGTATACACATATATTATATATTAAATATATATGAAGGCATGATGGAATTTTATAATACACATAGAAAGTGTAGTGAGTAGACGATACTGATAGCCAGGTTCAGAGTTAATCCCTCTACTAAGCAAATGGGAACAGATGGAAGAAAAAAGGAGTTAATAGAGGGAAACTTAAATGTGATGGAGAGAACTTCCTTGTTGATTGAATGTGAGAAATGCAGGAAAGAAGAGAGACTAGAACCAGGTTCCATCATGTTGTTCACAAACCTGGTAGAAGACAGTATCACTCACCAAGGGAAGATACTGGTAGGAGACCAAGGGCACTAGAACTGAGCTTGAGATACTGAGTTCTAGATACCTGGTGGAGACACTGACGTGCGAGTCAGCTACGGACAGCATACTTCAGTGATAGTAGAGACTGATTAGACTTTTGGCCTGGCCAACCTTCAGCAGGTTTTCTATACTAGGTCTCAGTTTACTGTGAGGAAGTGGATGTTTGTAAAAACATGAGGTGGTGTATTTGTAACGTTGGTTTGTCTGCTATAGAATCTTTGCATTTATCAGACAATTCACAGTCGTCTACCTACCTAATTTTTTCTAAACATATACATTTGGAATTGCCAGAAATAGTAAGAATAATGGAAAACAGTCTAGAACCATAGGTTGTATTTTTGTGAAGACATGTAGGAGTTATGAAGGATGTGTCTTTGTTAAGGTTAAAATGGTTGTTCTAGAATGAGAAAGAGAAAAAAAAAATACAGGACAATCCTGAATGAATATAAGAAAAGTTATCAAGGGATTCTATACAAAGGAATCCAGATAAAAAGGATGCTATGTGGAGTCAGGCTGTCAAAGATTTGGGTGGATTCATTTAGGAGTTTTGAAAGAAGATGATGATATAAAATACACACCACAGCAAAGCTGGAATTTAGTTTTTTTCTCTCTGTGAAAACAGTATTTGCTTATATTATTTGTCTGTTCTTAAACTAAGAAATTAGAAACGTGTTTTCATTATCCTTTAAGCGGTATTCCTAGGAAACAAAGATTATTCATCTTTTCAAAGTAATTTTGTGGGTTTAGTGCTGTACTTTTCAAACCATGTTTCAATTACTTCAGAGAGCCTAAGACTTGTTTCATAGTCATCTGGGATTCTTCTTGCTAAAGTGTTTAAATCTACTGGCCCCCTTTGGGAAACTTCCCTTTCCAAGAGAAGTATTTTTGACTCCAAACTAACATTTGACATTTCTCAGATGACCCTTGGAAAATCTCAAAGGAGTTGATCCTTCGTAATAAAGGTGTTCAAACTAATTTGGCTCATTTGAGACAATAAATTCCAGGATGATTATAGTTTGTACGGCTTCCCTGATAGAAACATCTGATTGTTTAATGTTTTATTTTCCAGACATAAAGAAACTTTTTCTTTTCTTTTATACTACACATCACGAATGGCAAATTGGTAGACAATTCTTTGTTTTCTTAAGCAGATCTCTCTGGAATTAGGAATTCTTGAGTGCTTTCATTTTCGTGGCAATAGTGTTATTTAAATAAATTCAATTATGATCTGTTCTCTCCATAACAGGATAAAATTGAAAGCACTGACTACATTACCAAGACTTTACTAGAAAGTCATATTTGAAAAATTGATGCAGAAAATCAGATATGACCAGACACTTTAAAGCAACTAAGATTGACTTTAGAAGACCAATGCTTACAAAGACCCTTGAAAAACAGCCTGGTGTTTGTCTTGAAGATTTTTAGGCATTGTGGGTATGTGCAGGTGGCCACTTCCTGGCAGGCTGAGGGGCGTAGGATACCTTGGAACACTCAATGTGTTAAGAATTCACCCAAATCTCTAGGACGTTTGGTAAGAAATTCCTGACTTGCTGTCCTAATCTTAAGGAACTTTTAAAAATCTGACCTGAGCTCTTTAATGAGAAGTTCTAAGCAAACTAAAAGGAAAAAAAAATCCTAGGTTGTTAATAAAAAATTCATCTTCACTTGCAGAAATAATCATGCTAACTTTAATAAGCCCAGATTTACTTTGGAAACAAATCCTTTCAACCATTCTTATATGAGAAAGTAATAAGGGTGATTTTACACACACACACACACATACACACACACAGAGCGCTTTGTTGCAATGTGAAATTATAACACACCTAGTAGATGTGACATTCTAGTCCTGTTCCGGTTCGTTTGCTATTTAACTTATTTATTTGTTTGTTTGGTGGTACTGGAGATGGAACTCAAGAACCTGTGCTTGCTAGACAAGTATGCTACCACTTGTGCTACACCCCAGGCCTCTTTTTCTTGTTAAAGTTGTGTTATTTATCTGTAAACTGGAGTAAATCTTAAATCTCTACTACCAAGCCCCAAACTGCTGATTCATTGGTCCTTACTGAATGAAAGGTGCAAAGTATTTTTCATATCTAACATGAACCCTGCTTTATGAGTTACCAATCCTCACATTTCCTCTAGCCATTTAGGGTTCATTTAACCTCTGCCCTTACTTCAAAATCCCTTTTAGTGGCCCCTAAGCCTATCAAAATCATCTCCCCCATTAAATAAGGTCTTACTTTCCATTTCTAACTTTGCAGTACTGGGGATTTTACCCAGTCCCTCACACATGCTAGGCAAGCATTCTACCACTGAGTCACAGCCCCAATCCATGAAATAGTATCTTAAGAAAAAATAATAATAAAGATGCATCAGCTTACAGATGCAGCTAGAAACATATATATCCAAGGATGTTGAATACTTGGACAATATTTTGCCTCAAAATATGAACAGTTAATGTATACAGTCTATTCTCATCAACTATTTTTACCAATAAATGCATTAAGCACTTATATATAAAAATATACTAAGCAAAGGAAAAATTATGATGCCTTCTTACTTATCCACATTTAGTTAGCTAGCCCAGAATAAATTTTTTTGTTGTTGTTGACGATACCCTGGGCTTATAATGCATTTCTAATTTGTTAAAATGAAAACAATTTAGATTCTAAGGAGTCGCTTGTTGGAACCTTTTTTCTTCAGTTTATTAAAAGGGAGTTTCTTCTAGTCGATTTGAAGTTGCATCCTGCTCAGCCTTTTGCTACAAAGGATTTTCCTTTTAATGAGAAATTCACATTTCATTATAATGATGTACCCTCTGTCCTTGATTTGGCTATTTGCCCCAGGAACAGAGTGCTCCTATGCTCACAATAGTCCATGTGCTCACTATAAAATGACAGATTCCTGGCAACTTACCTCAGATATTTTTTAAACAATTGTTTAAAGAAAATAACTAAGAAAAATATTATATTCTCTGCTGGGTACAATGTATAGAAAGTCAATAATGACCTCATAGTTAGGCATCTGAAAAGACAGAGCTAGTTGTAGAAAAAAAACTATGGTGTTGCTAGATTAGGTTGTTAGATCAAGTTGTTAAATACTTAAGAATTATTTGTAAAACGCAGTTTCATATAAGGGCACATGAGTAAACAATGCATTGTAAGAAAGGAATCTCTCTCTCTCTCTTCCTCTCTCTTTCCCGTTCCCCCTTTTCAAGTTAAAGCCCCATGACCACAAAATAAAAGCTCCTCTTTATGAGAGAATAGCAGGCAGCATGCAGTGAGAAAAACCATTTGAATAATTTGTACAATTTAATGCAGTTGATGGTTCTAATAAAATGGACAGACTTCCCACAGTCGTTACTGAGGAAACTTCAGGATTTTCTGAGGTAAGTCAGTTTAATTGGGAGAGAATTTCCTATCTGTGCATAATGAAAAGAACTGATCTCAAAATGTCAAGACACCTTAATCTAGAAGAAATGTCTTTCATCTGAAGCCATGTGGTGTATTGGTATCACTCCTGTGACATTTACAATGCTGATGTGTAGCCTGTCCTATTGTATTTCTCTTTCTTTACTAGGCTCTCCTTGAAGGAAGAATAAGTGTTTGATTTGGTTTTGTTTTCTGATTGTCTATCATAAACTACCTTCTCATAAATTATTTATTAAACAAAGTGTCCTAGGTGTCTTATTAGCTAAATAAAAATCTCTTTGTTTGGTATTGTGTATCTTTTCTGATTGGAAAACACAAAGTTGTGATTACATAAATAAACAAGTTGGTCTCCTCACTTGTAAAGAAACTCTGCTTTCAGACACTATAGTGAACCATCTCTAAGTCTCTGCCCAGTAGCATGGAGACTCCATTTACCTGATCTTAATGGACCAGGAATGTTTGCATTGAGGACCTTTTGTCTCCTTTTTACTTATTTATTTTTGTCAGTCTGAGAAGCAAGGGAAGAGCCCTAAGAGCTCTGGGGGGGGGAGGGGAATGTGATGCTTTGTGCTGTCTCCATGCTTTCTGGTTGTTGTTGGAGCCCATAGCTTTCCTCCGGGCCAGCTTTCCAGCCATGTGAGTGTCTGTCTCTGTCCGCCTCCCCAGCGGTGGTGGGCAGGAACACTGCCATGGGTGTGCAGTGACACAGCCCTCCTGCTTTCACCTCTGCAGATTCAGTGTAGGGTTTGCCTGGCTCCCAGCCCAGACCACACAGCAGGCCTGGGCTTTTCCATAGTGAAGTGAAGCGCCAGGACATCACACACGCATTGAAAGCTCTGCCCTCGGACCCAGGAAGACCTGCAGCCCTGGCCACAGGAAGAGAGCCACGCATGAGAGCTGCAGACAGTCAGGATGCGGATCATTGGTCTTGTTCTCTTCATGTCAAAACGTCAACTAGACTAAAGCATCGAGCACATTTGCATACTTTTGTTTTTGCCTTTTCCAGAATATTGATTTCCATAACCCTGTCTTCACTGATTACTGGCGCCTGCCACGCTCAATATTAGATACTATTACTATGTGTTAGACAACAAAAAAGGTGGCAGCATTGTTTTAGGGAAATCATTATTTAAGAACACTAATTCTGGAGAGGAACGGTTAATTGTTGTTTTGGAAAGCATAGAGTAAGACTTTGAAGTAACCACCCATGAAATAAACTGGTTTTGAAAAGGTGAAGATGGACCCACCTTGAAGCAAAAATTAAAAAAAAAAGTTTTAGTGTATTGTGTTTTGGCTAACATGACAGGTGAGGCTATTAACCAGGCTCAATGGCATATTGTTTGGCATAAATACTTAACTCTCCTATCATCGCTTCACTCCAAGGGAAGAAAAAAACAACAACAACCTGTCACTCCTCTACCTTTCTTTAATCTTTTCACTTATTAGCGTGTATGCTGAAGATTTTAATCCGAATCCAGGCCCCCAAATAGGAGATTTCTACACAGGAGGCAAGAATAACTGCACATCGCTTCCATCAGGAAGTGTGCAGAGAAGTCAGCGTCATCGACATGGGGTCAGACTTGTGTCTTTTGCTCACTCCTCACAGCTACCGCTCCCCTTCCACAAATCTTTTTAAATATGCAAAACAAGGATACTAAGAAAAATGCAACACCTCACGGTGCAATCTAATAGAATGTCCTCACATACAAAGGTCTTCCCTGGCCCTTCACAGAGAAGCCTGCAGGAAATACCAGTTCAGCACTCTGGACAGAGAACTGCCCTGGAATGAGGGCAGCTGCTCTTCGCTAGCAAAATCCCCAACTCCATTTTGATATTCTAGATGCTGTTTGCTGTATCATTCTTTAAACAAACAAACAAAAAAAAACTCCATGAAAAACCACAGCGCACTTTCCTCCTCATTTTTCTACCCCGTGGATCTATGCTGCAGTTTCTGGATTTTTTTGTTTAATCAAAACACGAGGAAGACATCTGACACTGTGGGAACCTAATAAATATTTTACTAATCAACAAAGTGATTAATCAGAAACAACTGCCAAGAAAACCCAACACTTCAAACAGATGCTGACTTCTTTCACTGGCTCAATTTTCACCCAGGAATAGTGGCCAGAAACAAAGATGGCCAGATGGAGTTGGACTCTGATTCTGATGAACATCTGTGATACTGGGTCTAGTTCCCTAGTATATATGTTGATTTTCCTCTGTGAACAGAAAAGAGGTAAGCATGAACATCTATGTTGGTAATACAGAGGAACATGTATGACACTAGGGACAAATGAGAGACACTCAATACATTTTTAAAAGGCTTTCGAATACAAGCAATCCCATATATTAAATAGGGATAAACATACCTTTCATATACACAAATACACAGAAGCAATTCAGTACATTTCCATGTTAATCCTAAGATTTTAACAGTGTCCCCCCCCCCCCCAAATTATAACTCCCTGGTCCAAAGTGTTCTGTTTTAACCCACAACAATGTCTACATGTCAATCTGAGACATGACAAACAGAATTACTAAGATATATTGATTCTCCATAAAAGTACTAGATTATGCTTTTTATGCGCATATGTGGCTTTTTTTACTTTCAGAATCAGAAGACTAGGATTCTATTTTTTCACCCTTTCCCCCATTTTATTCTCAAGTATTACCTTGTGCACACTTCCCATTTCTGTACAGTTATTCCATCTTAGTTTAAGTTATTAGAGCAGTAGCTTATGTTGCAGGTTTGCCATAAGGCATTTTTTAAAAAAGTAACAGCAAAACACAAAACACAAGTAAAATCTCCAGCTCTCCCTAAAGTAGCCACTCTTGAAACGCAAATGTCGGTGCTTTCTCTACTGACAACATAGAGGGACTTTACGAAATGTCACCCTAGGTAGGTGCCAAGCTCATAACAATATTCAAAAAGGAAAAAAAAAACACCTGCTTCCAGATGCCAACTATTTATAAAAAGTGAGGCTGTCTATCTCCCAGAGGGATAAAGCTTATCAGATGTGCTAGAACAGCTCTCTGAGACTGCAGTAGATTGCATGGAGCAATGCAATCTAGCCTAGAGGTAAAAGCAGTTTTCAGGCTTACACCCTTGATCCAAAAACCAACAGGAAAAGCGGCTCCAATATTTGGAAATCAGAACACAAACCACACAGAGGTTTGGGGTGGGGGAAGTGTGGGAGAAGGGAGTAACATCTTCATTTTCTTGATGGAGTCTCATTCCAACAGTGGAAGATTTATCTTAGGAGGCCCTTCATGGAGGGAGTGCAATGCTGACGGTTTGTGTATTTTCATTAATATTTTAAATGGACTACTTGTATTCTGAGGTAGCTGAAAGAAGGGAACATTTGCTGTGGGGGGAGAGTATGCTCTCAGAACATTTTAAAACATCAAAAACAAGGGTGTTTATTCTCTTTCACCCATCATTTCAAAGTCCACAAATTAATTCCGGGTTGAGTCAGGGATGTGATTGCAAAACTATACTGTACTTGCCCATTTTATTTTATATAGAATAGAATCTTCCTGCAGTTTTCCAGGCATCAATCTGAGGGCTGAAAAAGAAAACAGAGATCTATCTTGCAAATTTGAGGCTGCCAATATGATACTCAGAGGAGGAAAAGAGCTATCATTTTGAAAAAGAAAACAGAAAATCTAATGCAGAGGTTAACAATATATATATATATATATATATATATATATATATATATATATATATATAGCCACCAATTAAATTGAAACTGGCTCAGTTTTAAAATAAAAAATTCAATGGTCCAAAGTCATATTCATGTGTTTATGGCCTCTGATACTTTATAGAAAAGTTTGCTAATGCCTGGTTTTCTTTTTCTTTTTCTTCAGCTCCACTTTCAGCTTGTGTGTGTGTGTGTGTGTGTGTGTGTGTACGTGGAGATGAGTCTAGATCTACCAAGCTGGCTTCAAACCTTGATTCTCAACTCTCAGTCTCCTGAGTAGCTAGGATTACAGTCATGAGTCACCTGCAGGCTCTAGATTCTACTTTTATTGAAATGAGCAACATCAGAATTTTGAAAATGGAAGAAAATAGAAATCTTGAGGCTGATATCTCCAAATTTCAAATGGTTGCATGCACATAAAATAAGGCCTGCAAAATCTTGTTCAACGGCTTTTTACAAAAAAAAAAAAAACAAAAAACAAACCTGAAATGCCAGTGGGTATTTTAATGCAATCAAATCCTAAGATTGGAGGCAGCAGTGTTAAGCAGCAGTTTCAAACATAATTTTTCTTATTGTATTCCACATCAAAGTTTCAAAAGACCATGCAACTCCCCCTACTCCAGAATGAGCCTCTTCCTCCTAGACATACAGCCACCCGCATTTCTCTTGACCTTTTGCCACGCCCTTTCCTGTCTGCCAGGAAGTTTTATTCCAAGTTGTCAATTCTGCATAGCACTCCTGCATCCATCAAGGGGGAGAGGAAGATCTTGAAGATTTCACCTCTCTGGCTCCCGTCAGCTCTGCAGCCAAATCATCCAGGGGGAGACAGCTGTGTGTCCGATTTCTAAAAATACCTTTTTTAAAGGTGATAAATTTTACTAACAACCTTTACAGCTACAGAGTTTTCCCTAGGGCTACAGTCTTACTCTAGTATAATTCCATTCCCTCCCCTACTCGATAGAAATGAGGAAGAAAATAACCCCTTGATGCAGTTTTTGAATGTTAGAGCTGTAATAGTCTTAAGGTTTGGTAATTCCAGAAGAAGGTAAACAAAAACAACAACAACAAAAAACTCTAGCCACTGAGGAGAATTTATTTCATTTCCATTTTCCAAAATAGGAGCCTAGAAGAGACCATCTTGGAACCTGTTATGGTTTGGATCTAGAGCACCCCCAAGAGGCCGTGGAAATGTCTGGCTGGCAGCTCACGAGCTGTGAAGAAATGATTGGAACACAAGGGCTCTGATCTCAACAATGGTTTAGTCTAATGATGAGTTCATAACTGGCTGGGCTACTGGCAAGTGCTAACAACCACAGGAGATGGAACTAGTTGGAAGAAATGGATTATTGAAAGAACATTCTTGGAAGGTGGGGAATATGGTTTCCAGTCCTTTTTGCCTTTGTGTTCTCTCTTATTCTGTCTCTGTCTGTCTCTGTCTCTCTCCTTACTGGCCATCATGAAATGAGTAACTTCTCCCACCACACACTATGCGCCATGATATTCAGTCTCACCTCAGGCCCAAAGCAGACCCCTCATCATGAACTGAAATCTTTGAAAGTGTGAATTGAAATCAGTCTTTCCTCCTTTAAGTTGATTGCTCGTGGGTATTTTGGCATAGTTATGAAAATCAGACTAGCACAGACCTGTATGGCATTGAGCTATTTTTGTCTCTTCAGAATTTACCCATTACTTGTTACAGTGGTCCCTAAACTGTGTCTTCTTTCAATCCTCCCAGTGATCTCTAGCAATCCTCTGTGATTGTCACTCGTTCTAAAGGAGGAAGCCAAGGTGTAGAGATAATGTCATTTATCCAAGGCCACACAGCTAGAAAGCAACAAGACAAGGGTGCATGCGGGGCTCTGGTTCCAGGCTGCAGCTTTTGGCCTTCGGATATGAGCATCTGGGGTGAGTAGATTAAATGCATCTTTGTTTTCTCAGGGTCCAAAAGGCAGATCCTGGAATATAAGAGGTTCTCACTGAAACCAATAAAGCATTTAAAGTCTACATCCAGTGTTAGCTGTGTCCTAGCGAGTTACCATGTCTCAGTTTAGCTTCTGACAGAGCAAGAGCCTCGTGACTTCACAACGTGTGAACCAGAAAATCAGTGAACATGGAAAATTGAAGCTGCTCACCTGAGTAAATTAAAAGCAGAGGAGGAGATGGAAGTAGTAGATGAATGAAGAGAAGAGGGGAAGAATGCAGTCAAGATTTCAATGCGTATCCCACAAAATGAAGCATGAAGGGGGGGGGCAGGTGAGAAGGTGGAAAGGGGTGACATTGATCAAGATGTGTGGCGTTCATAAGCTGCTTTGTTACAACTGTGACAACTCCCTTGTAAAGCTACTTAACGATAACAAAATACAATAACAAATCAGAAAATCATCCTAAAGCCTGTCCTCATTGGGAGAGTTTAATTTAGATATTTGCAGATGTCTTCTCTTCTGAATAAAGCCCTTTTTATTCCGTATTGTTGGGTTATTGATTCCCAGACACCGCTCATGCATATTTAAGTTTCTTTATCATATTTGTGGGCACTGAAGCTTCTCCTTTGAAGAATAAGGGAAGTCAAGATACAAGCATCTCTACTGGATTATTCCATTCTGGGAGAGCTTTATGAGTGGGATTCTGGTATGTTGAAAAGTATCGATTTTTGTTCTTCCATTGTGATTTCACTTTATATTAATCATACATTTATTTATTAAGATGGATTTTTTCTTTGTAGTACTAGCTATAATTTAGATATTATATATAATTGTATAGTTAACTCTATTAATTTTATTATTCGCAGGGACTCGGATTTTTATTTTACTGTTTCAGTTTCCTTTTTTTTAGGCAATTCTAGAGTTTGAACTCAGGTCTTTAGGCTTGCTGGGCAGATAGTCAACCTGTTAAGCCACAACCCATTCTTTTGTGCTTTACTTATTTTTCAGATGGTCTCACATTATTTTTTTCCCAGGGACAGTCTTGGACTCTGATCCTTTTACCTAATCCTTCCCATAACTGAGACCACAGCTATGTATCACTGTACTCCTGTTGTTTGAGATAAGGTCTAACTTCTTTTTCCCAGGCTGATTTTGAACTGTGCTCTCCCTGATTTCAGCCTCCCTGTACAAAGAATTACAGGATTAAATACTGTATCCATTCTCAGGGACCCTAATTTTAAACCTCTCCATCAATTTCTATTCACACTTCATCTTTTCCTTCTGAACATATTATTGCTATACTTCAACAGCTTTCTTGATTGTTCTGAGTTTTAAGAGACTCTGCAACTTATTTAATAATACATATCATATGATTTATGGTACATCTTGTCCATGGAATCAGGTTCACTTTGCAAGATGTTACTCCAGGAAGAAATCCTTGGAATGTAGTCAAATGGAGGCCTCTTTGGGGTTTGTTAGAGAGAGCCACGGAACGAAGCAGGTGCTCAGGCTACAGCACATGCTTCTGAAGAAAATCTCATGAAGGGAAAAATCGTGAGACTGCTCATAAAATCTCCCTTGGGACCACTGCTGGGAGCTGAGGATGCTGGCACAGCCTGGATCCTCTACCAGAGCCCAATGTTGGACTGTGTGCCCAGGAGTGCAATCCTCAGGATGGTTTTACTTCCTTTGCTCTTCTAAGTTGAGGAGTCAGTTTTATAACCTCAGATGGAGATTTTGTTTGCTTAAATTCTCTTTCCTTCCTTTTCCTTCTTGTTCTAATGACTACCCTGGGTTTTTAAAAATTGTTTTTTGAAAGAATATTACAAGTTATGCCTGGTTGATTTCCAACCAAGAAACTCAATTGTAGTATAAATACATGCTTATATTTCTATACACACACACACACACACACACACACATATATATATATATATATATATATATGTACATATATATAAATACATTTCCTGAGAAAAATTACCCTGGATGAAGAATTAAATAATCACTTATGGGCTTACATTACCTCAACAACAATAATGGTTGTGCACATGTGTCTATAACTACCCTTGACCTTTTTCCACATTTACTCTCCAGAGAGCTAAAATACAAAAGTGCCCAGGGTGACCAACGGAAAGCTCCATGTTGATGACTTCTATCATGTGGAGTCAATCACTGAAATAGTACAAACAGAACATAAACGTTTCTAAGATTAATCACTAGGTTTCCATTAGCATCCCACAGTATGCATGGAACTTGTGGTACCTGAGGTGCAACAGAGCGCACGTTTGGGTCCTTCACAGAGTGGTTATACTGGGACCCCACACACCCCTTGCCACTGGGAGAGGATTAGCGCATGATAGTGGTACTTCATGAATAGGAAGCAAGTCCTTATAAAAAAGAGACCCGGGAGGCCCTCTCATTCCTTCAACAAGGTGGAGCTACAGAGAAGAGAGGTCTGCGGAGAGAAGAGAGGTCCACCAAATTTGTCAGCGCCTTCACCTCCAGAACTGTAAGAAATAAGTGTCTTCTTGTTTAAGTTGCTTCTTTATGGATGGTATTTTTGTTATAGCAGTCTACACTGACTTAGACATGAGCATCATAAGGGATAGCCCATGTGTGGGCCCTATCATGCATAAAGAGAAACACATTGTCCTGGCATCGGCATTAGGATGCCCCTGCGGAGGCTGTGGAAGTAAAAGGCCTACAATTCTGAGATACTTAAAAAACATGTCAATGAACTTCTGTGGAACACAGTTACAGAAGTCTCCTGTTCTAGAGGATTGAATGCAGTTTCCAGGGTATTAGGAAAGCCAAGACTGAGCTTAGATCAGGGCAAAATGAACTAAAATGGATTATGCAATAAATAGCCAACTGTGAGAATAGAAAGGGTAATGAGAAATATTTATCATCAAGCAGTCGATCAAATGTCATCTGTTTTCTACAAGCTGCTGCTGAGCAGATGGCTCCCCATTCCCTTGCGTACCTTCAGATGCGGGAGGAAAGCAATGCTTACAAAGGTCAAAATGTTACACTTGAGAAATGAACTCAATGCATGGGTGACACAAGTGAGAGATAAAGGCTGCTTGCTGCTTGTTGAGCCGAGTTTTGGAGATTCTCCTAAAGCGACTGATCAGCTTTGCCCATGTTAACCAAATGGTGGATAACCAAGTCAGCTGGTGGTATTCCTTTTATGGCTTCTCCTAAATCTCTGGAGGATGGCCTCCGTGATTTATCATGCCTTTCCCTCCTTAGTTGCCAGTGACTAGGCTTTGCAATATTACCTTGAGGATTTAGCATCCCTGCTCGCTGTTTCTGACTCTCCAAAATAAGGAAGATGAATTATTGAACAAGCCGAAAGAACCAGCTGTGCTCAGTCCTAAACGCTGAGCTTTCGACACCGACAGCATTTACAATGGAAATCGGCTTCCAGGCTAAACAGGACCACAGTTTTGACAAGGGAATGAGCCTAGTTATTTGTTTATTTTTGTTTATTTGTTTGTCTATTTAGTGGAGGAGAGATTCTGATGAGGGTTTCTCAGTGGCTTTCATTGGGCATCCTAGACATTCTAGAGAGCTCAGCGCTGGCTTCCGGCCAAGTGGACTAGATACTCCTCACACTAAAGGCCCATGCTCTCAGACTGCTGATGAAGATGACAGATTGCATGTCCCATGAGGAGGTGAGATTAGGTGCAAAGGTACAGTTTTCCTGATTGCCTGGGTTACAGAAGGAAGACACAAAGCTGAGGAAACCAACCCCTTGGCAGTCACAGGCTGGGGACATTGGTTTAATGTGGAGCTGGCTCTTCTCCACCCCAGGGAACATGTAGAGAGGATTTGGGTTTTCCTTTTCCTTACTAGGGGAAAGGGAGAAATCCAAGTAGCATCTTGTGGTGGAGGCCACGGTAGCAATCTTAGGGCCCACAGGACAGCCCCCACAACAGAATTACCTGCCCTCACCCGAAAAAGTCAATAGTAGGTGGGTGCCAGTGGCTCATGCTCATAATCCTAGCTACTCAGGAGGCTGAGATCTGAGGATCGTGGTTCAAAGCCAGCCCAAGCAGCAAAGTTCATGAGACTCCTAGCTCCAATAAACCACCAGAAAACTGGAAATGACACTGTGGCGTTTGCCTTGAGCTGAAGAGCTGAGGGACAGTGCCCAGGCCCAGAATTCAAGCCCATGACCGACAAAAAAGAAAAAAAATTAATAGTACCACAGTTGAAAGAAAGCTTAACTTTTTGTTTAGCTCACTCAAAGGACAGCATACCTTAGGGACCTGTAAGGAATGATTTCAAGACTCTCCGTGACTGTCATCAGCCCAGCCACCCTCACTGTAGGAAACGATGTCCTCTGTTTGCTGGTAGACCATTGGCATGGCTGTGTCTCCATCCCTCCCTGGGCAGTTATCACCTGAGAGACTCACTGGCTCATTTCAATTCACTTGTAACTTGCTTGCTGGTGAGCCTACTGCTCTATAGCGGTCTAGAAACACAATCCGTTATGATCCAGCACCAAGTAAAGACTCCACAATGCTTATTCTTCATACCTTGAAATTCTCTGGGGACCCTCAGACTAGTGGTCATTAAATAGAAATTAGAATAACTATGGCTGCCAATTTGCTTCCAGTATAAACCCAGACAGGCATCCTCCCCTCCCTCTTCTCTAAAGCCAATGCCCTTCTTAAAAACCCTTCTACCCTTCGTAAAAACAAAGTATCAACATGACTTATTAGAATAAGAATTATTTCAGGTCACTCCATATTGTTAATAGATAAAGGGACAGTAGAATACCATAATCAAGAGAAATAGTTTTATAATGGAGAAGTGTCAACGTTATTAGTCAGGTTTATTAGTGCTTTGGAAGCAGATCCCAAGAAAAGTGGCAGAAATTCGATCAATTAAATGAAGGGAACATAAATTCGGCTTAATAAAACTGACTAAATTGCTTCTGGAAAAAATGCCATCAGGAAACATACTTTTATTAGCTCTGGAGGAGAATGAATTTGATGATCCAGTGAATCCTTTTCTATTCCTAATTTTGTATTTCCCATGACCACATTAGGAATCTGAGCAACCAAGCTAAAAACCTACAGAGAGCTGGCTGAAGGTGTCATAATGAAAGATACAGGGTCTGCTGTTATACTGGCACTGCCCAGCTGAGTGGACTTTGACCAGGTATTTAACTATTTGTGCCACTTCTTCATTATTAAGACGAGAATGATAAAAGCCATGTTGCCACTGGGCTGTTAGGGTCATATTTAATGTTACCTGGAGACACATAAGCATAGCCTGATCAATCTCTATGCAACATGAGAGAGAGAGAGAGAAAGAGAGAGAGATGGGGGGAGAGAGGGAGAGAGGGAGAGAGAGATTGAGATTTCCCAGGCTACAATCTTACTATGTCTTCATGAAAAGAAACAAATCAACAACAATTGCCAACCGGAGAATTAAATTACTATGATAGAAAAAGAAAAACACATTTATGGGATAGTCAGATAACAATATTTCTATTTTTGACCCAGGATGATTAAATTCATTTAGTAGAAACCATTTAATGCTGAATAGGATTATTTAATTCTTTGCTACCACAAAGAATCCCTACAAAAAAATATAAAAGCATGTGTCTCTCCACTGCATGATTTTTAACACAAGAGTCTTGAGGGATTATAATCTGTTGTGGGATTATAATCTGTAGCATAGAACACTCAGAAAGGTACATCACACAAAAAAATTTTGATTAGCAAGGTGTGAGATGATTTTTGCTGAGTATTTTTACCCATACTGGTCCAGCAAGGTTTAACATGACTTTTTGTTAAAGGTATAAACATGACTCATTTGTTTAATGGGAATAAAAGTGGTAATTTAACATTCAAATGGGAACAAACTCAGAGACTTATGAAATCAAACAGTACCCAAAACAAAGGTAGAAATCAGCTCTATTTTTGTCCTTATTGAAAAAAATATTGAACATTTTAGCTGTGATTACAGTTTCACCATCTTCACTGTGTACACTCCTTGTATATCTGCTTTGATTTTTTCTGATTAAATAATCACATCATTATTTTATCTGTTATTACATACCACAAAGGAAAGACCAGGAATTGATGGTTTGGGGTGCAGGGGTGATGGAAATTTCCAACAATTTCTCAGCCAGGTCCTGTGAATGATTAATAACCCTCCTGTTTCCTCCTCTTCTTAGTTCTTGGTACAGACTCATAAAAATTTCTTGCTTTGTATTCATTTTTTAAGTCTATTGCATTATTGGGATTTTTATGCTGACTTCATAACCTTCAGAATAGTTACTCATAGCAAAACAGATCTCTGCTTTCAGAGAACAACTTTCGACTGGCCTCAATTTTAATGAATACATTTTGAAAGAAAAACATTTATTACCACTTGAAATAAACCTCCTTGAAAGGCCGACCCCTGCCCTTTCTTATTAAAATGACTTTCTTACTAAAACAAATGTTCTGGAGATCTTGAGGAAGCTAAGCTGATAAGGAATCAACTCTGGTCTCTGAACTCTTGAGTCATTTGATGAACCTCATAGGTTCACACTGCCAGCCTTGGCTGCTCACTCCCTGTTGACTTTTTTCCTCTTTAATAAACTGTAGATTTCTGACAATTAAAAAAATAAAGAGCTTGTGACTTATATCTTTAACCTGTCATCGGGCTTAACAGAATTTGAAACAATGGAAGCTGGAACAAATCTCAACTGAGAAAAGCTATTCATCGATATAAAGAAAATGCAAGGGAAATACTTCAAAATCTTCATAAAGAACACATTCTATGTGTTTAAGACTTAACAGATATAGCGGCATCCTGAAATATAAAATTCAGTGTATCAAGGCAAGATATCAAGAATGAGTTTGTGTGAAGACATCTCTTCAGCCAGAGAAGAGAAGTCTGAGGAATTATAGTTAAAATGTCCAAAGTCACAAGTAGAGAATTCATAAAAGATAAGCATCGTTTTCAGGAAAATAGGCCTACAGATTACGATATTAAATGAAAGACGTCAAGCATCACTTATCTGGAATTTAGGAGGAGAGAGGGGGCAGGCGTGTAGAAAAGGAACTATTAAAGATGGGGAAGGGCACCCAAGACACATGGTTTCCCTTATTTGCAATAAGGGAAGTATCTGTCTGGGAAAGTAGAAAAAGGTCAAAAGCTATATACAGATGACCAGATAAGATGAAGTTAAGCAAAATGAACCCCAAGATAGGGATTCAAGTGGTTTTTTTCTTTCTGGCTATTGTTTCTAATATATCTAAAAGGTACCATGTGATTTTTTTGTTGTTGTTGCTTTGTATGTCCCTCCCCCACAGTATAACCTCTGTTTTCACTGTATTTGATGTTGGTATCATTTGGGGAGGGGAAGGGAAAAAACAAAATGTTTTAAAAGGGATACAGGTGGACCTACTGCAACAATGAGATGTACCTGGGAAGGGATGGGAAGGGGAAACAAAAGAGGAGGCTACAATGCTTGATAAGAAATGTACTCATTATCTTGCCCATGTAATTGTAACCCCTCTGTACAGTATTTTCATAATAAAATATAAAAAAACAATGAGATGTACAGGACACTATGTTGAAAAATGAACTTTACAATTTAGGTGGGGGCGGGGGAGAGAGTACTTGAGGAAGGGAAGGGATGGTAGGGGAAAAACAAAGGAGGGGGCAACAATGCTTGGTAAGAAATGGACTCATGACCTTGCTCATGTAACTGTCACCCCTCTGTACAGTATTGTCACAATAAACATCTTATTTAAAAATGGGGAAGGGCACAGGGCAGAAAGGGTGAGAGAAGGCAGAATGTGGGTGAGTAACATCCATGTATGTCATACGCACATATGGAAACACCATAATGAAATCCGCTGACTTGCACAGCTAGTAGATACTCATAAAAAGATGGCATAATCAGAATTGTTGGGAAAAGAATAAATAGAACTGTTATGTTATGTTAAACAGATACAAAGAGTAAGATTCTTGTAGAGACACACTGACATTGAGTAGCAAGTAGAGTACCAAGGAAATGCGTGTGTGTAGATAGGTCGATAGATTGACTGATAGATATGTTTAGAAAATTTGATATATATTTGAGATAGCTATAATTTATATTATATACATTATACAACTATAATAATATATAAGATAATGTAATAGATAAATATAAAATAATATATGACTATACATTTATATAATATATTTATATAATTATATATATAATTTTTTAAGTATATTGATTAGATAACCTTTGAAAAAGCTCTGGCAATAAAATATTGTGAAGCTGTACACACAAAAATATGTTGTAGTTACATTAAACTCCATTAAGGTAGCCAGAATTACTGAATATTTACAACAGTAGTGAAAGATGAGTTGATTCCCCATTTTATAGCACTCTGCAAAATACAGGGACACTATGGCCTCGACTTGGTAGGTGCTTGTAACTTTTTGCCAAAGATGGAGTTCTTAGCACAAAGTTGTGAGTGGGAGGTCTTGCCTTTCCTTTTGTAATGGATGACTCCCAGATACCAGTGGCCAGCAGGACATACCTGGCTGCTCCTATGGAGGAAGAAAGTATTCTTCCACCTGTGAGTCAAGTGATTTATAACTGTCATCTAAAAATAATAAGAGAAGGTGTATATGATTTGTGAACCCACTGGGTAGCTAATGGAAAAGCTTTCTGGTGATCCAAGAAGGGCGCAGAGGTGGTTATGATTCCTATGTAGCTGGATCTACTTTAAACACTCATTACACCTTAATGAACATACTTTTCCTTTAATTAGACATTGTGTTAAGACTGTTTTACTACAGGTGAATTTATCACACTGATCCAGGAAAGTCATGACCCGTTAATAAATGCCTTCAGTTTCTCAAGCTTCCTAAAACCAGTAGACATAGCTACAAAAGAATTCTGTTATTATTTTTCACAGGCAAAGACTCAAAAAGATGTGCAATCTGGTTGAAGATTTTCAACCAAGACGTATTTAGGCTAGGACTAAGAGTATTGAAAAATTCTTCAATGTCATGCTTTTCCTATTCAAACTATGATAGTTAAAAAGTCAGAGTTAATTTAACTGATTTTTCCTTTATACTCCTGTTACAGGCTCATTGAAAAGTGTAGACTCACAAACAATAATGCTGACAAGCTTGGTTTTGAAGCAGCAAACATTGGCCACTTCAAGGTGTGTCTGAATTTAGGTTTGGCTCTATGAAAATAAAGGAAGGCAAATGAATAAAAACGGAAAGTTTATTTCAGGTTTTATTATTATACTTCTTGAACTATTGAGATTTATTGCCTTTGGCTCTTATCATCCTAATAATAAATAATTACCATGTGTTCACATTTTTAAACTCTTCTCACATAAACGTATTGAGAGTGTCTTTTAAAGGGATGTATTTTCCTATGATGAGCAATTCAGTATATCTTTGGGACAGAGCAAAATGGATTAAAACACTGTATTTCTGAGCAGCCAATTGCAGATTAGGAAGGTATATAAGACAAAAAGTTGCTTCCATACCGTGAGAGACAGGAAGAAGCTGCTCTTGTGGTTCCTGTCCAAGTATTTATTCTTTTCCTTGGAGACCCCAAAGTGGACGGGAAGCCGAGTTCCAGGGGAAGCAGTATGGGTCCTGACTAAAGCTTTTCTTTATATTCTCTCTCATTTTGTCTGCAAACGAGCTGGCGTGTCAGGTGTCAGGGGAGTCCTGTTGTGGTGTGAGGTCCTCCAGGGTTTTCTAGCCGGGCTGTCCACTGGTACTATTTAAGCATCTTGAAAATACCAGAGCTCAGGTTTGTTTCTGAGCTTACAGTTTAGTTGGTCTGGGGAAAGCCCCAGGCACCATGCAGTTAGAAAGTTTCTAAAGAATTTCTTCGGATAATTATTGAGCTGAAACCAAGTGAAAGGTAGTAAAAGCTATTCTTTTAATAATGGTAAGCCACAAGGTGCGCTCAGAAATTTCATCAACTTTGGAGTTGAAAATAACTTAGGTCCTTCTAATTTCTTCCCAGGGTGTTGTTTTTTTGTGGGGGTGAGGGGGAAGCAAGGAGCAGCTACTGGAGTAGGTGACCTCTATTTGTATCTTACTTTCACAACGGCTAAACTTACAGAAGTTACCCTTCTAAATCACAGAAGAAAACGCATCCTTGCAAAGAGCACTCATACCATATCTCTGGCCAAGCCACAAAGCTTTGCTTTTTCTCTGATGCCCGAGGACTGTGGAAATCATGTGAAGGGACCGCCCCCGATTTATTCCAAAGATATTACATGGATAGTTGTGTAAATCATGCCACAGCTGTTCACTTAACTGTTGGCACCCCCAATAAAATGATCATTATGAATACTCAAGGAAACAGTGAAAACAATATTCATCCTACGGTAACCACTGTGTGATTTACAGCCAAATAATTGGGTATTTTAAAAGACTGGTGAGAGGGACAGTGAGTGATGTCTCATTTTTTTAAATCTTTCTGCAATTTGTCATGATTTGGAGTGTATATTAATCAAAAGGCTGCAATTAAAAGTCCGATGTCAAAAATTGTGGAAAATCTGCAATATGGAGTTTAACAAAACTATTTTTATATATAAGAACAGGGGTATAAAGTTGTTAGTAATGCCTTCAAAGTCAAACACATACATGGAAAAATTAGATGCATACTTAGGTTTGTCTGTCTCTCACTTTTTACTCTCTTTACTAGTATATAAAAAATTAGAAGAGTAACTTAATCATTAACTGCCTCCTTTATATTAATTCATAATGATACAGGTTCTACTTCAATGAAAAAAGTAGTTGCTTTAAGCTAAGTGGGTCAGAATGCTATCAGATGCTGCTAACTTCAAGGCTCTCACAATAGTTGTCAGGATACTGAATGGAAGAAAGAGAGGTGAAGCGCTCTTATCAGTGTACTTTATCAATTACCAAAATATATTTCCATCAGCCAGGAAGATAAGTCAGGTAACATCATTTTTCAAAGACATGCTAGACTCTAGATATGTACAGCTTGACACATTTTGGGAGCGACAGTCGGATAAGAAGTTAATAGGAATACCTCAAGTTTCAGAGCCTAGAAAGAATACAGTTCCTGAAAGCCATCCTCTGCCCCCCAGGGTAAAAAATGGCTGGAAAAACTGAAATGAAAGGACGTGTCAAGGTGCTAATATTGGCTTTCTGTGCTAGTCCCTGAGAGAGTTCTGTGCCAGCTATGAAAAGAGGTCATTGAACTAGTTCAGACCTGGCATTTTCCTTGTTCCTTTCGGGGTCTACTAAGTACAGGAAAATCTGTTTCCTGCTTAAGAATAAATGACACGATGACCCTCCCAGGAGGAACGGACACTCAGAAGTGGCTGCCTATGGAACATGGGAATGGCGTCCAGTTTTCTGCTCTTAGTGGGAAGTTTTGGAAACTTTTAGAACTGACAGATCCATGTAACTTCAATCAGCACCAATGAAAAACCTCCCCAAACAAACACATCACGCTTAACTTCACTTTCCCAAGGACTTTCTTATGGGCAAAATGGTTGCTAAATTATGTGTGGAAGGTTATCATGGGAACAAGGTCTGATTTCTATCCTTGCAAACCTGATGCTCATCTTGAAGGAAAGCGAGGTGTGGTCTACACCATGCACGTATCTGTGAGTGCTGTTGTTTAAGGTGAACAGCAGGCTTCACATCTGTTTTCAGAGGAGTATGCATGAGTACCCAATCTTGTCTAGGGTTTTTAATAATGCAGGCAATGGCTATGCCATTTTGTTTAAGGGTTCAGGCTTATTAGAGCTTGCAAACATTCCCATCCTACAACTATCACTTACACAAACTCATAAAAAATGCCCTTTTCATACTTTTCATCTTTCTTCCTCTACATTGTAAAATAAAAGGCACTTAAGGCTAGGTAGAATCCTTACCTGGTGTATTCTTGCAGACCTAAAGCTTCCTAAATGTAGCTTGGATTTCCTAAAACAGCATATGTTACTGAAGTCACTTGAATATCACTTGATCCCTTCACCGGAACAAGACGCTGGGCCACACCCTCTTTGGCCCCGGCATTTCTGACAGTTCCTGGTATGTCGATTACTAGTCTTTAGCTAGAGTTTGCTCATCTCTAGACCCTCATTTGGTACCCACTACCATAAAGTTAGAATGGGTGCTGGTGACCTGGAGAGTCTGCAACCTTTTCAGATGTGATTGTGTGAGTTCCTTTGGTACCAGAACCAGCAGGTCAGCTACAGAAAACCTAGCTTAATTGGAACTGCCGACAAGCCAAGAATGCAATATTCATTACATACTTACACTGAACTTCTTGTCTGGAATTCAAATGTAATTGGTTGTCCTGTTTTGGTTGTACCAAATCTGGCACATACCACAATGCCCAAGCAATGCTTTATATATTATGTACACATATATAATTTTTAGTTTTTAACTTTTTTCTGAAACCAAGTACAGGCTGGGAAAGATGTATTTCCATGTGTGCCTGGTGGTCCTCTGTTTCCTGCGTCCAGAGCAACACCACTGGTGAGTGACACGGCTGGTGAGCCTCATATATAGGGCTGCCCATGGAGACAGCTAGAGCTGAGATGTTGCTGCACAGTGTTAGGCAAACCCAACTGACCTTCTGTTCTGTGCCTTTTCAATATTTCTCAGGGCTTGTCCTGCAAACTTCTACCTTGTTGGCTCGATTCTCTGAGGAAAATTAACTTATTCTAAGAAGGCCACCTACCAACCAGTTCATTAGGGACATGGAATTATATTTTAGCACAGACTCATTGCACATGGAATTATATTTTGTATATCTGTAACGTAAAGGTTGATGGAGATGTGAATAGCTACCTACAATGTACAAAAGATGCTTACTCTTTGAAATCCTACAAGTGCTCTAGGAAAAAGCTTATTCCAGGGTCTCAGCTTTGAACAGATGTGTTGTGTGTGTGTGTGTTGTGTGTGCGATTTTGATAGTGTCAGAGTCATGACAAGCAAGATGCACTGTCTGAATGAAGGTCAGGGGAGTTTGAGGTTTACTTGCTTTGCACTCTTGGCATGGTCAGATGTAGAGTGAGTCGAAAGCGTAAGAGAAGTCAGAGTTCTAGCCAAGGAGACCTAACCCAGGTAAGAGCTCAAAGGCTTGGTTAGGAGTTTTTCATTTCTTCTCTCATGTTGGTTAGGGGGAAACACGATCAGGAAATATGATCTTATTGCACAGGCCAGGTTGTGTGAGAAACTATAATGAGAAAGCAGAGATATGCATAAAATAGCTAGGAAGGACTGAATGCCAAAGGTGGAGACAGAATGAAAAGGAAAAGCAGCTTTGACTAGACACCGGGTTGGGGGGGGGGGCAGGGGGGTGAGCGCGATCGAAGTACAGCACAGATGCACATGGAAATGCCAAACACACTCCCTCTTATAGGCAATTTAATATAGGCCGATAGGAATAAGTAAGTAAAGAAACACACGCATCACCAAAGTCAAGCTGGCAAGGTCAAAAAGGAGACGCTGGTCTGCAACCTTAGTAATTTATTCTAATTATGAGAGGAGATTTCAATCATGCCCTAGCCACTCACAGATTCATTACCTGAGAACCTCAGGAGATGGGACCCATGTATTGAGAGTTTTTTCAAGCTCTGTGGATATCCTCTATCCCCAACCAAGAGGAAGCATGAGAGGTCCTTCAGCAGGCATCTCTGTCACCCTACTGGGCTGTTTAAGCTCCATCCACTCTAGAGTTGCAGCAGAGGCAGAATCAGAACGGCCAGTCTGGATTTCCAGTAAGTTTCCAGTGACTTTGCTGCTGCTGCTACAAGGAGCTCCTTTTAGTACCAGGGTGAGGAGATGATCACTGATCAAACACCGCTGTACGGATGATCTGACAGGGTGGGAGGGGCAGGATGGTGGGGGGGCAGCGGCTATATGGCTGGGCAGGCGTACTGAGAGAACAGGTGATGAAAGCCGACTGGAAGTCAAATCCCACCTTTTGGAACGGCAGGGGGATGTTAGGGGCTCTCTGGCGGGACCTGTGCAGCCTGGGCCGGCAGCTCCAGAGAGGAAACATAATGAGGCCAGCACACACCTTGTGTCTAAACACTGCCCATTCATTGCTGAGTGCTTGCTGCTCATTAGGCCCCTTTGAGAGCCCCCCCCCCATTCCCCAGAAAGGCAAGAATCAGCCTTGATTTCAATTGTCAACACAATAGTCCTGTCTGCAAAAGGCATGGATTACAGTATCATTTTCAAGGCACACTCTGGTCTTCTAGGTATGGTTCCTCTTCCTTGGGTTCTCACATAATAATAACATAATTGCACTAACTAGAGCTTTGTGCTGCTACTATTGTGAAATCATTACCAACAGCCTGAGAAAAATGCTGTTCCCCCCATCACAGAGATGGTTAGACTTAATACATCCATTTTCAGAAAGTATTAAAAGACAGTCATCACCTTAAATTTAAAGAGGTGACTGGTCCAAATAAATGTCAGAGAGGAGGAAGAGACCCCGGTGGCTTTGCCAGGCACTTCTTCCACTTTTTCAACATGTATCTCAATAGGGACAGGCTCCTTTTACAACCTCCTTATGGTAATTTTGACCTGAACCTACACATTCCTTTAAACCCAAGGCATGGGCTAGGAAAACAGAAGCTCTCCTTGTGGCTGAGTCAGCGTCTCAGAATGACCTGGGGATGTGGTTAAAATGCAGATTCTGGGCAACAGATTGGAGCTGAGGGCTGGGGAGTTTTAGCTTCCAGTGAGTTCCCAGTGTGTGCTGTAGTGGTGCTAATCTACGCAGAATCCTTTAAGGAGGATGGTCTTCAAAAGACAAAAATGAAATTGACTTTTCTGGATGGCAATACAAATTGGAATGCTCTTGAATGTCCTTAAGCATTGCTTGAATGTCTTCTGGGTACCAGGGCTGTGTGAACCAACCTTGCTCAGGAACCTTCTACAGGACTGAGTCACTCTTGTGTTTCGATCCTGAGAAGGGGGTGGGGTGATTTGTTCCACCAAGGAAAGAAATCCAAGGGCTATGAAACCCCAGCGTGGTCTGGGACCAATCTAGAAACTTGGCATTTCAGATTTCTTCTTTAAAAGTTTTTTTTTTATATTGAGCATACGCAGATATGTCCAGACATAGCCAAAATAGGCCTGTGTAGATGCTGATCTCACAAATAGAATTGAAAAGAAACGTGGTCCCACCAGGCTGGAATAATCATCAGTGGGATAAAATACCGAATATTCTGCAAATGCAGTGCTTTCTGCAAAACACTGAGTAAAGATTGCTTCAGTTATTGGAACTTTTTTAAAGAGGAAAAGACCAAAAAAAATAGTACCATGATCATCAGTGGGATAAAATACCAAATATTCTGCAAATGCAGTGCTTTTTGCAAAACACTGCGTAAAGATTGCTTCAGTTATTGGAACTTTTTTAAAGAGGAAAAGACCAAAAAAAAATAGTACCATGAAGCTGGTAGGCGAAGGAAGGAATGCTACTTCCAGGATGGGAAGGAAGCATAGTCTGTCATATATTTCCACGTGTGATGGGGGGCTTATTCTACCTAACTGCACCCTAAGTTTCTGATATCCTGAAACCTGGAGGAGGCCACTGTCAGGCCAGCTGAGGGCAGGAGAGTGAGGAGAAGAATTTATGCCATCCTATCTGCTCCTTTTGAATTTGATAGCCACCCTTCATTCCTGAATTCGCCAAACTAAAGGAATCAGATATATGTACTTTAGAAGAATGATTTGATTTGGTTGATGGTAGGTTTTTGCTGAAGCCAAGAGCAGGAGAGAGGCCCCAGGCCCGAGCTTGCTCTCACCTCTTTTGGGTGCTCACAAAAAGTCTAATGAACAAAGGAATTCAGACATGAAAGCCTGAAAGATACATATGCAATTGTGTGTTAGGACCCCGTGATTCATGTTTTACAGTCACATCCATGGAATGCACTGTAAATCCACTGGAATGCTGCGTATCTGTCTACCCTATGGAGGGATGTTACATAATAATAGAAACCCATCCACTGGCTGTGGAGAACGCCTATCATTTATTTCCCTGCACTATGGTTTTGCAGGTGGAAGAAGCTGGCGCCCTTCTTAGAGACGAGAGCCGCCTCATGTCACAAACCCACTCCACCTGACTTAGTGTCAGGTGCCATGTTTGGCAGATGGCACGCGCTTGCCCAGACAGGAAGCTTCATTCTCTGCCAGTCACTCTCAGAAGCCAGCCTAGTTCTTGCTTATGGATCTCAAATATCTGTCTCACGTTAATAAAGAGACCAGCTTCAACCTGATGTCGAGTTTTTCCTTCAAAATTCAGTATGGCTACATTGATATACTACACTTTTATACGTGTCTGATTGTGCATGTGTGCTTATAGGTTACGGATCCAAAATTAATGGGATCAAAGGTCCTGAGGCCTAGGTTCTGTAGAGTGCAGCTTTAACATAAAGGCATGTCACAGAGGTTCAGGGTGACACAACATTTGGTAAGACTGCAGGACCAAGGCACGGCCAGCACAGTTCACTAGTCAACCAGCATCATGGACAGTGTCTACTCAGGACAAGACAGGGTGGGGTGGCGCAAGTGAACAGCACAAGAGGAATACAAGATAACCCTTGTGTTTAGTCAAGGGCACAGTGCAAGGGTCACATCCCAGGGCAGGCTGGAGGCTTTATGGGATGTCGTGTAGCGAATTCAGACTTGGGCATATTTTATGTACAGGTTTGGAAAATCTGTATATGTTTCCTCTTTTTTTTCCTGTAGTAGTCTAAGCTGCATAATGCTCTTTTTTTTTTTTTTCCTCATACCAGCTTTAGCTAAGCCTCTGTGTAGAATCCCCATAGAAGGCAACTTTCGGTGGCCTTGCTTGTCAGTGTCACCTGGTCAAGATAAGGAGTTCTAAGCCCTCCAGTGCACAGATCTACGCAGGCGTCCTGACAAGAGCTGGGAGATAACCTCTGTTTCATGGCCGCTCACTCTCCCTGTCCTCAGAGCTCGCCGTCTTCACACTGCCTCTCACCACTGACCCGACGCTTCCTTCATGCCCGGCGATGGCCAACTTCCCATCAGGTAACCCCTCGCTGCTATTTATTCTGCAAGGTCCCGCAAACCACGGTCCCTGCCCACCAGTAGAATTCTCCAGCACTAAAAGTCTCCATATTGGACAGGTGGGAAGCATGGTGACCTGTGCACTGCAGGGGAGAGCAAAATGAACTGAAGGACTAAAAGAAGAAAAAAGTGCAGATGCATGTTTTCCTCACACCACACACACACTAGTTGAACTCCAGTGTGCACCCAAATCATGAGTCAGGGGCGCACGCTGACAAACACCGCCACGTGGGAATTAACGTCATCTCCTTGGATCCTGAGACCCTAGGGCTCCCATTGATAAGAGTCTGGGGTTTCCACCATAGTGATGACATGACAGTTTATGCCACAAGAGCCTGTGGGTGATTTGGTCTGTGCTTGTGAGGGGCCTGATGGTCCCAGGAGACCTCAGTGTGGGTGCCTTTATCCCAACATACCTCATCAGCCCCCCACAGAAGCCATGAGGACAGAGACAGACCTGCACAATGGAGGAAACATGCAGAGAATAGAGCAAAACAAGTGCTTCGGCCCACATGTAGCATTTCTGTTCATTTCACGGTTCGTAGACTACTTTTACTATATTAACCTTTGTCATCAATTGCTCTGCTCCTATATGATTATTCACTGTTGACTCCACCAAGATGTACAGCTACCCACCAACTGATCCAAAAGTTTAGATGGAACACTAGTATGGTATTGACTCAGTGATGTATATATAGATACACACACACACACACACACACACACACACATCTCTAGAGATTACACTGGGTGAGGATGCTGGAATTGAACACTTCAATGTCCCTAAGACAGTAAAACTAATCTCTGTCTTGTGTGCCTGCACATGCACATAAGAAATCATATGAGGATAACCAGTGATGATTAAATAAATACGATGAAGACATGAGGGTTTGGAACTGTAACTTCCCAAATGCTATGGCCAGGCCCACAACACGTCCAACTGATCCAAAACCTCTTACACCCAGGAAGGGCAAAAGCCATTGAGACTCAAGTAGTAGTGCACGTGAATGCACTACAGATGTGACTCAATAGGAAAACTAGACCAGAGTCAATACAGTGGAGATTCACAGCATAGGCTAGAACTCGGTTGAGGCTTTAGGCTGGAAGGACATCCTCTCCCCCACAACCTCTCTTCAACAGCCATGATGAAAGACTAAGAAGACGCAAAGCATGCTGCCTCAGTGCCCAAATCGGCCATGATCCCACCAGTAAGCTTGGAGCAGAGAAGTCCTTTACTGGGAGTTGAAACTGACAGCTCATCTGTCTAGTTTCACTAAACTCTACAGAGCTTCACAGCTTTGCATGGGTGAGACTCTTGTCAGCCTCTCAATCCACTCCAACAAGGACACCATGGAAAATGGAAGGAGGCCATTCACCAGCCTTTCCGAGGGACTTCTAGCTCTAAGTGGACTAAACCCTCCTTGAATTCCGGAAATGAAAAAGAGGCTTTTCCCTCTCTCTAGAATCCTGAGAAAATTATTTCCATGATACATCCATATTGATGGTATTAGATAAGGAAGTAAATAAACAGGTAGTTGGTGATTTTTCTCTATCACTGATACTGGCTGATTGTTGTTGAAGCTAGAGTCCCCTCCTAGGTCATTATTTCTGTGAAAGCATGTATGTGCACACGGGCTTACACATTCTTACACACAGAAGGAGGACCTGTCCTTCTTCATGAGAAACACCTATCTTAGGAGTTGTTGGGTGCTCAGGATTCTGAGCCAGACTGGGTGAAGCATGGGAATAAATGGTGCAGTGACTCTCTGGGAAGTCACATTTGTCCCCAGAACTTCAGTCACCTGGAGACCACACCTCATTGCCTGCTTTAGTTCAGTCCTTACAGTGGAGGATGAGTGCAAAAATCTCATTTGAGCAACCAAATTTGAATTAACACCCCCTACAGCAATATACACCTATATCTATATCTATATCTCTCTATATGTGAGCTGTATTACTCCTGGCAGATATATATGTGTATTAGATGCTGACACGGTCCCTCGTTCCTTCTCATTTCTGTTGATTGTGGGATGATACCTTTTCCCTTCTTTATTTGTCTTCCTGGGGTGTTACAATCTTGCTTTCACTTGGATTTTCTTGTAGGGAAAGGATAGCAGGATGAAGTAAACTCATTCCTAGGTGAGGAATTAGGTGTTTTTTCCCCCACTCCTCTTTTTATACACAGAACATTTCTGCTTCTTTTGCCACACAAAATTCACATGCACACAACTCCTGGAATCCTCCCTTCAGTCATAAACCCACAGACCACACACACACACACACACACACACACACACACACACACACACACTCACAGGGTACCAATCTACAAACTCCCAGGTGTAAAAGAAAGAAAGAAAGAAAAATCAAGCCAGGCTGAAGATGGAGGTAGGTGGAGAGATGGCACCAAGTGGATATGTAATCAGTAATAATAAGTACATGGATCCCCAGAATAAAAAGAAATGCCCCCCATCACATTTGTTCAGGACTCCCCGTTCCCTCCCATTTTTCATTTATTAACCCTGAACAAAGAGGTCATTGCAGGGTCTCAGAAAACTTTTCTTGGGGAGGGGGGCTGTCTTTGCTCTTTTTTTCCCTCCCTTTTTATTTTTTAAATTTTCATTATTTTTTCTCTCTTGGCGTTGATTTGGCCTTGAATGAGGACTCTAAGCCACCCCCTTCGGGGGCCTGTTTCCTTCACTCCCTCACCCATCTTCCCCTCTCCCCCGTCCCCTCCCCCACGACCCCTCCCCCCAGGAAGCTAGGTGTCCAGGGGTCGAGACCTCTGCATTTCTTTGCTCGTTTAGGGCAAGAAATGGAAGTTTCCCGCGGGGCAGGAGCATGCAGGAGGCGCCTACCTTCAATTTAGTGCTCGGGTACCTCATGGGCACCCTGGCTGAGGTCTTATTGGAGACGGCAGCCTGTCTGAGGTCCTCTAGCACTGAAATAATATCATCCAGCACGCATCTCTTATCCTGATTCCTCAACACACACAGATGGGAAAAAGTATAGTTATAGCCCTTGTGCTTCACCTTCATGCCGAGCACGGCGCGGTGGGTCTGCAGCACGCGCTCCGCCTGGAGCAGGATGTCGCCGCCGGGCGGGGCGAGCAGGATGAGGCGGCCATAGCGCCCGGGGGTGTGCAAGTCCGAGTAGAGCTGGCTGCGGGACTGGTCCAGCGGGAAGAGGCTGCCGGCCAGGCTGCGCTCGATCTTGGCCAGGCTGTGGCTGGGGGCCACCAGGCGCTCCAGGTCGCCCTCGGGCTGGAAGCGGCGGAGCGCGCTGAGGCCGAGGGCCGCGGTCAGCACGGCGGGCACGGTGAGGAACAGGACCGGGTGCCGGCTCACGCACAAGCCCAGCCCGCGGCAGCACGCCCGGAGCGCCCGGCGCAGCGCCTGCCGCAGCATCCTCCCCGGGCTCGGCGCGGCGCGGCGGCTCCGGCGGGCGCTCGGCGGCACAGGTGACACGTGTCCGTCCGTGGGCGCGCGCGCCGGGGCTGCCCCGCGCCGCCCCGCCGCACCCCCGCCCCCCGGGGCCGCCCGGCCTCCCCGCTCCCCCCCCCCGCCCGCCGCCCCGCCCCGCCCCGGCCCGGCCCGGCCCGGCCCGGCCCCGCCTTCCCGCGCCCCCCCCCCCCCACACGGCCCGGCCTCCCCGCACCCCCCCGCCCGCCCGGCCCCGCCTCCGCGCGCCCCGCCCCCCGCCCGGCCCCGCCTCCGCGCGCCCCGCCCCCCGCCCGGCCCCGCCTCCGCGCGCCCCCCCAGCCCGGCCCGGCCCCGCCTCCGCGCGCCCCCCCCCCCCCCCCCGCCCGGCCCCGCCTCCGCGCGCCCCCCCAGCCCGGCCCGGCCCCGCCTCCGCGCGCCCCGCCCCCCGCCCGGCCCCGCCTCCGCGCGCCCCCCTAGCCCGGCCCGGCCCCGCCTCCGCGCGCCCCCCCAGCCCGGCCCGGCCCCGCCTCCGCGCGCCCCCCGCCCCCCGCCCGGCCCCGCCTCCGCGCCCCCCCCCGCCCGGCCCCGCCTCCGCGCCCCCCCCCCCCCCCGCCCGGCCCCGCCTCCGCGCGCCCCCGCCCCCCGCCCGGCCCCGCCTCCGCGCCCCCCCCCCCCCGCCCGGCCCCGCCTCCGCGCGCCCCCCCCAGCCCGGCCCGGCCCCGCCTCCGCGCGCCCCCCCCAGCCCGCCCGGCCCCGCCTCCGCGCCCCCCCCCTCCCCGCCCGGCCCCGCCTCCGCGCGCCCCCCGCCCCCCGCCCGGCCCCGCCTCCGCGCCCCCCCCCCCCCCGCCCGGCCCCGCCTCCGCGCGCCCCCGCCCCCCGCCCGGCCCCGCCTCCGCGCGCCCCCCCCCCCCCCCGCCCGGCCCCGCCTCCGCGCGCCCCCGCCCCCCGCCCGGCCCCGCCTCCCCGCGCCCCTCGCACTCTTTCAAACACTGCAGCGGGCTGGCTACGCGCGCGCGCGGGGAGGGGAGCGGCGCGGGGCTCGACCCTCCCCCTCCTCCCCCCTCCTCCCCCCTCCCCTCCCCACGCCGCGGCCCGGGCCGCCGCTCACCGCACGAGCTGCGATCCCCCGGTCGCGCCCTCCCTCGGCGTGCTGCAGTCCCCCCCACGGGGGAGGGGGCGGGCAGGGGGAGGGGGCGGGAGGCAGGGGGAGGGGGCGGGGGAGGGGCTCTGTGAGTTATTTTTAGAGTTTGGGGTTCCTCCCCCCACCCCGCGGCGGCGGCCCGCGCGGATGCATGCGAGGCGGACGGGGCGCGGGTCGGTCTGGGGCCGGGCTGGGGGGACCCGAGCCGGGGCGGGCGTCCCAGGCCCCCTCCCGAGCCCCCCACGCCGCTGTGTCTCGGGGGCGCGGGAAGGGAGCACGGAGGATGATGCTGCATTTCTAACGATCGCAGCCCGCAGCCCGGCCCGCCGCCCCCCGGCCACGCCGGGCACCAGGGCTCCCTCTGCCCTCCCCGCTGGCCGGGGCTGACCTGAGCCAGCCGGCCGCCCCTGCCCCGGGAAGACCTGCGCCCGGTGCCGGCCCACCACCGCCACTTCCCGCTCTGCACCGGAAAAGTTTTGCACGCGGGAGCCAGCCCACTCTTAGTTTTTCTCTGCCCCCCCCCTTCTCCTGACTGTGTCAGGCCATCCACAGCAGCTCCTCCTTCCCCCCTTCCCCTCCCTCCTCTCCCCCTCCCTCTTCCCCCCTCCCCCCTCCTCCCTCTCCTCTCCCCCCTCCCCCCTCTCTCCTCCCCCTCTCCCCTCTCTCCTCCCCCTCCCCCCTCTTCTCCTCCTTCCTTTCCCCCTCTCCTCCCTTCTCCCCCTCCTCCCCCCTCCTTTCCCCCTCTCCTCCCCCCTCCTCCCTTCTCCCCCCTCCTCCTCTCTCCTACCCCCTGTCAGTGAATTTCAGAAGCAAACACTAAAAGCTAAAATAAACCCACAGTTCATCTCCCTGACCCTCAAGGAAGGAAGCTTTGGGGCGCAGGGGATGAGGCTTCTGCAGGCAGTCAGCTCCAGAACCTTCCAGACCACTTTCCATGGGGCCAGGGCTTTTGATTGTTTTTGTTTTTTCGCCTATGGGACGGAGCCCTGCAGGCCTGTGCGGCCGGAGAAGCTCGATGGCTAACATTTCCCCGCTTTGCGGCAGGAGAAGACTGACTTCCATGTCCTCTGCCCGCTGAGAGGCCGGGGAGGCCTGCGCACACAGCCCAGCCTCCGCCATGCCCGGGGAAGGCCTGCGCACACAGCCCAGCCTCCGCCATGCCCGGGGAAGGCCTGCGCACAGCCCAGCCTCCGCCATGCCCGGGGAAGGCCTGCGCACAGCCCAGCCTCCGCCATGCCCGGGGAAGGCCTGCGCACAGCCCAGCCTCCGCCATGCCCGGGGAAGGCCTGCGCACAGCCCAGCCTCCGCCATGCCCGGGGAAGGCCTGCGCACAGTCCAGCCTCCACCACGCCCGGAGAAGGCCTGTGCTCCCAGCCAAGCCTCTGCCCGCTGAGAGGCCTGGGGACACAGCCCAGCCTCGCCACACCATTGTGTCCTCCAAGTACCTTCTTGTTTGAGCAGAATCGACTTTTCCTGGAAGAGACCCATGAGAGGGCGCAGCTCAGGACGGTGCTTGAGGCCGAGATCGAAGGGATGGTGTCATTAAAACAAAAAAGATGAAAGGAAACCCCCAGACTTTTGAATTTGAACGTGGCCTCCATGGCTATTTAATTCAGATTGCTACTGGATGCAGAAATAGCATCTGCAGTGTCATGGCTGCTAATCTGTTGAAAACTGTGATCTCCTGATCTCCCGTGTTCTTCCCGTCTAAGAACTTAGCAAGTGTTTTGTTTTTTTGCTTTTTGTTTTTCCAGGAAGACTTAGGTATGGTTTTGTCTGGGGTGGCATCTCCCAGAGTTCAGGTGAGTTCCACGCAGCGCTCATCCCCCTCTGGGGACGGTCACCTTTCCTGTCATTTCCCATGAAGCATTCCACTGGAACTGGAATTGGAAAACTTTGGCTACGCAGAACAAAGGAAATGTCCTCATCACCCATTTCCCCCCCATAGCTTCTTTATTGCATTAGATATATTTTGTCACATCCTTTGCACCAAGATTTTCTTCTGACAGAATAGCAAGAGAATTTTTTAGGGAAAAATAAAACACGGTTGAGGAAGCGATTTCCTTATATAAACAAGGGCAGTAGAGGCGGTGGAGGTTAAGTGACTTCAAGGCTAGACATAGAGTTATTTGTGGAGCCGAGACTGGTGTGTGGTTATTCTGTTTCTTAGCAGATTGTGTTATACTTATTTTTTTCTGTTGATGTCAGATAGGCCTACTTCTTTTTTCTTATAATAAATATGTCAGGATCATTGTCTCTTTTACAGTTTTCATTTTCCTCACATCTTTTCCCCCACAGCCACCACAGAATTAGGGAAGAGCAAAGCTTACAGCATATACTTGGCTAAAAAAAAATGTATGGCACATTGCTAAAATGAATGACTTGTAAGTAGAATTACAGAGCCTAAGAATGCACGCATTAGGAAACACCACCTTGAAAAAAGCAAGAGCAAACACACCACAAAAAAAGATGAAGTCTGAATTAAAATAGTTTCTGTTTATTACTTAAATATCTATAATTTTAGATTCTACAAAATTTTGAGGACAGGTTAAGAAGTTTCCCTTATAACCTGAATCCTGGTTCCTCTATTATTTCCATCTTAGGTTAGCAGAATACATATTGAACCGGTATTGAATGGTTATTGTTCACCAAAGTCCATGGCTTCTCAGTTTCTGTTCCATGTCTTTTTGCTGTTTCAGGATCCCATCCACCATCCTGAACTGCATTGACTCATCTTGCTTCTACAGTCTCTTTGTGCTATAGCAGTGTTTCAGACTTTCCTACACTTTGATTACCTAGATACTTTTGAGGAGTAGTTAAGAGGTGTTTTAGGAATTTTCCTTAATTAGGATTTCCCTGATGTCTCTCTCATAATAGACCAAGCAGAGAAGTGTGAGGGAGGAAGAACACAGACGTGAAATGCCATGTGCACAAAGTGAAATGCACAAAGTCCTATCAACATGGCCTGTCACTCTTGATGTGTATCCAGCCACCAACCGGAAGTAGTACCTTCCAGGTTTCCCTGTTACAAATGTAATCTTTCTACCGTCTTCCATACCAACTAACTCAATGGGAAGTTATTACTCCTTGAATAGGAAGTGAGGAGCTAGTTCACTTCCTTCTCCTGTGAGGTTATAGTTTATGTAAATTACATTGAATTCTTCTGAACATTTATCCATTCCCTTCCTCTATTCTGTTCATTTTCTATTCTATCCTACTCATTATATGAATATAGATTCATAGATACTTGTTTATTTTTACTTTGGCTCATAATTCAAGACTATCTTGTTGCTCAAGTGATTCTGACTTCAGCCACTTGGAGCACCTTTAGTTGATTCTTGGGTCCCTGTGACATACAGTGCTATTGTGTAGGTCATTGCCCTCTCGTCTTGCAAAGTGTGCACTGTTCATATTCCAAGATGTTCCAGGCCCATCTTATATCTTTCTATGATCACTTCTAGAGTCAGCCACTTTTCCAAGGAGCTTTGGATGCAATCTTGCAGAATCAGGTTAGAAACAAAGCTGTGGAGGTTTCTCTTGCTGTTTGTCACTGGAGAAGCCTGTCGTTGAATTCTCCATTACTTCTCATGCCTCTTAGCTGACAGAGTAAGGGTCTGCAATCTGTATGTAGGCCATGTTCTCCAAATAACTCTCTTATGTCTATTTAAACTAAATAAGAGTTCATATGAAAATGGTGTTTATTAAGCTAGATATGAATTTATATTGATGTCCCCAACTTCAATCGATTATTATTGTGGCCCCATTTCTCCTCGCTAAACCGTAACCACTCATTTCAACAGTGATAAACCAGGCTCTAAGAATGAATTTTAAATTGCTTTTCTATTAAAAAAAAAACACATTAATTTTTAATGGAAAGTTTGTTTAAATGAAGGAAGAAGAGCACGGGTGCTTAATTTTGATGCCGTGCAAAGCTAATCTTGAATGCTATTAGGGATGCATTAGGAAGATAAATGATAAACCAAGAAGGGTTGTATTATCCGTTTTTCAGATCATCTTACATCACAGCTCTGTAAGATCGCTATGTTCATTATCCCCGCAATACCAGCCATTATAGAAGCCTCCGACGCTGGGCTGATGTGAAAGAATGTTTGCATCTTGCTCAAGGCAGTCTTCTTACTTGGTGGAGGAAAGTGAGACACCAAGGCCCCTCCTCCAGATGTGTCCTCTTCCAACCAGTGACGTGGAAGGTCACTGTGGAGGCCGTTTCCTACTCAACCAGTTGAAAGGGTGAAGAGACTGGAAGGGCATCGCTGCTCATCTGGGAGCAGTCTGTGGGTCTTCCCTGTGTATTTCTCACAGCAGGACTTCATCTCCTGGGAGATGAAGCCGTCTAGTCATGTGCCCAAGTAGAAGAGGAGGTGATCGTGACACTCCTGCAGCCAGGTCCCTTACCCTTTCCCTGGATTGGCTTCCATGTTTACCTGCAATTCTGTGTAAGTCTAACAGCCAACTCCCGCCTGCCTGTCATTGCACTGAGGACTTGCTCGGCTGCGGCCATCTCAACAGTGCTGGCTGGTGGACTTTAAGATTCTTGATCTCTTGTGATGGCTTGGGAGTTTCCCTAGGATGAACCATGCCTCCTGCCTCTGGCTGGTTATATCCAAGATGGCCACCACTTAGGGGGATACACTTTTAGAAGTGGTATTTAGAAGTTGTCAGCAATTTGGAAGTCTCCAGCTACAACTGGCCTAAATCATACAGACATTTCTTATGTCGATTCTTTAAAAAAGATGTCTCAAAGAATGGCAGCTATAGAGATGGTTGATTACAGGTACAAGGGGTATCAGTGAGAATCCAGGTCCTAGGCAGGTGCTGGTGGTTCACATCTGTAATCCTAGCTACTCAGGAGGCTGAGATCTGAGGGTCGTAGTTCAAAGCCAGCCTGGCCAAGAAAGTCCATGAGTCTTAATCGCCAATAAACTACTCAGAAAAAGCCAGAAGTGGTGCTGTGACTCAAGGGGTAGAGCACTAGTCTTGAGCAAAAAGAATCTCAGGACAGAACCAGGACCCAGAGTTCAAGCCTAGGACTGGCAAAAACAAAAAAAGAAGAAGAAGAAAGGAAGGAAGGAAGAAAGAAAAGGAAGGAAGGAAGGAAAAGAAAGAGAAAGAAAGAAAGAAAGGAAGGAAGAGAAAGGAAGAAAGAAAGAAAGAGAGAAAAAAGGAAAGAAAGAAGGAAAGAAAGAAGGAAAGAAAGAGAATCCATGTTCTTATCTCCTCCTGCTTTGCCTATGTCCAGAGCACTGGTTTGGGCTCATGCTCATTCTGTAGGTAATACTTCTAGGCCAGGCTGGACCCTGAGATGGAAGAAGCAGCCTGTGATATGTTTTGCTTCTAAAAGTAAAGAAACCTTTCCTGGAAGACTCTCAGCAAATTACCTCGTAAGTCTCATTTCCCATGCCCGTGTCCAAATCAATCACTAGTGAAAAGAATGATAATGTTGTAATTGGTTTAGGCCAATGTGAGCTCACACTGGGGCTGGGACTGGGGCCAGGCTTCTCCTGAGCCTGCTGCCAGGTGGGAGTTTATGGAGGGT
Organism: Dipodomys spectabilis; assembly: GCF_019054845.1. Taxonomy (NCBI): domain Eukaryota; kingdom Metazoa; phylum Chordata; class Mammalia; order Rodentia; family Heteromyidae; genus Dipodomys; species Dipodomys spectabilis. The sequence goes on along the minus strand of NW_024871346.1, from coordinate 3,073,990 downwards.
TTATTTTGTGTGTTTTGTTTTAAAGCAAAATTTCTCTAGGAAGAAGCGTGGTGTGATTTGGGGGGAGTTTGGATCTTGGGCATCTGATATGAAGGTGGGTGCTGAGATTTTTCTGCATGGATCAATTTTGTTAAGACTTTGCTTCCTCATTGAAAAATAAAACATTAGCACATTTGTTTTCTTCCTGATTTCAATTTTTTTATTAACAAGCTCCACAGTGGTATAGAAAGGGTGTCAGTGGTCTTTGAAAAATAGTCCTATGTAAATAGAATACAAATATATATCATTCTCCTGAGAAAAATGACTGTGGTGAGTATATGAGTTGGAGCTAGCTATCTGACTACGCAATCGGTACAAGCATCTTATCTTCATGAGAACAGAAACAAATTTAAAGAAGATATGTATTAATTGGTAGCATGACATGAATGCTGCCATTATAGGATTGGGCATCAAGTGTGATTTGAATGTTATTATACCCTGTATGCTTAAAAGATGAAATAAACACCATTCCTATTCTAATGGTAATTTAAACTATATATATGTTCAAAAAAGTCAGGCAAGGCTACAGACACTCTCTTTTGTTTCAAGTGAGTTTATGTAGAGAATTCTTGTCTTGTGGTAGAAAAATGTTTGATGTTCTGAAGATTTCAGATAATCAAGGTCATGGTATGTGTCTTCACCATTGGTTAAGATCCTGACGTATTTAACTACTGTGCCACTTTAGCCCTGTCATTCATTCTATGTCAGTAAACTTGGAATTTATGCATGCAAATGAATCATCCACCATGAAGCAATGGAACTGAGCTAATGATTGCTTTCTTCTGCTCCAACTCCATGACATTCTTGACTTGCCATTCATGGATTCATTTGCTGCATTCCCAGTGCAAATGCTGGTTCTCTGCTCAAGCCTCAGCCTCCCTTTCCTGGTGACTCATGTAGTTGAACGATTGGGAAGGATGAAGGACGGTCCAGCAAACAAACTTTGCTTTGATCTGGCAAAAGATAGATAGAGGCTGGAAAACAAAGCCTGGAATCCACGTCCACCAATGAACAAGGAGACCGAGGATTGAAAACGCCTGCGAAATTACAGAAGAGTGTAGGCTCTCACCAGATCAATGAGCAAAACAACACTGTGTCCTACACATCAGATTTCAAGTTATTCAAATTCTTACTCTTCTAATTTGGGAAGGAGGCTGAATTTTTTAAAAAAGAGATTTTAAATTTAGTATTGCCTTTTCTTCTGAAATCCAAATGTAATCCTATGTGAATCATTTTTGGCATACAAAATGACTGAAGGATTTGCTACTATTTTTTTCCTCCCCCTTTTCTGTTCCTTTTGTTTTCCTTTCTCTCTCTCTTTTTTTAACCTTCCTTTAATTAGGGATTTTTTTTTCTTAAAATATGCCTAACACAGCTTTATCCAAATTACTTTCAAACGTATTTTTCACATCTGGATAAACTCAGGAGTGTATTTTGCTCTTATTATTCGAGATGAAATTACCGATAGATTCCAAAGAGTGTGTACTTCTAATTAGATCAGGTTGTTAGGCAGCAAGCTGGGACTCTGGGGGTGTTACTATGCCCAAAGAGAAATGTGTTTTTTAAAGATGAGCTGCTCATTAATTATATACACAATCCTGGCCACGAAGGTGAGTCTCTCCCTGGACAGGGCAATTCTCCCATGAAAATCTTTCACACACAAAAAAAAGAAAGCACAGAGAATTTCATAAGGCTATTTCTTCAGCAGCAGTGGGCATCCTGCTGTCTGTTAAAGAGTAGATGGAATGGGTGGCACTAGAGCTATCATCCCTGAGTGGAGGACCTTATTTACAATTGTGTGATCAGGTAGCGTCATTTGTGCCAGGATAAAGACAATCGTAAAAGGCTGGGTGTAGCATTTCTACTCATTGTTTTCACCCTTGTGTTTGTGGATTCCACATCCTCATCCCCACACCGAGAATGGTATATAATTCAGAGAGGAAATGGGAGAATCCAACTTCAGGTGTTACAACCTGTCTGTGACTTATTTCAAGTATGGTTTTCTTGTTGAAGAAAACAGATCCATTCATTTTTTTAAAAAGTGTAAGTAAAATGGCCTTAGATGACAGAGAAATTCAGATATTGACATTCAAACATTTTGTTGTTGTTACTGTTTATAGACTGCCAAACAGCAGAAGGACTGTACCAGGACCTTTGGGAAATATTCAACCCTTTAGCTAGAAAAGGCAATGTAAGCAAAAATGAGCTAATATTTTAATGGAAACATTAAAAAATAATAAGTCTCACAAAAAGCGTTGCCTGTCAGCACAGAACACATCTCCAGAACACATGTACGGTAAATATTTAGTTACTGATGTTGACAAAATCAATAAAAATTTGTAGACACTGACAAAACTTCTTTCTGTGAAACCTCATCTTTAGGACAATGCCTAGCCCTTGCTGAGCAGCGGTAAAGTTCAATGCAATCCTTACTAAAGTACAGACTGTAGGCTTTATGAGTGTAATCTAGCCTACCACTCTCTGGATTGGCACCTGGAGTTTCTAGCAGGATACCAGAAATATAACAGTATAGAATAGCTCTTCCCAAATAAGACACATGCAGAAGACACAGAGGGAGAAATGAGAGGCCTCAAAACCACTACACAACTGATCTGAAGGTTCGGACTTCAGATGGAGGTCATGGTCTTTATGCTGTTTTATTTTGTGTAATGTTCTCGGTTTTTCCCCCCAAGAATCTCTTTCTTTGGAACCCCTAGTTTCTCCTCCTCTTTCCCTTTACTTCCCTTTCTTTCTTTTCTTTGTCTTCCCTTGACCACTCCCCATCCTCTCTCTGATTCTGCTGTCTCTGTCTGTCTATCTGTCTGTCTGCCTGTCCGTCTGTCCATCCGTCCATCTCTTTCTTTTTCTGACCTTGGAATCTCAATCCTACCTGCCTCAGTCTCCCAATCACTGTGATTACAGGAATGAGCCACCATTCCCAGCGACATTTCTTATGATGCTGGGAAGGAACCATTGGTTTGCACATTGTAGGCAAGCACTCTACCAGTGAGTATGTATCCAGTCCAGGGTGAGCTCTTTGGCTATGAACAATTGTCTGGGTACTAAGGTTTGAGAGGGTGCATGACTATGAAGAGGTGTAGAAGCCAAGTTCAAAGATCTACCAAACAAGACTGCAGCTGGATAGACAACTCTTCATGGAGAATACATTGCAGGTGGGCTGACGTAGACTGGGAATACTTCCATCTTTGGTGGGAGAGAGGAAGAGAACAAGTTAATATGGAGTAATGTAAGGGGCATGAACGGACTGGGTGTCATACTGCACCTATGCGCCAGTGTAGAGAATGAAGGACGGCTGGCCCTTTAAGATACTAAGTTAGCTAACTAAGATACTAAGTTAGCTAACTAAGATACTAAGTTAGCTAACTAAGATACTGAGTTAGCTAACTAAGATACTAAGTTCTTCAGTTGAAGGTGAAATGGATTTTGAAATATGGGGAGTTCCTTCACACATTCCGAGAAGGAATAGGTTAGAACTGTAGTTTAGCCCATTACTGATTTTGGCAAGAACAAAGACCTAGCTCATTGTGTTAACTTCTGATAGCACATGTGCAGCGCTTGACATTGCATGACTCCATCCACTTCACTGTTGCTTTTGTGAAGGTGACTTTGTTGAAATGCATTTAAACATGAGCATTCATTGGTCCTTCTGCAAGCCCATCAAGAGGCATTGCCAAGTGCATACAAAAAGCTAATTTCAGGGCTGGGAAGGTGGCTCATGGTAGAGTGCTTGCCTTGTATGCATGAGGTCCTGGGTTGGATTCCTCAGCACCATATAAGCAGAAAAATCCAGAGTGGTGCCGTGGCTCAGGTAGTAGAGCACTAGCCTGGAGCTGAAGAGCTGAGAGACAGCACATAGGCCCAGAGTTCAGGCTCCACAACCAATCAAAAAATAAAGTTAATTTCAAAACATTGAGGTTTGATCATAGTGGATGAGGGTGGTGATTCAGAGATTAGTCTAGGTTCTGAGTTCAAAAACAGCCAACAGCCAATCCCAAAATAATAAATCAATTTTTTGTTGCTGATACTACTTGGTTCAATAGCACATCATGGTTCCATGTTTTCTGCAAAAGTGAGTCCACATTTTCACGAACCTAAAACTGGAAGACACGAGATATTTCCTGCTCTGCATACATTACCATCAGTAGTAACATACATCTGAGTGGATTCTACTTCAGCCAGAACTGAATTAGTGCTTTCACAGCTTTTCTTGTAAAAATATTGTCGTCGATATTTGTATCCTATAGATGATTTGTAAGATCTCTTTGCTCAACAACTTCATTGACTCCTCTCATAGTGTCCATCTGACTGAAGTAGATAATCAAGGAAAACAAGATCATTTTTCTTGTTTCTAAATTGTTAATATTGTTCTCAGTGTTTTCAACACTTTGACAAATTGTTCTTGCCAAAAAGTTGATAGTCTTAATTATTTTTTCTCTGGCTGTGTCTCTTTAGTGGTTATAATAATGATGATCCTGAAGTCAACATTGGCAAATGGAGTTCCTTGCTTGGCTGTTTGGTGAACTGCTCCGAAGTGTAGTTGCCAACTTTGTTTTTGTAAATATTATTTTGGTGAAGAAATTCTGCTGTAAAGAGATATTCCATTTAAAAACTCCCTCCTTTCCTGATAGCTGTTTTTCTATGAGTTAGAGTGACGAAAATGCTTAGTTTGGTATTGCCAACATTTTATTCTTTATAAGGTCACTGCTTTTTTTTAAAGTCATTTTGCCATTTGTCAAAATGTTCTCATGAAAACAATGGAAATTTTTGTCAAAAATTGGTCAAAAATTTACCGGTTTTTCCTTTCGTTATTAGACAATCAAATATTCTGCATTTCATTGTACTTTAAGATTGCATTGCTCAGATTCCACTTTTTTCCCCCCTGTGTGCATTTTGACATCACCTAAAACAATCAGCAAAAGGTTATGGTGCAGCATTATTCATGGCGCCTGGAATGAGGGATTTAACTGTGTCACTGTGATTTGCAGCAGATCAAGGCTCCGGGCAAAGCAAGGAGAGGGAGAAACGTGTTTCACAACTTCCCAGCTCTGCAGCTCAGGCATAGGATACCTTAAACCCACACAAACAAATGAGCATGGTTGTGATGGCGGTATGCGCACAAAATTCTCTCATCAGTATTCACGTTTGAATTCCATGTGGACTTCCATATAGCAAACATTCTTATTTTACTTCAATCATTTAAAAAGGAAAAAAATCCCATTTTTAAGCTTATATTTCATGCCAAAACGGGTAGCAATCTGGAGTTAGTCTGCAGGCTGCATATTATAGATACCTTCCCTGGAAGTATATCCTTTACTAAAAAAGGTTGAAAGATTAAATAAATTTTAGCCACTATTTACCATTTCTCCCTTTGTTGTATACTTAAGTAGGAGGACACAATGAGAATTTTTGGTGTAAAGGAAAAGATCTATTCACATTTGCCAGAGCAAGTCTACCCAAAAAGTGAACCCAGACCTTTTTTTTTCTACCATGAGTAGGGAAGAATAGCATTATGTAAATGAAAAGTAGCATTTTAATTCCTTTTTTTCAGATTTGTATATTTTCAAATTATCTTTTTCAAATTAATACAGTGAGAATATTTTCAGGGAGAAACAAAAACCAACCCAAAAAATTAAATCAGAAAGAAATGGTACCCTTCTATCTGATTCTCAGAGTTCGGATCTTTTTATCACCCCCATATTTTTTGTTGTTCTTGGGAAGTCCTATCTGTCCCCCTCCCTTTTTTGACAAGATCTGACGATGCAGCCAGGCCGGCCCCAGTCTCATGGATGAAGAGATCTTCCCCTGTTCTGGGTAAAGCTCTGTCTGCCTGTTCCTGGGAGAGGGGTGACCACCAGGGGCCTGTTTTTGTGACTCATTTTCAAAGAAGCAAATATAAAGAGTCCCTTTATATGAATATTATATCCTGAGCTGCTATCTGTTTTCAAAATTATGACTTAAATACTAAAGCACTGTTGGATCCAAAGGAGGCTTTGAGCAGAGACAGAGCATGCTCACTTGGAGGCCCTGGGGTGGGAGACATGGCTGCTGCTGGCTCAGCTTCGTCTTCTCCCAGCCCAGCTCTGTCTCCTCCCACTTCCCCTTCTTCCTGTGTCTCTGTCCTACAACGATACTATGGTGTGACCTAGAATTGCTTCAGGTCAGGGCTAGCCTCAAATTGGATTTGGTGTCAGTGCTTCCTTCTATAGAGCTCTATTCTGAATCTCCCTTTGTCTCAGGACTCAGAATCTCACTATATATGTATGTTGTATATATACAATATATATATATATACAATATATATATATATACAATATATATATATATATATATATATATATATATATATATATATATATATATATATTGCCTATGACATATACTCAAACCAGCACCATTACATATTGAACGCACAAATAAGTGACACCATTCACATCTTGATATAATTAATGGGACCCTTGCAACGAACCAAGACCTTTGCATACACTGCCTTATTTAATACTTACAAAAATGTGGGTTTGGGCAATATGAACCATCATTGAGCTGGAAGGGAATGAATGTAAGTTCCCAGGGGATCCCTAACTTCCTTCAGGTTTTGTAACCACTAGATGGCAGAGCCTGGATTCCAATCCAGATGTGTCTGGAGCTGGAGCCTACATCTTGGTTTTCAAGAACAAGCTAGAAGGGCAAATGGAAATGCCACCACTCTCTATGCAGAATTATCCTGTTATCTGGTGAGCTATCCTTTCTATGTCTCTTAAGCTGGCTCGGGCAAGGCTTGGTGATCCTATCTCTGTAGTTCCATTCTCTTTTCCTAGTGTGTGATTAGGCCTTAAGATAGCCAGCAGTGTGAGACCTATTTGTGGTCTCTTTCATGAGAGCACATGCATTTACATGAACAGTCATCCCCTTCCTGTCTGAATTTCAGGAATGTGCTTTCCTCTCACCATGAATGTTGGCTCCATCCTTGGAGCTCTTGCTGCCGCGCCTGCTCTCCTTTCTGGAATGGAACTGGACATGGGCAGTGCTGAGGATACCACTGAGAGCTGTCCCCCGGCACAGCAGATTTCCCTGGCATGCTTCATTTAATAAAAATAGTTTTTTTTGGCACTGGTATAAAACCTTTCATCCTTGGGTCTTAAATTATTTCAAAAACATTAATCTTTGCAGAATTCCTGCAAGGCATGTATTATAGAGTTTCAGATTCACAGAGACGTGGAGATAGAAGATGCTTCAGCACCTTTCTACTTCAAGTCTCCTAATTTCCTGATGAAAAACTGAAATCCCCAAAAGGCATGTGACTTACCCAAGTAAGTCGCTTTCTTTTAAAAAAAAGTGTGAATTTGACACAGAGAAGTGAATCCCTCTGAGCAAAAGATCATAGGCAATTTTCTAACTTCCATTTCTGCAGGTACCGCTAATGTTTGGGGAATGTGCAGAGGTGAGTTTGTAAATAACGTGTCACCAATGGGTGCTCATAAAGTGGATTAAAAGCATGCACCAGGGAGGGGAGGAAGTGATGCTATTCCTACGTACTTCATCTGAAAGTGTAGCAGGGGAGAAAGGGAGTGAAGAGCCTTTCCTTATTCAACCTGACAACGTGTCCTCACATTTGAAATCCCAGATCCAATCATGTCTTGCTAATTAGTCTCTACCTTTGCCTATCACAGGGTCCTCAAAGCCAACTTTCTTTCCTCAAGGAAAAGGGAATTTTGGAAAAGGAAATTGGCCATGAGGATACACCAGCCCATGTTTATGGGCATTAAGAAAGACATGTTTTGGAGAAGGGAGAATGATACCAAACACACTGAAATATTTATTGACCATCCTATGGGTACAATAAGAATTGGCAAAGATTCCAAGCTGCCAGTTGAGGGGTTAAAAGCAAGAGGAAAATAGCCTTGTAAATATTTCACTCTACAGCAAATTTCATGGAAATAAATAGATAGGAGCAGACAAATGGCTACACAAAAAAAGTTGCTGCATTTGAGAAAAAAATGGATGGACTTGGAAAGGTACAGGAAGAAGTTCAAGGTGAGTCTTGGAAAGTGATTGGTAAAAGATTGAAGTGGAAGGGATATTCCAGAGAAATGAGAACACATTCTACCTGAAGCACTGAATCTTTGTTCCAAGGATGAATAACAGTACTAGATGTTGCCAAAGGACTAAAAAAAATAATGTGAGAGAAAATACTGCAAGGAAATGAGTACATAAATCACGACCAGGGACAATGTGAAGATTCCACTTGGGGGGAGTTATTTGTAGGAGAAGTTATTTGTAGGAGTTATTTGTGGGAGAAGATTTTCTGTTGGGTAGGTGGATAAAGGGAAGAAAAGGGGACACAACTACATTGCAGAGAAAGTTGGGAAATGTTCAGATCAATCTTAGAAGACAAGGGTGTCTGCAAGGCCTTGTGGGATATGGTGCAATATAATTAACTGAGAACACCACGGGCAGAATGGAAGACATGGAGATTTGAACAAGTTATGGAATCATTTCCTTTTCCTCAAATCTGGATTCACTCTTCAAATGCTTCTTTGCCGAGAGATGCAGTGTCTACAAATTTATATTCCACATGCCAACACAGGGAAATGTGATTTATGTCCTAGGATGGAAGGAGCATTGGGGAAATACTAAAAATGTTAATGGATAATAATATAACTTAGGCTAACAGATACATATGACCTCCCCTTGAAATCAGAGCAGGTAGGAATAAGAAATGATTCCATGCCTTGTTATCAATACATAGAGCAGCATAGATTTGTCTCAGAATAATTATGTTAACTGAAAAAAGCCCAAATATATGCACTATATGTATGATTTCATTCCTGTGAAACTCTAGAAAATGCAACTTAAGTTTAATGGGAGGAATCTACTTTATTGGTTGCTTGGAGATCAGCAGAATGGAGGATCTTGCAAAGGAGTATGAGGAAGTTTGCAGATTGTGGACATGTTCAATGTCTTGATAATGTCATAGAGGTACACATGTGGGAAGCTTGCCAAAGTGCCCGGTTTATATGTGTGCATTTTCTATAAATAAAAAGGACAATGTACATGGTAGAAAACTTTTCACATGCTGTGGTGTTGGAAGGTTCTTCTTTGGGTAGTACCTAACAAGTTATACTTACCTCATGCTGTTCAAAAGGAGAGACAATTGTTGCTTCTCTATGAGACACTGAGTATGTTTGCAGTTCAGTGGGCCAGCAGGAACAGCACCACTCTGTGCTGGAATGCCAGTTATGCTTAGAATTACTGTGCAACTGTGAATCCTAACTTTGCACGATCACCTAAGGATAGGAATGAAAGTTTCTCTGCCACACTTGATAGGTCTGGAGAGATAAAATTTAAAAAAAACAACAACTAGAAATGTCTAGAATATTTCTTATTGGTTCTATGTGGGTTGTATAGGAATTCAAATACAAATAGGATAACGTTTCTTCTCTCTAGCATCTAGATGAGATGTCAGATAGACTGATAGATAGATGATAGATAGATTATATATACATAAATAGCACATAGGTGATAGATTCATATATATACACACACACAGAAGTAGATGGAATAGATAGTAGACAGGCCAGCAATAGCACACCCTAAATGTTATAATAATTTATATAAAGGATAAGTTAGGGGTGAAGAGGCTGAGGAAATGATATTTCAATTCTTCTTGTAGAAGAAATAACTCATCAAAAGAAAGGGGCCAGCGCTCTACTATTGAATCAAGGTACAAAATTGTAAGCACATGGGGAGCACAGCTTAAGGGCTTTATCCCAACAGTCATTGTGCATGGTGGGGTTAGAACATTCCTGAACACACCATTTATCCTGTATGCATGTACCTATGACAGATTCTCTACTTTATAAAATTGAGCAGAGTAAGAAATTAACCGTAGCTAGTAATAAATAGAACAATACAGTCAAATAAATTTTCCAGTATCTATTTTTGTGTTTGGGGGCTGGTATTGTGTGTGTGTGTGTGTGTGTGTGTGTGTGTGTGTGTGTGTGTGTGTGTGTGTGTGTGTACATGCTCAGAGAAAGGGAGAGTGTGAGTTTTTATTTCTGGGATTTTTCATTGAATATTTATAGACCACAGTTGACCACAGGTAACTAAAACTGTGGAAGGTAAAATCATACACTACTACATTCAAGAGGAAATTAGTATGAGGAAGGAAGATTTTCCCTGAAGTGAGTCAGTTAGGGTCTTGGTTTAGCCTTTGAATTTCCAGACTAAGGAACCGTATGTACTTTCTCAGAATTAGGATGTGGATATCTGTGAAGTAGGCTGATGGGAGCGGAGCCTGGAAGCAGGAAAGAGGGCGTGGGTGTGCTTCACTCTCTGTATCAGAGAAGAGAGCAGGGAACAGAGCAGAGGAGACTTGAGTGGTTGAAGTCTTGATTAGTTCCTGGTTCCTTATCTGTCAGGTCTCACGGCCTCAGCAAGGAGAATCCATATTCCCTTTCAGAGTTGCCAGCCACAATCACCCACACTGACATTTCAGACATCAGAAAGAGCCCAAGAGCAAACAACCCCTGAAGAGATGTTCAAGTACCATTAACGTCACCATTTCCCCAGTGCCAATGATTGCCACAGGAAGAACAGATGGTGAACGATCAAAAGGGGTGACGTTCATCAACGGATAGGTTGCGTTGAAATACCTTCGCACAACTACTTAACGCTAATTGGAAAAAAAAGGAAATTCTGATGGTGGATATCCAATATGGAAGAACGGAGTTATGTTAGCTTCAAAGGGAAAAGCAAACTTAGTCAAACTGAATGGATGGAGGAGGATTATTGGAATCTCCTGGTTATGAGACTCATATTATGCTTTTGCTTGATAGTATCCATGGCCACCTGCTGCTTACACAAAGAGAAAGATTTCATCAACACAAATGCTTCCTGAGTTTTATTAACTCTACAGATATCCCCATCCTATTTGAATGGCTACGAGGGAAAGAAGATTCAAGTAATGGAAATAAGAGCTACCACCAAATCTAATATATGCCTAGAGATTAAAAATGGAATTAAGTACTCTGCCATAAAATAGAGGCATGAAATGGCTCAGTAAGTAGCACATTGAGTCTTCCGTTCCCTTTTGGAGACTCAAATAGCTAGACAGATTCTTTTTAATGACAACAAGCTCTCAACCTCCACAGTAATTTGCTCCATCTTAAATAACATTTCAGCTATTTTTGCTTGAATTGCTATGACAAAGAAGCTTATTTGTCTTCCATTTGTTCGAGAGGCTTCTTCCTTCCTGGCAGTAATGAGGTTGGCAGACCTGATGCAGATTTCGAAGGTAACTTGGAGAGGATGTTTCAAACTGCAGGGTGGCCAGATAGTGTTTGCCAGGCTGCACGATTCCTTAGAGGAATGTGTGCATCCAAGATAAGTAGGTGTTAGCGTCACTGACCCTGTGGCCTAGGGCCTCCAAAACAAGCAAGCCTTCAAGACACTTCTGAATTTTCTTCTTTTCTGGAAGTTAGCAAATGACTGTATTGCTGGCTTCGTAGTGGTAAGTCTAATCTTCGTGCTGCTTTTCTGCTTCATGCTCTGCATGCAGGATGCAATTTCATGCAACGGCAGCAACATGAAATATGAATGAGAGGCCGGTTGACTGGAACAGGGAAACCACTGGAGTGAGGATGTGGAAAATAAAGCTTAAGAACAATCTCTTTGCTATCTCAGAACCCAGAAACCAATGACTGCCTTGGCTGCCATGTTCTCTTCGTCATCATGAAGCAATGAAAGTCCAGATTCACAGCAAAGGGAAATAGTTTAGAAACCAGGTTCAGGGCAGAGTTGGTTCTGTAATGATCTCACTGGGAGTCTGATGTGAATATAACCTTTCTCACCTAGGACCTTCTAGGCGATGCTGTGAGTAGTGTTTGGAATTAGCTGCTATGATGCAGATCTAGTTTGTTTGCAGGTAGATGGAATATATCCAACAGATCTTAGTGCAAGTTTACCCTGGAAACAAGTGGCTACTTCACATAGATTTTCTATTCATAACCTAAATGGGAATCCGTAAAGCAACTTCTGCTACTCACTGACTGTCTCAATGAAAACAAGAAATAGGTCAGGGAACCATAGCTAAAAACAAAGAATTGGTGGGAGGCAATCTATCTGAAACTTCTATACCTCAGGAGAAAATGTGGAAGGTAGAGGAAGGGATGTGAACATGTGCTTAGCTTCTGCCAGATTTGGAATTAGAGACAGACATGGGGAAAAATCCAGAGAGAAGTAAAAACGTATGAAACTTTGTAATAGAATTCTAAGATAATACTCATCATAGATTGTAAAGTGGCCAAACTATTAAGGGAAATTAGATTTTTGACTCCCAAATGAATGAAGCCTCATGGAAATCTGAACTCTTTCCTTGATCTCTCTCTCTCTCTCTCCCCCTCCCTCCCTCCCTCCTTCCCTCCCTCCCTTCCTCCCTCTCTGTGTCTCTGTCTCTCTCTCTCTCATGCTCCCTGCCCCTGGCCCTGCTCTGCAGTGATGATTATTGGTCTAATATGCTCAACCTTGAATGATGTGAAGTGTCTCCTGCACCTTTGTCATACTGAGGAAATGATAGAAAGGACTCTCATTCTGCTTAAGACGAATATGAACCCAGCCTTCGCTAATTGTGTAGGAGCCATAGGGAGAGGAGGACAGAGATAATGATATCACAAAGCCAGGAGTCTGAACTTGAAGACAGAAAGGATATGGAGCATTTGCCCAGGCCCTGGACCCTACCAGCACAAATGCATCTCTTCCTTGTTTTGTTTTTTCCTGGCTGCAGCCTACATATAAGTACATGCTCACTTATTCCTTATTTATTTATTTCAAGGGCCTATCATTTACTGGAAAACCAGGAAAGAACAATTCCAGTGTCAAGAATAAATAACACATTTGTGTCTAAGGTAATTTACCATGTGTATACCTCATTATATTAAAATGATGGAAAGTCATTCAATGAAACAAATGAAAAGTAACTTTTAAAAAACACTCCCAAACCAATGAGATCAAATTTAAAGACTTGCAGGTTCCTAGAGATAACATTGGATTGGAGGAGAAGAAAAGATTAATGGAGAAAACCAGAATTAGAACAAACACACAACTGAGACATCACCTAAATTCTGTTGTCAAAATACATCCCCATACCCACCTAGACACAAAGTTTAAAAATACGGATGCAAAAAAAAAAAGATGCAAAGTGAAACTTACAGCGTGCAATATTTATGTAGGAAATGTAGACACTGTGGTTGTTTGTTTGGGTGAAGAGGTGTGTTTTATTGAGATACAAGGAGGCTTTTGATAGAGAAAACAGCCAGGAACAGTTATTCTTCTAGGGACAACAGTTTAAAATACTCAGAGCAAACCCAATGAGACTATTAAGTGATTTACTGAGGCGCTGGTGGAAAATCCATAGACACAGAGAACGGATGGCCCCCATGGAGGACTGCAGTCACATACCCCTAACCCCGGGACTCCCAGCTCTAGGGAAGCAGTGAGCTTGTTTCATCTGCAATGTGCCCTGGGCTTGGAGGCATAGCAGGTGTTTGGTGACTGTCAGAATGCTTCTATGCATGGGGTGCTGGCTCTCCGGTGACTGGAACTTGGTACCCCCTTCTCCATCCTGCTGCTGACCTGGGTTCTCCTGCTCATGGGCCCATGAAGGTCTGCAGGGGACGGGACGAAGAGCAGGCGTTTCTGGTATTCACACCATGCGCTTTCTCTACCACCAGGTGACTGGCAAATGACATTTGCCTTCCATATGTCAGAGGATAACACTCTGATGTAATAAAAGAACTTCTAAGTGGGTAGTAAGTTAATTCCACTTTCATGCTTGTTCCTAAAGGTGACATTATTTGGAAAGACTAGGACAGGAAGAGGTAGGGCTTAGTGGGAGGTCCTTATGTCCTTGGAGGGGCTCCCAGGAATTGATTGTTCCTCCCTCCCTCCCTCCCTTCCTCCCTCCCTCCCTCCCTCCCTCCCTTCCTTCCTTTCTTCCTCCCTCCCTCCCTCCCTTCCTTCCTTCCTTCCTTCCTCCCTCCCTCCCTCCCTTCCTTCCTTCCTTCCTCCCTCCCTCCCTCCCTCCCTCCCTCCCTCCCTTCCTCCCTTCCTCTTTTCTTCCTTCTTTTTTATTATCTTAAGTATTTGTACAAAGGAGTTCCCAGCTAACCAAGCAATTTATGAATAAAATATATCTTTATCAATGTTGCCCCTTTCAACCTTCTCACCCGTCCCTTACCTCATCTTAGTAGGTTGTATGTGGGCATGGTCCCTCCCTCTTCCTCTGTCTTTTGCAATGAGGTGCTTGGCTTTGCTGTTTCATGCAATGTTGCTATGATGGTGTTTTCCATCATAGGCACTAGAGCAAGTCTAAGAGATCATGGACGTAAGTCTCTAAAACCATGAGGGACAATAAACTTTTCCTCTTTATAAGATGGTTATGGCTGGTACCTGTAGTTACAGAAATCTAGATACTTATTAACCTAGCTTTATAGATTACGGAATAGAAGAACTAAACGGAAAAGTGTTTTCTGAATTAGACACGAAGTTGTCAATAGAAAATATGTAATTCTTAATCAGACACCGGTGGCTCAGGCGTTCAACCCTAGCTTCTCAGAGAGCTGAGATCTGGAGGGTTCAATGCCAGCTTGGGCAGAAAATCCAAATAGACTCTATCTCCAGAATATCCAGCAGGATGCAGGGCTGGAGACTCAAGTGTTAAAGCACAAGTAAGAAAGCCTGGCAAATAAGCTGAGCCACCTCAAGCCCCGAGTTCAGGCCCCAGTACTGCCCAAAACAAAGAGAAGTAAATATGTAATTATTTATGACTTTTGTGGTACAATTTGTTTTCTACAGGAGTATCAGTTACATTATCTCCAATTTTCCCTTCTAAAGAAGACTCAACAGTTTCTATTTAAGACCAAAAACATCCTATACCTGAAGACTAAGCAGACAAGTCTTATAAAAAAAGGGTTAATGCAAATGGAATAAATGAATAAACTTAATGTATCAGATTAGGTTAAAGATGCAGCTTTTAAAAGCAGCGTTGCTTCTTCTCTTCTCTATACACACAGTGAAACAAAACTGGATCATTCTTTTCTTGCACATTTATAAACTGATATAATAATTGCATTTAAGCAAAGCAATTACTGTATAGTTCTTTTAGACATGCAAATTTAATGGCCTATTTCTATAGTGCATGACAGAAATTTCTTTGTAGAATTATAATATTAATGCATTTGAAGTCATCTTAAAAGGGTTTGTAATCTTGTCCTCCCCTTGAGAAAAATAAGACACAGCACATTTGAGTCAGCTGCTAGTAAAACAAGCCATTTCCCTCTTCTAAAATATCAGCACCTGCATGCCGTCATCTTCCTTTCCCAACACAAGCCTTCTGTCCAACCAAATCTATTTGTGTGCATTAGTTTTGATTGAAAGGGACCTGGAAACTAGGCCAAAGAATTGGTCTTGGTTGGATTTTGCAAGAAGATGGAATTCAAAACAATGAAGAAGGAAGAAGTAGCTGAGAGCAGATGGATCTCTTGGTTGGGTTTGAACTGATGGATGAGGTAGAGTGGTAGAGACAGAGGCTGGTGTACTGGCAAATCTGGGACAGGGACAGGGGGGTTGTGACCATAGGAAGAACTGCGTTGGAGCCCACGAGACAAAGAATGACCCAGGACTGTGGAAAATGTCTTTTTTTTGGTAGGAAACCCAGGGATTCCAGATGTGACGTTCTTGGCTGGAGGCTGGCCCCCTGAGTGCTGGGGCAGCCATGCGGTTACCCTGGTTTGCTCTATGGATGTGCACTTGTCAGCTCAGAGAATGAGAACTGGAACTGCGGTCTTGTGGTGACCTCTCCTTACCAATTTCATTGAATGAAGCCTACTGCTGGTGACTCGTGGACATAACTTGGGGTCACTTGGAAAGAGGACTCGCGGCCTGCTATCTCAGAGGTGAGGGTACACAAGGCAGCAGCCACATGCCTTATACATTTGTATTTCAGGTTATTCAAAGGTTGAATTCTATTGATCCAAGGTATTCTCTGTCATATTCATGTTTCCATGTGATCCTGCCAAGAGACGAGGTCTTGACGAGTACTATATTTTAGGCAGTGTTCCGATTTGAAATCAGGGCTTTCTCATGCTTGCTTGCTAGGCAGGTAGGAACTTTGCCAGTTGAACCACTCACACAGCCCAAGAGGATGGAGTCTTTGAGAGGTGATTAGACCCCGTGGCTCTTCCCTGGTGAGTGAGATGAAGGATTTGTGCAGCATTCTATACCACGGGTGTTAGTGAGATTGTGGGAGAAATGAGACCCTTATCTATTGTGGGTGGTGATTAAATTACTTCAGCTGTTGTGGAAATCAGTGTAGAACTTCCTCAAAAAACTAGACAGAGAATGCCTATAAAATCCAATTATGTCACTTCCGGGCACATCCGGACACAGCTCTCTACAAGGACACTTGCATATCTATGTTTGTCACAACATTATTTACAATAACTAAGTGATGAAATCAGCTTAGGTGCCCAGCCACTAATGAATGGATAAAGAAAATATACTACATACACAATGGAAGTTTATTCAGTCATAAAAGAGAATGAAGTGTTGTCCCTTGAAGGAAAAATGGATGGAACTGGAGACCAAGTTAACTGAAATAAGCCATCTCACAAAGACAATTATCACCTGATGTGTCTCACATGTGGAATCTAGGGGAGAGAAAATGACGTGAAAGTAAGAGTGGATTTGGAAATGATCAAGGATTTGGAAGAAGAAAGGATGAAGAATTAGGGAGTGGAGGAAGGGTCACACTGCAGGCGAATATGATCAAAATAGTTTATGTGCAGGTATGGAAATGTCATTATGCAACTCTTTAATTTGTGTAATTAATATATGCTAATAAAAATGGAAAAACCCCTCAAAACAAACGAGCTTGAGTTTGAAGGAGAGAAGGTGAACTAAATTTGGGTCCTATTTACCATTTATGAATGTAAGCATCTTTTTAGTTGTCTTCTCTCATCACATTGCAAATAGAGGAGCAGCTAATATATTGGTGCTTCATAAATGCATGTTAATTTCACATCTGAAATTATTGAGCAAAGATTGAGACTAACTGACAATTTCCATACATCAACGAGGATCATTTATATTATTGTAACGTATCAAAAACATTCTGGAGAAACCATAAGTATTAATTATCGCAATCATTTTTGCTTATCAAGTTTTCCATTGTTACACATATGGGCATATAATGTGCATTGGTGGGCAACTATTGCTATGTTCTTGGCTGAAATTAAGAAGTCTAAGGGACAGGTTGCTCATGAAGAGAGTTACTATTTCTTTGTTTGAAGGGTATAAAATACCTCTTAAACATGGAGAGACACAGTCACTGTATCTCACTGGTCTCCTCCAGAGAGGAAAGAGCATCGGAGCAGCTATTAATAGAAAGACTTCATGTGACCAATCAGCATTCATCTGTTATATAAATCAACTCAGACCTGAGGAGGCCGTGTGGCTCTGCCAAGATCATGTACTCATTTCAGAGCAGAACAAAACTTGAACTTCAGGTTGTCTTTCAGTATGACATCATCGCTCCTACGAATCAGAGTCCTTGTCTTAAAGCCGTTTTACTTACCCGATCTGTAAGTATGGCTATGCTCTCTTAACACACTTGTGTATGGTGTAAGCGTCATTATTACCATCATTGTAGATTGAGAAACTGAAGCCTAAGGAGTTTGTGTAATTTGTCAATACCAGGTCTCAACTTTGCTGTTGCTCAGGGTGAGGGAGAGGGAGCAGAATGTCCCCTACTCTGGGCCACATTTATTCCACTTAACACTTGAGCAGCCAGAGATCTACCTTACTTTTTAAATGGCTGCTTTATCATCCTCTGTCTCATGAAATGAAAATCCATTGTAAATGACAACAAGAATTGCATTTCATTTTCCTTTCTTACTTTGCTTCATTTTATTAAAATGCTCCATTACCGATAACAGCTCACGTTTTTGAGAGTGGGCATACTACTCTTGCAAGTCTTCTGAACTCCATTTATTACAATTTATTTTCCCTACCAAATTTGTCTCTGTAGATGTCTAACCACGACCCTGGACAAAGTTAATCTAGAGACCGGTTTGCTCATGGGTGCATCTGTGGCTCACCATCTAGTTCTCTTCTTTGTCACCTCACAGATAACAGATTACCAGAGTAGTTAGTATCGATTGAACTCCTGTCGTGGCTTATCTTGTCCTAGGTCCTTACCATGGACGGATGCCTTAAACATCTTACAAATCCATTTTGACATAGCTATTGCTCTTGTCTGCGCGCAGCTGGCAACAGCACTGAGGCACATTTTTGGAACTGTCGGGTGCTGTGCCATGATCGCCTTCACAATCAATGATCAATCAAAACCAGATGATGAAGCCTGGACTTCTGTCTGCAACATGCCATCAGTCCTCCCATGAATGTGCATGCCGGGTGCCAGGGACTCAACCTATAATCCTATCTACCGCGGAGGCTGAGCTCTAGAGGACTGTGGTTTGACGCCACCTCCAAATGGAAAAGTCCAGGGGAGTTCATCTCCCATTAACCAGGAAAAAGCCAGAGATGTGGTTCAAGTGGTAGAGTGCCATCTGTGAGCCATCACGCCGAGCCTGTGGGAGGGTCCAAGGTCAAGCTCTGGCACTGGCAATGTGGAAATAAGATTAGGGTTGACCTATGAGTCCTCTGACAAAAAGAAGCCCAAACCCAGATCCCTGAAATCCAGTTCCATGCAGTTTGCCTCGTATCTTTTATGCATAAAATGTGAGCTCTTGCTTACAGAGTAAGCATGGCACTCTTAACTATAATAGAGACTCTAACTAGAGATCTTGAGAGGCAGAAGGTGGTAGGCCACCCCTGCTGTCGCAGCCAGCTGCTAGGCAGTGGAAGTGGGAAGGTTGCAAGTTTGAGGCCAGTTTGGGCTACATGTATTGAGAAAGCCAGTCTCAAAAGACAAAACAAAAATCAAACAACTAGCAGTGTGAGTCAGTGGTAGTTCCAAGCGTGAGGCCCTGGGTTCAACCCCTAGTACAGAAAAAGTTATGTTCAGAAGACAAGGTGACAGAAATTTCTAACTTGTCTCCAAATTTTATGTTTTCATAGAGGCTAGCCTCTGTCTTTTATTTATTTAGTTTTTGGTCAGTCATGGGTCCTGAACTCTGGGCCTGGACGCTGTCCCTCAGCTTTTCAGCTCAAGATGAGCGCTCTACCACTTGAGCCACAGCACCACTCCCTGCTTTGTCTGTTCATGTGGTGCCGAGGAATCGAACCCAGGGCCTCATGCATTCGAGGCACGCACAGCCTTACTCATTTTAAGCTCTCATTCCATTGTATTATTTTTCCTTAGCATTAAACGTAACACTGATGCCTATCTAGCCGGTTTTCATTTTTAATTAAAATTTCCTATACAAAATTTTTGACTACAATTAAACTGTAGCCCAAATGGTCAGATGGCTGCATTTATAAGCACAGCCTTAAGTTGTCAGGGAATTTCTTTATTGCTTTTTGCTCAGTCTTTGTGTCTGTAGCTCCACATTTGAGAGCCACTGCTATGATGAAGGGCTCAGCGTTAAATACATTTGCTGATAGCTCTTTCTGTGTTCAGCATTAGTCTCTGTGTGTTTTGCCGGCCTACAACAGCAATATCCACATGCAACTCGATGCTGCTTGCTCCTTTCTTTCCAGTTAAGCATGCAAATTGGTTGTCATCTTTGGCAACATACGGATACGACAATTAGATGGCAATCTCTTTCTCCATGTTTTCTAAAGCAGGAATGTCTCTTCTACTCTTCTCTGCGCTTCGGGTCTTGTGTGGTTTTTAAGTGGTTTTTAATAACTGTTTTGGGGAAATAATTTCCCAACATTCGTATCAAGCTGTGCTTTAGAATTGGATTCTGTTTTGTCCTCCTTACTGCATTATGGGTAAGACCTCAGTGATGCTTTATAAAATACAGGAATTACCAAGTTCAGCTTCTAAGGGAATTGAAGACTATTTTAGACTAAAATAAGAAAGCAACCCGAGACCAAACCACTTGTTTAACTGGAAAAAATTTTTTTATCTTTTGCTGCCTTTTGAAATATGCTTTGATTTTTTTGAAAAAAATTTGACCTCTGGCTAAATGTGTGAGACAGAATTTCCTCTCTGATCTTTCAAACTTTCCTTCTCTAGCTCTAGTTCTTATTTTATTACAGCCACTCATTGTTATGTCTCTCAAGGCTCCTTTGTCCTCTGTTCTCTATTTTCAGCCCTCAACAGCATAGCTTTCTTTTCACTTCTGGAGCTAGTGACCTCTCACCCTGGCCTAAATTCTGTCTTTCCATATGCAAATGTTACGAGTATATATATATATTTTTTGGATCTCTTGAAGTTTAAAATGCCCACATTTGACATTTTGTTTGTCACAGCTGTATATGCTGGCAAAGAAGGAGGTAAATCCATGATGCCTGGTCAAATAAACAAGGGCTTTTATTTCACTGACTCCTACATAGGAAGCTAGTTTACCTGCAAATTTTAAGCTAAACCACAGAACTTCACATACCCATACACAATGTGTGTGTGTGTGTGTGTGATGCTTTTGATGTTTGGTTACAAATTTCCTTTTCATTCTTGATAGCTACTAAATACTACTATATAAATAAATTTATACAAGGTGGCATATGATCTGTATAATGAAAAGCACTTAAAAACATAAAATTTTGAGATGCAACAGAAAATTGTAAAGATACATAGTTATGAATGGAAGAAATAATATTGTTTGAATGTTGATACTACTTAAAATGATTGCAATATAGTGCCCTTTATATATTATTTACAGAAGTTGAAAAATAATTCTAAAATCTCAACTAACAAAAATACACACAGAGGGGCTGGGGGTTTAGCCCAGCGGAAGGGCGCCCGCCCAGTGAGCGCAAGGCCCTGGGTTCGGTCCTCAGCCCTGGAAAAATACACACACACACACACACACACACACACACACACACACACAGACATTCCTATTTTTAAAGACAAACATTTCCCTTTTACCGTTTGCTCTTCAATTAGATTGTCAAAAGAAGATGAAAGCGAAGAATACTGACACCAGCATGACTTGGCCCAGTGCTTCAAGGTCTCTCCAAATCTCTTTCCTTTAAGGAAGTGCTTAGAAGACTCCAGCAGGTAGAAGCCTGCTTCACTGAGTAAGTGAGACTCTGATTCACTTCAAAATCCTTGTTCCAGCCTTCTCGGCTGTGCTCTGCAAACAGCCCCAGGTTACTCACAAGAGGGGCCCTGTGAATAGTTCCCGATGACCACTGAGCTCTCCCTTTACAACCAACTCAGGCCTGATTCCAGTTACTTTGGAAGTCAGAGTTGAAGAATCACAGTTCGAGGCCTGCCCAGACAATAGTTGGTGTAGGATATTTTCTAAAGAAATAACCAAACAACTATAGAGGGACCAGAAGCATCAATTCAAGCTGCGGTCCGGGGCTCAATCCCCACTACTGAAAATTGAATACGTGTTACAATAGAATATAATTACATAATATCACAAAACACAAATAGAAACATTAATAAATGAAAATAAAAGGACTCAGAAACAAAATCTAAAATTATGAAACTCAATTTCACCATAGTATAGTTGTCAACTTGTTTTTTTTAAACATTTATGATGATAGTTTGGATGGCCAACTTGGCTATTCTAATTATACTGAGATTCCCTTTCAGAAAACAACAAAGAGAATTTTTTAAAAATTGCTATTTAGCCAGGCACTAGTGGCTCATATCTGTAATCCTAGCTACTTAGGAGGCTGAGATCTGAGGATATCTGTTCAAAGCCAGCCAAGGCAGGAAAGTCTGTGAGACTCTTACCTCCACTCAGAAAACAGGAAATGGTGCTGTGGCTCAAGTGGTAGAGTGCTAGCCTTGAGTTGAAGAGCTGAAGGACAGTGCCCAGGCCCAGAGTTCAGGCCCCATGACTGACAAAAAAAGAAAAAGCTATTTAAAGCTCACTGATTGGATCAAGAATTGCATCAGGTTTTATGGGGGAAACAATTCTTATTTTTTTATCATTAAGTAATTGTACAAAGGCATTTTCCATTCAACAAAGCAGTTTATGAATACAATGCATTTGATCAATGTGGCCTCTTTCAACAATTTCTAATTTTAATTAATGTAGTAATTGTGCTTGTTCCAATGTGGTTTTAAATGAACAAAGCATCATATAATGCAAATTCTAGTAAATGTCACAATGAGGTAGAGAGAAAGAATGACCTCTGTGGATAAAAATTGGTGGCCAAAGATACAATTTATATAAACCGTAGGTACAAAGAACACATCAATGGATGTTCAACCCAAATATAATGCCCTTATACTCACCCTACATTCAGGTAGAAGCTTCTAGTTGATCACATTTAATTTCTGAAATTGAACTAAGCAATCACATTGAGTTATGGGAAAGTGATGTAATTCCTAAGAATGTTTAAAACAATCTTGTTCATATTTCTTCTCCCTTTAATTCCACTTACTGAGGTCATACTATTTTCTCCCAACAAGTATAACTTTTATCTACATTGCAGTTCAGAACCATTCGCTGGCTGCTAGTGGAGTCAGGTTTTCCCACTGTGAAGCACACGGAGCGTGGCTCTGTGGGAGACCCCCGTGTAAGCTGCCCTGTTTTGTTTTGTTCTATGTTGTGCCTGTGTATTTCTGTGTTCCTTCAACCTGTCTGTGTTAAGTTTGAACTCATAAAAGCAGCTTCATCCTTTATCCTCTGGGATCATGGGCACAGGATGGTCAAACAGATGTTAAGAAAGCAACTCCACAAATGCAAAAACAATAATGATCAGCACTATTGCTGGAAAAATAACAACAAAATAATATAGTAGTGGATTTATCTGAAGGCTCAAGACAGACCTCTTGGGATAAGGACTATTTGAACTGAGATCTGACCAGACAAGGTGAATATGTGGGAAGCTTTCATGTTGACAGACACCAGGCCCTGGCCCAAAGAGTTAACCTGGGAAGAAATCGGACAC
The DNA here is from genome assembly GCF_019054845.1 of Dipodomys spectabilis. Lineage (NCBI taxonomy): Eukaryota > Metazoa > Chordata > Mammalia > Rodentia > Heteromyidae > Dipodomys > Dipodomys spectabilis. The sequence goes on along the minus strand of NW_024871346.1, from coordinate 3,050,887 downwards.
CGCAGGCCTGCAGCTAAGGCTGAGGAAGAAGGCAATGGCAAGAAAAAATAAGTTCCTTGACTCTCTTGAAGAACTCTATCTATTATAACAATAAGAAGTGGCTGTGAAATTCCTTTGCTGAAGAAGGCTAACAAGAGCTCCCTTGGTAAAAGAAATGTCATCGTTTCTTTATAGGGCATGGATTATTGGAACTTCTCATGGAGAGGAGGAAGTGGTCAGAGTGGCAGAAACAACAGGAGCTGGTATTGTCTTGGACAGGGTAGTAGAAGGGCTGTAAGTGGAGAGAGGAGAACAACTCAAGATTTAAGAAATAAAATCAAAAGCAATAGGAAAAGTTGTTGTATGGTGTGGGGGGTAGATGTGGTCATGTATGCCTTCAATCACAATCACAGCTAGAGGAGGGCAGAGGTCAAGGCCAGAAGATTATATCTGGGGAAAGAAAAGATTAAAGTGTGGCTCAAGTGGTATAATGTTTTTCTAGCAAGTATGAGACCCTGTGGCCAAGAAATATTATTATTATTATTGTTGTTGTTGTTGTTGTTGTTAGGTGGTGCTGTTGAAAGAGACCATCTCAAACTTTAAGGCTATGGTTTTCTTTGGGAAATGAGATAGATCACTCTCTTATTTGCTGACCTAAGACAATCACACTGGGTAAAAAAGCATTTGTAGAAGAAAGAAGGTATGTTCACCCTTGGACCTGCTGAATTTGAATTTCTTTTAAGCATCCCATTGGGACACAATGAGCATCTGATTGGATGTAGATGCCTGGTCTCAGAAGAAACATCCTGAGTGATGGTAATGATTTACATCTTACACATCATCCAAGGACTTTTCAAAGAGAAGTCAATGGGAAGAGCACCAAGTCTCTGAGTCTGAGAAGTGCCCAGAATTCTAAATATACAACACAAGTAAAGGATAGAATCAGCCATGAGCATTGAACTTCTTATTCTTTGAAGGTTTTTTGCTGTTGTGATTGTTTTATTGGCTAAATTGACTGTTTTATTGGCTAAATTCTAGTGTCCAGAATCTACAGAGTTCCATCTCCTCTTCTTCAGAGACCTAGGACTGTAAGGTATGCACACTTTCTGTACACTAAGTTTGGTGGTCTCCTATTGCTGTCTGATTGCAGAGATGACAAGAAAGGTCTCGATTCACAATGAATAGGGCTCTGAATCATTGGTTTACATTTTGTCCAGCAGTGTTTTCAACTCCTGTGACAATAAAAACCTTATTGGCACCATAACTTTGTGGCCATCTATTTGCACCTTGTAATGCATAAAGTAGATGTTTCCTGAATGTCTTATAGTTGATCTTCTTCCTTCTGTGATAACACTGTAAAACAAGACAGAAAAAAAAAGATCAAATTCAGTATAAGGTACACATTTATGTTCGTTGTTCATTTCTCTCGATGTTTGAGTTTTAATTCAGAATGGAATATCTTTTAAATCCAAGTGATGGAAGTTCTTATATGAACTATGTTGGGGTTATATTCATTGGAAGAGGTAAAGAATCTTTTTAGACTAAAATTGCATCAACTGTCCCCTCATCTACTAACCTTCTTAAGCAAATTTTGTGAAAAACTAAGTGATGGGTTTTCTCCGGTAGAATATAAACCTTATCATTCACAGTTTCTCCCTTCTCTCGTACCTAAATAAACTTCTATAATTTAGTTTCTATTTTTCTAAAAGGGTAGGCACTAGAATTGTGGCAAATACGTCCTGGGGTTCAAGGATACATCATTAGGATACCATCACCAGGCTTTGGAACAAAGGAAATTAAAATGATTGTTGAAATAATAAAATCTACATTTTCCCGGGGATCTCAGGTCACCCTCTGGAAGCACCCTCAGGGCTCTAGTCTCTCCTGACCTCAGTTTGTTATGCAATAGTCTTGTCTGAAACGTTTATAACCTTTGCGAGACGTTTTCTGCAGATCAAGGAGGTGCTTTGTGTGACTGTTTAAATAATTTTGCCATCTGTGCAAGTGTCTTGCTGTACTCTGACAGGGAGAAAATTCAAGGTCAGAGGATATGAAGGAACTTAACCAGAAGCACGCTTTCCTTCAGGATTTTCAGCCTATCAGATGGTGTTTTCACATTAAAAAAATTATTATCTTTAAGGATCTTTAGGTGCAAGAGAGTCGCCATTTAACAAAGCGGTTTACGAATACAGTATCACGTGAACAATGTCACCCTTGAACATTCTCCCCCTTCCCCACCCCACACACCCCTTCCCTCACTCTTCACAATTGTGTAGGAAATATTTTATTTCAGAAATTTCTCTGATAGTTCACATAAGATGACATAATGCTTTTTTTGGGTATGGTAGCACACTTTGTAAGCCCACACTGATAACTTACTCTCTTCTATAGAGTAGATGTTAAAATTACCAACGGCTTCTCCAAAACAAAATTTACACGAGGCCAATATCCGAAAGTATGTGATAAAGATTCAATGAATCTGTACAGTTACATTAGAAATGATATAGTTAGACATTAGAAACTGTATATTTAAATACTGCCTTTCAGTTTTCCTTCAGCCTCTTCATTGGCTTGAATCTTTGTTTTCATGACAATCTAATAGGTGAGATAATTGTATTGGCATCAGGGCTTTTAATATGGTACAGAATTATATTGCAAATGATGGGGTCGATTCTTACAATTGAAGATTATTGGGCTTGGAAGGGAGATGGAAAGGGAAAAAGGTAACTTCAAAAGCTTGCAGAAATCCAAGGTATAGGACAAATGACAACTCTTCATGCTCAAAAAGGAGACAGTCCCATTTAATGGGTCTGTTTAACACCCCCTCAGTGGAATTTAATCTACCCGTGTGGGGATGATTTCATGATTCCCCAATTCATTGAAGTAGCATGCTCGTGGGAAGCCTTATAAATAATGGCCAGGAGAAAAAATGTAGGTTGTCAGAGAGTTGCATGGCAGCATTAAAATTAGGAAGATTTGACAAGTTCCAATAAAAAAAAGTCCTATGGAGAGAAAGAGAACAAGCCTAGACATGAAAATGTTGTAAAAATAAGATTTTTCTTCAAAATGTGATACTTCAATCATCAAAGTGAGACTATGTGTGTGTGTTTGTGGATGATGTTCCATCATTCAGAGGCTGAGGTTGGAGGCTGAGAGTTCCACGCCATCCTAGGTTATACAGAAAGACCTAATAAAGGTACATTATATAAATATGGACTTCTGAACCTCAACAGTAAGGGCAACACAGCTAATAGAGGAGTAGCAATGGCTCCCTGAGAAGTAATCTGTCTAAGTAGCCTCTCTCTACGCTGGATAACTTTGATACATATGTGATTAGCCTATTGATCTGAGAAAGAAAATAATACCTTATATCGACGTTAAGTTCACTTAATTTCTTTAAATAGAAGAAAAACTGTACGCGGATTGACTTCAGGGCTTGTTTCCATAGTGATAAATCAAAATTTTGCATCCAACTTCGTAATCATCATTAACGCGCATGGAATTCTGGGAAGGAGACTACGTTGATCTTGAAAGGTAAACACTGTGACAGTTCGAGTAAAAAATTAGGGGAACTGAGAGTCTCTCTGTGTCCTTACAGAGCTTCTGACATCCACGGAAGGTCAGCAGAGGCCAGCGATGCCCCGTGACCGCTGGTCCTGGGCTATGTCCTGCAGCTCATGCCTGATTTAAGGGTTGGCAGCTTGATGAAGCTGGTTCTGAGAGCCGGGTGACAATCGTATGTAGAAATAATTGTGGAACAACTCCTGGAAACTTCTGCCCAACTTAAGCCTGAGTATTTAAAGAGTTGACAACAAAATGGTGCCTTCATCAATACCAATCTATAAAGACAAACCCTTGTGAAGGTTTAATATAAATGACCAGTTTGTGGCTCCTTCCTTCCTCCCTCTCTCCCTCCCTCCCTTCCTTTCTTTTCTTCCTTTCCTCTTTCTTTCCTTTGGTGGTAATGGGGGTTGAACTCAGGACCTTACACACTGCACCACTTGAGCCAAGATTTAGTCCACAGTGTTTGCTTTTAAAGCCCAAATAATTAGTCACAGTCACCATGGGAAAAGAAGATCTCAAGGAAAAGACAGTGCACGGAGTGGCCAGCCTGGGGTGAAGTTTCTCCTTCGTACCATGCTCAGGTCCAGTAGAAATTCTACCTTATTCTTTCTTAGTACATACCCCCTTTGTCCCTTGGCCTCATCATTCCTCCGAGATCTATCCACAGGTGTTAAGCAGTTATGAGGAAGAAAGTTGAAGAAGACCCAATGAGTTCTTTACAGCCACCACCCAGGCAGGGCTGATGAGAACTGAGATCAATGAGGTGATTAATAGACTTTCCCCAGGAGGGCTGCATGTGTGGACTGGAAGCCGGCCATCAGTGACTGTAAAACCAGAGAACACATCATAAGAGAACACAATCCATTTAATCTGGCTTTCCTGTAATTCTAGAATACTAAAGCTGCTTCTTCTCCTCCTTACTTGAAAGAACTGGGAGCTCACACCACGGACAATAAGGATCGGAACTCCACAAGAGGAAGCAAAGGTGTTTGTTAAAGAGCAACCGGTGACGAGGAAAGAACATTATGTGTGGGGATGGGCGTCTGTGTAGCCTGTCATTACCGAGTCCCATGCCATGGGTAGCAGAGACAACCAAAAAGTCTTTGTTTTGCACTCCTGGCTGCCAGCAGTGTGGGTTTCTGGTGAGCCCCGGCCCCCTGCATTGGGGCGGGCTGCCCTCTGGCTCTGCCCTCTGCCAGCTTCCTCTGCTCTTCATTTCCTTGCATGGATCCAGTCCTAGAGTTGACGTTTCTCACTCATCAGAGCTGGTGAGTTCAGACCCCACCCTCACCACTTCAGTGAACCTCAGCTGCTTCTTTAAAGGCTCCGTGTCCACATAAGTCACACAAAGGATTGGGACCATCAAGTATATACTTTAGAGAGAAATGGTTCTCCCCTAACAAGGTGATGCAAGGTAGTCTTTGTGTACTAATTAAACCATTCAAAAAACATCTGATATGGTAGTATTCCCTTCGAAGAGCATCTCCTCATCCCAGTTATCTTTAGGTAGTAGGATAAAGGATGATGGATTTTAAGAGTATTGTCATCATCTTTATGATTCCCCTGTTTCGTTGCCCTAACTTATCTTCAGTAAGCACATTATTCCTGGTGTGATTTTGAGATTTAATTTGGCCAAACACAGAAAGAAAAATATTGCAGGATTTCACTGATAGGTAGATTGTTTCACAAATGTAAAATGTATGAAGCTAGAGAATAAAGAATTAACACTTGGAGTTAGAGCGAAAGACAATGGGAAGAGACAACTTACAACCCTATGTATTTGTTATGCTGTGGCCTATGCTGTTCCATGGCATAGCAAATGCACAGGGTGAACACGTTCAGAGACTTAATGCACAACCCAATTCCTATAGCGAACAGAGGAATATAGTCAAGATTTTTGCCCAGTAAGGATTTAGTGTTCTTAATACAGGGAACAAAAGTAGTTCACTGTAGGTGATGATGGATATATTAATTTGTTTCACTATATTACCCATTTTGCTATATGTCTATCTTACAGCATTATGTTGTATACCTTAAATATTTAAAATGAAAATTGATTTTAAGTTTAACAAAATACTATCTGTTTTGTACAATATGGTTCCTGGCATTTCATGGTATTAACTTGCTACCTTCCGGAATCAATATTACAATATGACAAACCAAATGCCATATTTTTTGGAGTGTGGTTATGAACAGCTATGAATTCTTTTCTAATAAAATGATTGGTGTTGTTAGGAATTTGTTATTGAGCAAAGGAACTCTCTAAATGAGTATTGAACCAAAAGTAAAATTAAAGACCATGAGACTTTGCTTTTATTAACCATAAAGTGTTTGATGATTACTGTTTCTTATTAGGTTCCTTAGCTGCCTAGAAATTCGAGTGGGAAAAACTATCCACAAAATTTTATGGGAAAAACTTTAGTTATAACTGAGATGCAATGAAATTAGCATAAATGTAGAAAAATGCGGAATCATTGTCTATTCTACAAAGGCATCAGTACTTAATCCTTTTAAGGATGAAATGCCTCTGTGTTGATGAACAAAGTTAACTGGAAAACAGAATTCATGTTCTGGAATCGCGAAGCTATTAAGTGAAAAGAAGCTAAAAGAATGCTCATTTTGCCTCTCTAATCCCCTCACCTTTTCATTTATCCCATATTTTGAGAATAAATTTAGCTGATGATGATATTACTTCTTTCCTTGCAGGAGAGAGAGAGAGAGAGAGAGACAGAGAGAGAGAGAGAGAGAGAGAGAGAGAGAGAGAGAGAAGGAGAAAGAGAGAGAGAGAGGGAGAGAGGGAGGGAGAGAGGGAGGGAGAGGGAGAGAGAGGATAAAAAGATGCCATTTAAAGGACTCTCAGAATTAATTGCTTAATTCTCGGGGTTTAAAACGCAGTGAGAGTGTCATGGCCGGTTTGCATTTGCAGCCTGATGCGCCAAACTGTTTTGACAACTCTTTACAACTTGAGTCACAAGGGGTTTAGAAATAGGCTGCTTTTCAAACCTTGAGAAATTTATTTCTCTTTTGAAGACATGACTAATGGGGTTGAAGTCTCTTCCACTTAAAGGCCTGCTAGCTTTCACCGGGCCCCTGAGCTTCATCCTAGGCAATGTGTGAGATGGCGAATGGCCCCAGTGTGGTCTTTGTCCCTTAGCTGGCTCCTGTCTCTAACGGGGGATTTTCACACAATGCATGAGAGAAAGGTTGAGGGCGGGCAGTCTTAGTGACGTGTTGTATGGGGACTCAGTGGCAGAAACAGAGAAGCCACATGTTGAGAGGTCGAATTGGGAGTCTTTATTAGAAAGCTGGTGAATGCAGGTACACTCCTGTCCCAAAGACCTGCAGCCCCTCAAATACACTTAACACTGTTAGGAAACTGAGCCATGAGAGCAGGAGATGAAAGAGCAGAAAAACAATACCAACAAACCAGACCAACTCCAATGGAGAGCTGAGGTGGGCTGCCACGGTGACAAGAGGAAGGCCAGGAGACACAAGACATGAGGCCAGTCTGGGCCTAAATAGGGTCCTGGTCAGTAGGGAGGGCCCCAGGGAGCTGAGAGTTTGTTAGCTATGACTGGCGGGTCCAGTAACCTATTGTCCAAGTCCCCGCCCCTGCCTGTAAGAATTCAAGCATTGTCATCACCTGGGAGATGGGCTTTATCTTCCTCCACCATGAAGACAAGATGCACCATTGAACCCAATTCCCTATCATCTACCACGTGGCCAAGATGGCACCGCTTAGACCCAGCAGCCTTGTTTTAGTGCTTTTCTAAAACATTTGGCTTCTGCCCATTCACAGATGCTTGATCAAATCAGATGAGGTATTAGGCCCAGCCCTTCTTTGATTACAACTTTGTTCAATACCTTCGTTGATAATGGACTGGGTTAGCTTTATTCAGAGTATGGTTTCGTGTCCATAATGGCTACAAGCTTCAGCAGCATGTGTCTGCCACTACAGTCATGGCCAGCAATGGTTTGCCCAAATAAGTTATCTTGGAATAATTGTGAGCCTTCTACACTATAATCAATGTTTTTGCTTTTATTCCTATGTGCTGCCTGGCAAAGTGTAATATTTTGTCTCTTAAATCATCCTTCCTCTATGGAATTCAGTGGGAAGAGTACAGCTTTCTTTCTAAAAATAAGTAAACTTGAACTTTGTACATCAGTGCAAGCTAAAGGCAGCCGAGCTGATACAAAGAGAAAAATACCTTCTTATTCATGAGGTAACACTTTTTTGTGTCTGCTTTGTTTTTTATTTTTTGCTGTTTAATAAATGTGATATTTAACCTTAGGGAAAATGAAGCTAATCTTTGCTACGACTCAGTTTTACTAATGTAGGCTCAACAAGAAGAAAGAGTCTGTCTGTCTTGTTCAGTGGTAATTAGTGCTGTTGGGGGCAATAAGCTAAGCATTCAGTGAGCATGCAACCCATGGAATTCAACGGTGTGGTGTTGATCCCAAATACTCCCAGAAAGATAGAGGAATGAATTTTGCTTGTCAAATCAACACAGTAACATTTGTCGAATACAAGGAAGACTAGTGAAAGAAATATGTATGTGTTCCCCAAAGGAGGACCAATTCCTTTGAAACAGAGAAGGCCTAGAAGCCGAAAGGACAAAGTGACTTCAAAGACAAAAGACAGACAGAAGGAAAACCTCCATCAAGTAGGATTAGCCCTCAGCTCCTACTAGGCTCAGTACAATTGAATAGATCCTAATCCTTCCCCTTCCACAATTGTAATTGTGTGTCAGGCAACATACAGCCTTCTTCATACTAATGCACAGTAGCAGCTGGGCAACTAAGATAATCTAATGACAATTCTGCCGAGCAGGTAGTGAATGATTGAATGTTCTTCCGTCAGGCTTAAAAGGCTGCCCCCCTCTCCCACCCTCCCAAGGACTTTTTAAAAAGCTTTAAATAGTTGTACAACAGGTTGGTACATTTTTCACTTTCCTCTTCTCTCTCTTTTTTGGTGACTAGTTTGCTTTGTGTTTGTTTTAACCTTTCAAGGATTTGTGTTTAACTCAGCAGATTTTTAAATCTTGATTTCTAAGCAATAGTTTGAATTGTAGCTACCACGATTCATAATTCTGAAACCATACCCAGAATTCACCTTTTCCTCCTTTTAACATCCAAACTCCAATTGATCTATTTACATCTGCATATTACTCCAACTCTACTTCTTACTTTAAAAAAACAACAACAACAGGATTTAGAAACAAACAAACAAACAAAAACATGTCCAAGGACATGTTTTGTATGGACTCAAAACAGACACATAAGTTTAATAATAATTGTTCTTTTTGAGCTGGAAATTCACTACTTCTGCAAGGGCATTGCTCCAAAAGGCTAGTTTTACTTTGTCTTATAAATTTGTTTTCCTTTTGTGCTCCTTCTTGAGCGATTTTTATTAAAATTCTCATGGCTTGTCTGACCCAAAGGTACTGAGTGATCTATGAATGTGTGCATTCATTTCACCAAGAAGATGGGTGACCGTTAGAGTAACTGAGTTCATAGACGAACACAGTGAATATGAATGTCACTCCACTTGGAAGCACAGAGTAACATTAAGGATAGGCTGAGGTTTCAGGAGGGGCCATTACAGAAGATCTCAGAGGTTATCATCAGTGATCTTCACATAATTGCTGTGTTGGCATGTTTTATATTATGTAGCAAAATACTCGCAACAGCCAACTATGGAATTTTCACATAACAAATGGACTCGCTGATAGTTAAAGGCAACTTTATAAGGGCTGTGCTTATATAATGAAGAAGGCCTCCATTCTAATATTTCTTTGATCTTCATCTTGAATCAAGAGTCTAGGAGATAACTGTAGCCAGCTAGACTTGGTATTGCAAAAGCCAATAATACTGCTGATTGAAATTATATTGTGTTGATTGCAGAGAAGAAAGGCTCTGATTTACATGATCGTAACTTTGATTAGGCCTTTACTTGCTTATTACCTCTTGAACTTGTATATTCTGGAAATACACGGGTTTGTACAGCATGGTGAGAAAATTCCTGGATGGAGCTTGCGAAGGTTGACTGTCTTCAAATCATCATCTGCTGATTCTCAAGAGAATGTAGAATCCACAGGTGAGTATTCACTCTAATCTACCCCAGGTTAGATTTGCAGATTTGTGAACCACTGCTCAGGTTATTCATGACTGACTTTCGTTTGAATTTCACACTTGCTTTAAATTTTTTTCCTTTAAAGTCAGGAAGATGAGCATAGCCTCTAAATTCCTTTAAAGACATACCTGTTGGTACTTCGAGTTGGTGGTCACAAGCCTTCCCTGTACGAAGGAGTCTTCCTAAGGACAGAGTGGTAACGAATGGATTTGTTCTTCATGAAAGCTGTGAACACAAAAAGAAATGAGTTGCTTGGCAAACACCAACACAAAACTGAGTCTTTGGATCTAGGGGAAAAAACCAACAACAACAGAATCTGGAAGAAAGAACTACTTCATGCTTTCCTAGGAGGAAATCCCAAGAGCCAAGAAAAGAGCCATTGCTTTGACCACAACTGTGTGTATTATTAAATAACATCAGAACTAGGCAACATGACTGCTGGATTTGGAGGAAAAGAAAAGTTATCAGTGGCCAAGAGAAACTTCCACATAAAAGTAGTATTTAAAAAGTTACTACTTATATTAGGAAAACAGCCACACAACATGCTAAGGGAAATAAAGTGAAAATTCCAAATAACAAAGTCATTAAAATTATACTTTTGGTGGTGTAATTTTATGGTCATTGTAATGACCAAAAACATTCAGGTACACAGATGTTCACAATTTTAAGGTAAAGAAACTTCCAAGTCGATAACTTCTTTTCTCAAATTATAATCAAAAGTAACTTAGCTTTCCAGGTGTTTGCTTCTGAACTATACATATAAATTACTACAAATCAGGGAAAAGTTCTCTTCAGCATAAGTAGGTCTTCAAGATACTTACTGAACTATGTTTAAATGGAGAATACTATAAATACATCTTCAGGGTTGCACGATCAAATAAATTTCAAGTTTGCGCATTTTAAATGCCAGCTTATAGTTGTATTAATTCAGATGACACCTATCAAATGCCAATTTGTTAGACTTCATTTAAGAATGAGCCAAAAGTGAAATCTGTGGTTTCATGTGGCTCATTGATACTCATGTGTTTAACGGCATTGCTGTAAATACCAATTGGAACATCCCCAAATGATTTCAGTTAGAAGTTCAATGATTAGACATGTAAAATTCCAGGGCTCTTGGGGAGCCTAGCTTGGAGTCTAATGTCATAAGACGTAGTAACTCTGGGTGGGTTGTGTTTGATTATGGGTTGAACTTGACCATGACCTTCTTCAAAGTGGAAAAAAACTGACAACTGAGGGTAGCATGGAAGGAAATCCTTAATCATTTCAAAACAGTGCTTATTTTTTTTTACAGTTAGTTGTAATAGTGAACTTTCCTACCTCTTTTATTGGTAAGATTGGAGTAGATATTAGGTATGCTAGAATCCACAGGAGGACCCGTGAAAATTGATTTAAGGCCTTCCACAATGTGTCAAATATTATATACATATTGCAACTTCAGCTTCACCACCACAGTTCAAAGTACATAATTAACAATTCCTAGTTACAAAAAAGGAAACTAAGGTTAAAACTTACTTTCTGACTTATGTGGTCTAGTACTCATTTGGTGCATGCAGTGTGCTAGTGACGATTTAGTCCTAATCAAGAGTTTTATTTTCTATTTTGGCAAATGAAAAATATTTTCTGTAGTGGCAGAGTAACAAGTATGACCTTGGCTTTCCTTGGTAGTTTTAGAATGATGAATTGTCTTTTTTTTTTTTTTTTTTTGGGGTCCGGTCGTGGGGCCTGAGCTCTGGGCCTAGGCGCTGTCCCTCAGCTCTTCAGCTCAAAGCTAGCGCTCTACCACTTGAGCCACAGCGCCACTTCTGGCTTTTTTCTTTTTGCTTATGTGGTGCTGAGGAATCGAACCCAGGGCCTCAGGCATGCAAGGCAAGCACTCTACCACTGAGCTACCTTCCCAGCCCTGAATTGTTTTTTCTAGCCTTTAATGAATTGATCATATGGAAGGCAAGGGAAGGAGGGAGAGTTAATTGTGATAATAACCTGAGGGTCCAGATTAAACTGAGGGAACCCCATCTTTATGTTCTTGTCTGTTTCTTTTTAAAATGAAGATGATATTTGAGGGCATCATAAATGCAGATTTATCAGAGTAGCCTCAGAACCCTGGAAACTTGGTTAACTAAAACGGGAAAAATAGTTATTTTGAAAATCAAAGTCATTATCTTACAAACTACTTTATGTACTGTTTTCTCTGTTTAAAGCTATTACTGAAGTATATGAGCATGGCAATCAACTTGAGACTAGAACTGTAAATTGTTTACTTTGAGAAACAGATTGGCCTGTCAATTGAAAAAAATCCTGAATTTTACATGATGAGGAAAATGTGTAAGATATTTGGAATGGCATTGAATGAGCTTACCCAATTAATTGGATATTTTTATAGTAAGGACTCCAAACATAGCTTCTTGGTGTACACGTTCTATTTGATAAGGTTCAAATCCCTGCCTAGAAAAATCTATAGCAAAGAAGAGCCAGATTAGAAAGAATGCACATGAGGTGAGATTCACCACGGTGTCTCAGGTGCATTTTGATAATATAATCTTCACTTGAGGTCTGATTTTTGACCAATAGGTCAGGAAGAGAAGTACTATTGGAGCTCAAGGCAGCTGGGGAAGGAAGGTCTGCAGGAATTCACTATGCAACACATTGTTTAAAAAGATCCCTAAGTTGTTAGCCTTAGGCATTTTGAAGATGTTCTACCCTAGGTGAGAAACGGACTCTCTTCTTTCTTTTGAAGTTGAACTCAGGGCTCCATGCTAGCAGGCATTCTTATGCCCCCAATGTTCCTCCAGAACCTTTTCCACATTGGTTATTTTTGAGATAGGGTCTCACATGATCCTCAGGCTGGTCTGGGTGAGATCCTCTGAGCTGTGTTCCACTTTGTTACTGGGATGGCAGGGGCTTGGTCATACGCAGTCACTGGGTGAGATGCAGTCTCATATGACTGGATTGGTTTCAACCCCGGATCCCCTGATATCTACCTCCCAGGCAACTCGGATGACAGGTTTGATTTAGCACACCTGAGCCAACAGAACCTTAAAATTAAGATTTTTTTTTTCAAATTACAAAAACAGAACTCAGGACAATGGCAAAGGGGGGAGATACCTTAAAATGAAAAACAAAAAACAAAAGACTTCCCTTTGGGTATATAACAGATTGTTGTAACACTCTTCAGAAAATGTGACCAATTTTTCACCCTTATTAGTTTTCAGAGGTTGCATAGCTTTGATAGTCTACCTAGACAACAAGACATACAACTACCAGTGGAAACTGGAGACCTCAAGGGTAGGCAGAGATTCCTTTTAGAACTCCAACTCATGGTTAAACAAAATGAATATCAGGAACTGGGGCTGTGTGCTGTGAGCAGGGGGTGTGGTGTCAAGGGGAGAGGGCAGAGGAATGGAGAGAGGAAGTGTGGGAGAAAGCAGTCCTAATCTTCCATATACGTGTGTGAAAATGGAAGCGGGTACATTGAGGGGATGGGTGGGGTTGGACAGATAGGGGTGAGTTAAGAGAAGGGTGACACTGATCAAGATGCATTGTGCTCAGACATGGTGAATGGAAACTCCTTTGTACGACTACTTGAAGGTAATGAAAATGAATATTTTCCTATCTGGCATTCTTTTTAGATACTTTTGTTGAACGGCCTTTCATTCATTCTGACTCTTCCTTGTTAGCTGTATTCCTTTGAGAATGGAGCTGTCTTTATTTGCATTAGCATCTCACCGTCTGGACAAGTTATCCATTTTCTCTGACTCAATTTCCTGATCAGTACAATGGTATGATTCTCATTCTCACCTGACGAACCTGCAGGAAGCTTTGAGAGGCCTGCCCACACAGAGCGGGTTCCGTGCTGGCTGTGTAACAGACAGTCACTTCGTGTACACCGGAGTTGCTACAATTCCTATCTTGTTTCCAAAGGAAGCAGAAGATCTGGCTTTTCACATCTCATGGTCTGGAGTCGTCAAGATCTGACTTTTATCCCCGGTTCACACATGCAGGAAAATTCAGATATTAAAACTCTAACCCACAAAAGATGGTGCTATGATCAGGTAGAGCATTTGGGAGGAGCTTATGTGCTGTGAAGCAGAGCATTCATGAGTACTAACGTTAGTGCTCTCATAAAAGAAGCTAGCAAAGGACCCCTCACCTACCCCACCTTATGGGTCCATCTGAAAGGAGCCAACCCTTTCAAATGGGCGCCATCTATGACCAGGCCTGGACTCAGTCCAGACACAGAGCCTCAGTCTTAAGTCTTCCCCATCTCCTGAACTCAAAGAAATACATTGCAGTTGTTTTGAGCCACAACTTGATTTTTCTCCCTATTGTTGCTATTGGAGCCAGAATAGACTACGAGGACCACTTTGCAATTCCATGACTGTGTCAAAGGCTTTGCCTCTTGGGTTAACATTTATTCATCTACGAAGTGGTGAGAATAGATACACTATTGCACCGAGTTGCTGCAATGATTGCATAGCTAATGGACTTAAGGAAGGCAGCATTGTGCTGGCCAGGCAGATAACGGATCCAGCTAGAGCAGTTACTGAGACTATTATCAACTAGATAGAGTATCTTATTGTAAATAGGTTACTATGAAAAAATTAGCCTTCTCTTTTTCTTTTCCGTTTCTGTTATAATGTTTTGAGTTAAGAGGGTTTTTTTTTTTGTTTGTTGTTTGCCTCTGCTCTCTCCCAAGAAACTTTAAAGAAACCTTTGAAACTTGCTATAGAAACCTGCTTTACATTGAAGTGGAGTGTCTCCAGATGGACTGTTAGCTACTGAAGCAAAGGTTCTGTATTTAACTTCCCACTTCGAGGCAAGCCTTCTGTTTATCAAAGTTCTTTTTCATTCCCAGGGTCTTTCAGTGCAGAAGCATTCATTACCTTGGCAAGCTAAGGAAGCAGAGACAAACTCACGAATTACCCTCAATGTATACATTTAATCAAGGGAATGACTTTTCTGGACTTCTCATTAGATTTGTCTTATAAAGAATGTTCACTTTACGTTTCATACAAAGGAGACAATTTCTTGTCAGTGGAAATGCCTTTGGTTAAGGCATGAATGTGTAAACTAAGTTTCAAGCGAGGTCAAGTTTAATGGAATTTTCTGCTCCTTTTCCTGTCATGAACAATAATCACTCATTTTTAACTTTCACATATCTAGAGTATTCTATGCAGATATGAAGCCAGACACTCAGCACTGTTGAAGATCTTAAAGTTCCTGCTCCTGATTTGACTGAGGAGAAAACTTGGTGTTCAGAAATTCTGAGAACACAAAGGCATTGCTCAAGGTCACACAGAGGCACATTGTCACCGAACCATGTAGTAGTAGGGCCTCACCATTTCCATTTCCTATTTCTAGGGAAACAAAGTCACATTCCTTTGCTCTGATCCTCCCACAGAGCACAAGCCAAACTCATAAGTATCAGACTTAAAAATAAAATCCATGGCAAGGTGCCAGTGGCTCATGCCTGTAATTCTAGCTACTCAGAAGGGTGAGATCTGAGGAGCTCAATTTGAAGGCAGCCCAGGCAGGAAGTCCATGAGACTCTTATCTCCAAATAACCACCAGAAAACCAGAAGTGGTATTGTGGCTCAAAGTAGTAGAGGGCTAGCCTTGAGTGAAAAAGGTCATAGACAGTGCCCAGAGTTCAAGCCCCATGATCAACCAAAAGGACACAAAGACTAAATGTAGAGCTCCCCTATGACCCAGCAATCCCACTTTTGGGCATTTACAAAAATGACCACAAACAAGACCACACTAATGCTACTAGTACAACCATGTTCATTACAGTATTATTTACCAGAGCTAAGATATGGAACCAACCCAGATGCCCCTCAGTAGATGAATGGATCAAGAAAATGTAGAGACACAATGTAATTCTATGCTTCCGTCAAAAAGAATGATATCACCCCATTTGTATGGGAATGGAAAGACTTGGAAAATATCATATTAAGTAAAGTAAGCCAGACCCAAAGAAACATAGATTCTGTGGTTTCTCTAATTTGTAATAATTAATATATGACAAGGATAGTCCTAGAAGAAGATCACAATAGTTCAGTATCTATGTACATACAACTATTTAAGATGATGCTAAGCAAGATGAACTCCAAGATATGGGGTTCGTTGTTATTATTGTATTTAATGTACTATATGATTTCTTTTTTCTTGTGTTGCTTTTTCCTATGGTTTATCCCCTGTTGTCACTGTATTTGATTTTGCTACTCTGGGTATTGTATATATGTTTATCAGAATTAGGGAAGGGAAGGAGAACAACAAAACGGTGAGACAAAAGACAAAGGGTGAACCAAGGCAACACTGATACTCACAAGACAATATGGAGTGGCGAATTTGTGGGGGGGGGGGGGTGGGAAAGTGTATGTAACTGTATTCCCTCTATATGTCACCTTCAAAATAAAATAAAATTTAAAAAATTGACAAGAGCATGAATCATGGAAAGAAGTAAGCACTCTGGCTCTGACTCATGAAGATAATTGTAGTCTTGATGCCCAATCATTAAGTTAGAAATTGTGTAGCGGTAAGAGTTAACATGCATACTTCTGAAACAGTATTTTATTCTTCATGGTAGGATCTAAACAGATGCACTGGCCTGTGACAAGTTTTCTTGTATAATGAACAATACTTATTCTACTCTTAACTTTCCAAAACTAACAAAAACTGACCTACTGATCAAAGTGATATAATAAAGAAATCCTTAACAAATGAATGATTAATAAAAAATCATGACTAGTTGCTGCGTTTCCATTTTTAGTTTCAATTATGATTTTACCATCACAGGGATTCACAAAACAGGTTACAATTTTTTGTTGAATGACTGAATGACCTCATACCTTCAATGAGTGGTCAAATTGTTCTTTAACTGTTTTTTGAGTAATGTATTATTTTTTTTTTCCGGTAACAAAATCCTCAAATCCAGTTTTATAGTACAGGCGATTTATTTTGTTGTTGTTTCTTGAAATGTATTTTTAATTTAATTTATTTTATTTTAGAAGACTACTTAAGAGTAGAACTTATTTTGTGACTCTGAGACACCAAAGAGATGGATGGGCAAATATTGTGTCAACTTCTACCGCAATTGGGATTTATAAGCGCGGTAGCTTTGTTCGGTGGTTCCTCAGGAAGATAGATTACTGGTGCCAGAACTGTGGTTTCCATTATGCTGATGAAATTTTTCCAAAGACATTCTGTCCCTATTGAATGAGGATGAATAGTTTGCCTATTGTAGAAAGTGTAGGCAGGCACCTGGTGCTCCTACAACAGACTTGACCTTAAAAGAGCACAGAGAGAATATAAAATTAAAATGGTGACAAAGTATTACAAGAGCTTCTTCAGAGCATATAGAGATCAGTACATTTGTTCTTAGATGCAATTTCTAAGCAATTGGCAACTCAAGAGAGTAGGATTGCCAAAAAAAAGTCTGTTGATTCTGATTGGAGGAAAGGAGAGGAAAATGAGCAGAGCATCTTGTTCACTTGCTCTTTCATCTTCATGAAGTAATGCTAAAGATGGCCTTGCCAAAGTAAAAAGGTTATCCTGAAGAAATAAAGCAGGGCAGAAACTCGATTCATGCTAGAAGTCACTTAGCCAAGTTCTGGTGTTTCCTAAGTTAAAAAACAAACTGAAAGCCGGGTGCTGGTGGCTCAGGCCTGTAAACCTAGCTACTCAGGAGGCTGAGATCTGGGAATCATAGTTTGAAGCCAGCTCAGGCAGAAAAGTCCCAGTGAGACTCTTATTAGCCACTCAAAAACCAGAAGTGGTGCTATGGCTTAAGTGGTAGAGCACTATCCTTGAGAATAAAGAGTTCCAGGGGCAGCGCCTGAGCCTGTGTTCAAACCCCACAGCTGTTCCCTCCCTCGCCCCCCCTTCCAAAAAAAAGGCAAGCTTAAAAGATTGGCTGCCCAGTGCTATGTTGCAGTAATGTCTGTTAGGACATTCTTATGCGATCTCCAACCTACCAATCATAATCTTTGAAATTCTATTTTACAGTGTTAGGGTTATTTTGTGTTTATAGAGAACCCTCATTTTTTAAAAATTAAAGTGAACTGTTAACTGGTGAAGTTTGGCATTCTGTTAATGATGGAGTAGCAGCACATTTACACTGGTATAATAATACTGTCTTCTGTACAGTCTGCACTTTGTCTTTTGAGTAAATTCAGTAGCATGCATTATTTTTAATTGTGTGCCTTTCCTCTGCTTTCTTTTGATCTGAGTCAGTTCCTTTGATTATCTTTAGTGAATACTGGTCAGAAATTTGGTTAAATGATCTGCATGTTTTGACTTTGTCTGAGGCTTATCCATGATTTTTTAAAGAGAAATAATGCGTTCATTATATTGTTCTTTTTCACAAACATCTGGTTAGTTATGTCTTTATTCCATTGTTAGTTATATGCTGGATACTTTTTTCACACTGACACTAAATTTTCATTTGTAGCTGGTATGTATGTTGGTAGGGTGTTTTTTAGACACTGTGACTATACTCTTTGATCTTTTTGTCTTAGTACTTTTAGAATTGTCTTGTAAACTTAAAAGTGGAGTTAAAAATTTTTTTTTTTGCCAGTCATGAGGCTTGAACTCAGGGACTGGGCACTGTCCCTGAGCTTCTGTTACTTAAGGCTAGCACTCTACCACTTGAGCCACAGCGCCACTTCTGGCTTTTTTCTGTGTATGTGGTACTGAGGACTCGAACCTATGGCTTCATGGATGCTAGGCAAGTCCTCTACCACTGAACCACATTCCCAGTCCTGGATTGTTTTTTTAAAGTAACTTCTCTGGCTTCTCAATTTTTACCAAAAGGAGTTCAGTACTTATATCCACACATCAATCTTCACATGGATGTTTGCAGCAACTTTACTTAGAATCACCCAAAGTTGGAAGCAACCAAGATATGTACTTTAGTAGATAAAGGAGTTGTGATATACCCAGGCAATACAACATTAGTTGATGCTAAAAAGAAATGCACCTGCACAAGGAAGATGATTCCAGGCACTTCAATAAGTGTACAATGGAATGAAATCTGAATTTCAGGGGAAGCAATTCAAAAGAAAGGGTTTTAGATGAAAACAAGGAAAACTTATTGGCTCATTTCCTTGGTATAATGATGAAGTCACTGAAAACAGTTCAATGCAGAAGACTTCTGTCATGAACATATAGAATGATGAGGAAGAGGGCCAGGGAGTAAAAATGTCAGAAGCTCCTTCCAAGCATTTGGATAGCTAGAATGCTAGGAGATGAAAGCAAAGACAGAGAAATAACTAGAATTCTTGCAACATTGTTAAGTGTGGGGTAAGAGAAAGAAGAGAAGGGAGGTGCTGGATTTTTGACCATCTACTTGTTTGGGGAAGATCAGGGCAAAACGAGCAAGCACGGAGAGTGATTTTACTGTGGTGGGATCAGCAGTCTGGGAGCTGCGGGGAATCCTGGGACCTCACCAGCTAGGAACCGTAGAGGGCATTGCAGACACCAGAAAAGTCTCAAATTAACTTGATGGAAGCCTTACTTTTTTTTTTTTTTTTTGCAAGTCAGAATCTGTGTCTTATTTTGGATGAGCACAATTTTTTTAATTGAATTAAATGCCCATTCTTGGACCCTGAGGCCAAAGGAAACAACAAATCTTGCTTTGTGTCTTCCACAGTTTGCCAAAGGGCAAACTGGTGCCCAGGGTTGAGGTTTGGAGACCCTCCCTGGCCCCAGTAACCCTCGTGTTGAGCCAGGAGAAAAAAAAAATCAATAGAGCAATCATTCTTGAGAAGATTGATTGACAATCCAGAAGACAGAACGAAGAGATACCAAAGCATCCCGGTGCATTGTATAGAAGCAGTCATCCACAACCTCGGAACTCTCCCAAATGATGCAGAGCCGGAGGAGGTCAGGCCTGTGTTTACCCATTAATGCAGTTCACTCCTCTTCATCATGATTCATTGGGCGCTCTCCTCCTAGCAAACATCTTTGGAGATTGAAATGAGCTCACTGGGAATGCTCAAATTAAGCATATTTTTTGTTACAGACTATCTATAGTAACTTAAATAGAATAACAGTTCCATGATCTTCCTGAGCTTAGGGAGGACTCCACAAGAAAGTCACACAGGTAAAGGAAATCCTCGTGACTCAGGGGCACTGGATAGGGCCTGCAGAAGGAAGTTCCTTCTCATGACTAAATTGACCACAGGCAAACCTTCTATATATTGTTTTGGTTGTTGTTGTTGTTTTGGTTTGGTTTTTGTCAAGCGAGGGGCTTGAACTCTGGCCATGGGCACCGACCCTAAGTTCTTTGGCTCAAGGTGGTAGAATGCTAGCCTTGAGCCACAGCATCACCTCTGATTTTCTTGTGGTTCATTGGAGATGAGGGTCTCATAGACTTTCCTGCATGGGCTGACTGCCAACTGGAATCCTCAAATCTTGGCCTCCAGAAGAGCTAGGATTACGGGAGTGAGCCACCAGAGCCTGGCTCATCCATTGTTCTGAGATATCCCTCTCCCTCTCTACAATTACATCATGTCACCCCTAGAGGCCCACTCTGTAAGACCTGTCCTTCTTATCTATATTATACTGGACTTCTTGACTCAAAAAACAGTTAAAAACATTTTTTTGTCCCCCTGTTGGGGTTTAAACTTAGTGACTTGCAGTCTTACTTGGGTTTATTTATTATTTAGTTATTTATTTTTCAAGGCTGGCACTCTACCACATTGGCCATGCCTCCACCTCCGGCTCTTGGTTGGTTCATCAGTGATGAGTCTCTTGGATTTGCCTGCCCAAGATGTCTCTGAACTGTGGTCTCAAATATCAGCCTCTTCAGCAGGATTACAATGATTATTTGCTTCTTTCATGTGGCAGAACTAACTGGCATTGGTGTGGCCATCTTTGAATTATGCATAAACATTGATTGTGTGCTTCCTGGGGCCCAGCGTGGGGACCCACAGAATGATCTTAGCTAGTAGGGGTTGGAGACCAGCCTGGGGGCTGGGGCCGGCAGTGGGTGGGGGACCCAAGGGGGTGAGTGAAAAGGGGTGATTACCGGCATCTGAGGAATGCAGGGTGATGGCCAAGCTTTGGTCAATTGTGACCAAGTTGCTGTTAGGTAAATGATTTGTGTGTGTTCTTTGTGAGTTTGTCATTATAATTCATATGCCCATTTGTCACTGAGCAAACTGGATGGGTTCTTACAATGTGTTCATTTTATATTTGTGTGAGGGTCATGCTCTGCATACGAAAGTATCTTTTATATCTGTTTCCATTCTTACAAGTCACTACTTCATAATCATCACTACTTTATTGTTCCTTTTCTAAAATTTATTTTAATCTTGTTAAGTTTTGAAAGGCATTGCAAGTTAAAAACCCTATTAAACGCCGTTTCCAGGTTTTCCTAGTGAAAAACAAATGCCCTCTTAGCTGTGAATATTGGAATCTTAGATGAAACTCAGGGTCCTGCATATGGGAGTCAAAATATATACATATATATTTAAAATCAGACATAGGGAAATAAAAAAACCCAATGTCTTCTCCTTTCTAGGTAGAGGGCATAGTCTCCGGCAAGTTTTCAAAGTGACAGGATTTATTTTAGGAAGTCCATTCTTCCTACTCTCATTTGTCTTCATCCTTAGTGATAACTCTTGACGATTCACTAGTGGTAATATTATAACCCGTTTCTCCATTGCTTGGTTTTAGAAGGGAATTGTTCAATCCTTTTAACATTTGTGTAAGTAGTAACATTAAACATTTGGATGGCTGTGTAGACAGGATGCAGACATTGGCTTCGATTAATTTTAATTTAGTTTAAATTTCTTTTAGATATTTAAAACATCCTTTAGACTTCTTCTTTAACTCCTTGGAAAAAAATGGAGAGTCTGTTTCATTGACCTTATCCTTTGAGATGTTCCTCTAAGGCCCTTGATGTGATTGACTTGTACTGCTGAAAAAGTTACTTTGCGGGGTTGGGAATGTGGCTTAGTGGCATAGTGCTTGCCCAGCATGCATGAAGCCCTGGATTCGATTCCTCAGTACCACATCAACAGAAAAGTTGGAAGTGGCGCTGTGGCTCAAGTGGTAGAGTGCTAGCCTTGAGCAAAAAGCAGCTCAGGGACAGTGCCCAACCCCTGAGTTCAAGTCTGAGGACTGGAAAAAAAAAGTTATTTTGCTTTCACAGAATTTGTGTGTTAGGATTTGGGCCTTTGTTAACAAGAGTGGCTTCTTCCCTTAGCATTTCAGACTTTAGTAAGGAGTATAAAAATGCTGTAAAAAACCTAACAGGAGAGAGAGTGCCTTCTTATTTAAATTCCAACTCGTTGTGACAAAATTATTCTGTCAAGTCACCCTGAACTCTGTCTGTTTCACTGATTCTCCCTGACTGTCCTTGCTTGGAAAAATGGAGAAATACTCAATGCCTTGGCATGATACAAACTGTAAAAGGTTCAACACATGTAATATTAACAAGACAGAAAGTGTCATTAAATTTTAATCTCTTTAAGAATGTATTATTTCCTGGAAAACAAGACAGCATAATGAATTTTCCTGAAAGCTCTTGTTTACTTTATTGCGTATTAGAGTAATTCTGACTAGAGCTGTTGAAGCATCATCCCCCAAGGGTTTAACACGATAAAATAATGCAGGTCACCAATACATTTGGAAAGTAGTTTTAAAAATGGAAAGTTGTTGAGATAAAGACCAGGAAGAACTATTCATAAACTCTGGATTCTAGGTGGTAATAGATCAATCACACAGAGACAGCAAGTAACACAGCTTAGTAATTATGAATAGGTATGTTGGAAATGTACAAAAAATATAAATAGTATTGAGTGCCAAGTTTCCTGGTATTGAAGCGATGAATTGTAGACAAGCAAAGAGAGGGGCTAGAATCAATCTAGCGGTCCTGACTTAGTGTGGGGATATTAGTTGGAACTTGTGTTTAGCCTAACAGGAGCATACACAGGGACTGATTCAGGCATCGTTACGGGAATGTGTATAGAAGAAGAAAGGGGTGCACCTACGTCTTCTAGCTCAGTCTGCTGAGAAGGTCTGGGAGCAGTGACAGTCCAGCTGCAGTGAAGGGAAGCGAGGTCCCGAGATCTTGACTCCTGGGTAACGTTCTTCATTAGAAAGCAACGAACGAACAAACAAAAAACTAGACTCTGCTAAGAAATGGCTGTTTCTAGAGCTGGAGCCAAGAGAAAAAAAAAACAGATGATCTGATGGAGAAGACAGGAAGCAAAGGTGTGTGTAACAGAGCACGGGAGCCAACAAGAAAAACTCCCCAAGTACAAAGCTGGAGCAATTCCATGTGGCACTAGGTTACCGCCCGGGAGACCATGACATGTCTGGGGGCCCATGCCCAATCAGCCAATGGGATTTAAAAACAGAATTAAGTTTTTCATATATTTACTGTTCAACACATCAGGTATGTGTGTGTATGTATGTATGTGTGTGTGTATGTATGTATGTATGTAGGTATGTGTCTGAAACCTAGTACTTAATTGATCACACAACAACATTTATAAGCTGCAGAATATGTTTTTGCATTTCATTTCTTGGTTCTTGCTTTTCTTCTTGGGCTCATGATCAGTTATTTTTCTAACTTCAGAATCTAAAACAGGCTTTAGTATTATTGGAGTCTTTCTAGGCTACTAAAAAGAGCAAGGAAATACCTAATTATGATAGAATGGATGGAAATAAAATATTATTATAGATATTGGACGCCATATGCAGCACCACAGGGCAGCCAATTAGCAGTGCTTTTAATGGCCTCTGTGCTCTCTGAGTGCTGGCCGCCAGATGCTTCGCTTCTGCGAAGACTCAAATCCAAAACCAGACCCGTTCCTAGCATATTCCAGAATTCCCATGGAAACGGCTCCTACCCTAGCACGTTGACCGGTCAGCATTTCTGTTCAGAGGCACTAAGTAGATTGCCTACAAGAAATTATGACTGCTATAGGTACCCTCCCCATTTCCCTCTCAATTCCTTCCTTCCCTCTTTCCTTCAATGTCTTTTTATAAAATTTCCTGAATGTATTTTTGTGCACTACCAGGTAGAAACCAGACAGATAGCATTAGGAAGCTTGGATTGATGTCATTCATGATTCTTACTGATTGGCTGTTCATCCAATCTCCATCACACATAGACACTTCTATCCATGGTTGGACAAAGGATTTTCAAGGTGCAGTTTTCTGTTATCAGTTGTATGTGTGGTTAATAGGCATCATATTTTTAAACCAATTTACATAACCAAAGGCACAAGGATCGTAGGCCAAGGCCCAACACTCATCCTTTCTCCTCAGACACGTGAGACAAAAGAGAATCTAATTAAAACCACTGTCGGGTTTTGTACACGTTAAATGGTTGAGAAACACATCACAGGTCTTTCGCTGGAGAGCTTGCCCAGACACACCCAAAAGGCTCTTTGTCCTCTGTTTCTTAAAGTATCGATTGTGTGGGAACAAGCGTATGGTTTGGACACGGTTTGTTTTTCCTTCTTGACAGCACCGAATGTACCATGCTGGTGGACAGGCAGAGCGACTGGATTTAGGTTGGGTCTGTATTTCAGCAGCCCTCAGTGGCACCTCCTTCCAACTGCTCTCATTGATGCTTCAGGAAATTGCTGCCATCACGATGAGTATTTATCTGGCATTCTGTTATTCGTCCTTCTGTTTCTTTTTTTTTTCTGCCTTGCCATATTCCCAGAGCGCTGAAGGAAGGGGATGAGAATTAGGCCACAGGGAGCCGGGCAGGCGATCTGCTTTCATCTCCCGCTTCCCTGGGTGATGATACGGCCGCCTGGGGCCCTGGGTTTTTCCCTTACAGCACCAGTGAATTGCGTGGGTTGGATATTTGGCCGAGGCTCAACACTGTGATTGTCCTGGATTCCTGCCAACACAGAAGGATCCAGGCATCAGGAAGCAGAAATATGGTTTCAGTATTACGCCCATAGGAAGACAATTCATTAACCCGGGAGCCCTTTGTGGGGTGGGGTTCTTCCTTTCTCCTTGACCTAATTTGTACCCATTCCTGCAGCTTCTTGTTCTGTGCTCTGCAATAACTCTGAAGACGCTTCTCCGGCCCTCACTGCCTGCAGGAGTCTTCCTCCACGCCAGGCTGCAAGATCTTGGCTTCAGGCTAGTGAGCTGCCCATCCTGGACCTTGCACACCTGTCTTCCTGCAGAGAGGGCTCCTGTAGCTTAGAAACTGGCATTTTTACTGAGCTCAAACTTTAGGAGGAAAAAAACCCCAAAGGTCTACGAACCCCAAATTGTAGGAATTCAAATGCTCAGAATTCTTCTGAAATACCAGAATAGATATCTCTCTTTTGGTTGGAGGGAGGCTGCAGATCCGAGGAACACAGGTAATTCTCCTATTAATTTAGTCTGATGGGTAAATTTCACATGGCAAGTGCCAGTTCCTTTTGTCCTCTGTGTTTTATGCTGAAGGCCCAGCAGATTTCTGCTTCCTCTAAAATGTTCTGTGTGATTTACAAGAAGAGAGTTTCAGAAAGGGCAGGAACAAATAGACAGTGATTTCTAGAATCACCTTGTTACTCCCTAGGGCAACCATTCCCAGGCTCATGAGCCTGCTAGGCCTTCTGAGAGGCGATTCTATCTTACAGAATCTCCAGTACAGCTGAACTGCCTGAAGAAGCATGGCCTGTAGAAGATGTAATTTTAAGGCTGTAAATTAGTTTTAACCAAGCAGGTAGAATTGCCGAACGTAGTATTCTGTTACATACTGCAGAACAAACGCTCCTGGGCTTTCTTTTTAAGCTTGGACACAGCTGCATGTAGATTGGGTGTTCCTCTGGGCAGGACCTCATCTTAACAATTACTTCCCCTTCCAATTTCACTGCAGGGAGAAATGGACCCCGAGGGACCAGTTCCAGTCCATTAGGCAGGTTAGAATCCCTCTTGTGACACCAAATCCAACTCTTCCTTTATCTACTCGGTGTGTTTTACACTACTTTTTTATACTGTTCTCGGGGCTTCAACCCAAGGCCTCGCACTTGAAGTGCCTCTGGTTCTTAGAATTGCTTTTGAGGTTTGGCAGCCAAGGTTTCCAGAACCTTTTCAGGTACTATCACTGCTGAGATCAGGTGGTCCATAGGAATGGAAGGTGATTGGCTCATTGTCTGGGATGTCCTAGAGCACCGGGCCACATCTGTGAGCCATCTGCCGGTGCTTGTGTCGAATCTTAAGGTGAAGGAGGTTGTCACAGGGTAAGACAGCGAAGATGATGCCACAGGCCTGGCCGCCCTCATGGGAACCCCTCCCTCCTGCCCCTCCCTCCTGCCCCTCCCTCCTGCCCCCTCTGACCCTAGTCATGTCCCAGTGGCTTTCCCCCCAAATACCTGTCACATGGGAGTTTGGGCTATGAAACTGGGAGGAGACACATTCACAGGGAGCCATAATACATTACATGTGGCACTGTAGGCGTGTATGACACACCTGTCAGAACTGGAAACCACAGGCAGCGCATTTCACAGATCACACTGAAGATTCAAAAGGCCCAGGAAGCGTCTGTGTGTCGTGTGGCAGAAACCATCTCATCCACACTTGATTACATTTTCCCAATCAAACAAATCTCCAAGTTTATTTTTGTTTATCTTGTTTTAAAGAGCAGTGCACGTCACTTCCCACTCACTTGATTTTCATACTTGTGACAAAAATATTCTGCTTTGGCAAGAGCAGCTGAGGGTTGAGGAAGCCTTAGTGCTGCTGGTGCCTTGCGACTGCTTCAGGAGCTTGGAGATGGAAACCACCAATCTTCCCCTTTGGATGCGTGCATCCCTAAGTGGAACGTGTTCCTTTCACCCTTTCAGGCTTGGGCTGAGTGATTTTCTGGGTTGAAGGGACACAGGGGAGAGACATCTTGCAACTTGTGAGATTCACTCCTAAAATCCCTTTAGGTTTAGGCTGGCCTCATGTGCTTTTTGCTCTAAAGCCTTACTCTGCATGGAGCCAGCATCATCCAGAATGACTTTCCATGCTATGAGGTGTTTAGCTGTCTTAGAAAGGTCAGTTAAGTTGAAATGCTATATGGAGAGAGCAAAAGGGCTGTGGAGCATTGACATATCAGACTTCAGTCCCTGCAGCGATGTGAGCGTGTTGATAAGTGTGTGGTGTAGTGATGCTCCTTCCAAATCCAGGGCTCTCAAGAATATGAGTCAATAAGTCGGGTTTATTTGGATTTTTTTTTGCTGGTTCTGGGGCTTGAACTCAGAGTCCGGGCATTGTCCTTGAACTTCTTTTTGCTCAAGGTGAGCACTCTACCACTTAAGCCACAGCATCACTTCTGTTTTTGTTTTGTTTTGTTTTTTAGTAGTTTATTGGAGAGAAGAATCTCACCAAGTTTCTTATGGTTTTGAGGCACGATCCTCAGATCTCCTGAATAGCATCCTGAGGAGCTAGGATTACAGGCATGAGCCACCAGTGCCTGGCTTCAGTAAGCTTTTAGTGTTTTTTTTGGGGGGGGGGGGTCCGGTCGTGGGGCCTGAACTCTGGGCTTGGGAGCTGGCCCTCAGCTCTTCAGCTCAAGACTAGCACTCTACCACTTGAGCCACAGTGCCACTTCCGGCTTTTTTCTTTTTGCTTATGTGATGCTGAGGAATCGAACCCAGGGCCTCAGGCATGCAAGGCAAGCGCTCTACCACTGAGCCACCTTCCCAGCCCTTCAGTAAGCTTTTAAAGACCTGAAATAGAGTATAGAATATTATGTAGAAATAAGTAATTGGACCAATGTCTATGATTTTAGTTTAGGTTTTAGAGCATAAACACTATCTCTACCTCTCCCCTTTACACAAAATCAACTCTGCTGGAACTTTCCACGCAGGAAGTCAGTATTGGAATAAAATAAGATTCAAAGAGGCATAATTCAGCCTAAACATATTCCAGGAAATAAATCTTACATTTATTGTTTTGTGGTGTCAGATGGTCACTCATGAGAAATTTGAGCAAACATGTTCTTCATGCGGAAGTCTATTCAGAATTCTAAACCCCCAAACACACCTCTGAGGGGAGGTTGGAAGCTGACAGGCTGAACGTCACATCTTTTCATTGGTGCTGGTGGAGATTGAAGTCAGACCTGCTCTTGCCAGGGCAAGTGCTCGCCCATGTGAACCACAGCTCCAGTGCTGTGCTTTCCTCACTGTTTACTCTTCGGGGAATGTCTCCTTTCCCACCTCCCCACCACCTACAGGCCTTCCTCCCTCACATGTACACTCAGAACACCTACTTGAGGAATCCCACGATTGGTGGGATCACAGGACTGTGCCACTGAGTCCAGGTTCCTCCCGTGGAGATGAGAGGCACTTAGACTTCTCCTCTAGGGCTGGCCTTAGGCCATCAGCCTCTCATATGCAGCCTCCCACATCACTTGGGATGACAGGCTCATACCATTGTGCCCAGCATAATGCGAATTCATGACAGGGCTGGTCACGAACCGCAATCATCTTCAAATCAGCCCTTAGTTGGAATTCAAGTCTTAACCATGTATTTACCTTGATGAAATTACTTAATATTTTTTACATCTTCATTTTTTGTCTCCGAAATCAAAATAATAAATCCTTAGTGTATGTCAGATATGAAATGATACACACCAAGCACCCAAATAAATAAAGCAAATGCCAGCCTCTTGGTGCTTGCTTTTTGTTGCTTAAGACATTGGTTACACTTTACTGTCGCTGTCTCATTTCTCTTATGTTTCAGTTTAAATAATATTGTCATCAGTAAGTAGATGCCTTTCAGCCCTTAAACTGTAAATTGCAGGGTATATAATTATAGAGTGTGTGTTTATGTGAATGTGTATTTACTTTGCATTTCGAAGGCTAGTCCAAACACTATACACCAAAGGCACTTGAAAATATGTGTAGAGTAAAACTATCCAGTCTCATCTCCTACAGAATTGCCTGAACAACTCACTTCCTATGGCTCTCTGCTTTCTCTTAAAAATCCACCTGCCATCTGTTGCACCCTGGGGGGAAATCACGAATTAGACAGTTCACATTATTTTAAAATTTCTTGCCAATTTACCACATGAAATTTGATTGCCTGGTCTTTCTGTGAAATAGCGAAGTGTATGTTGTTTTATTATTGCCTAAAAGATAGCCATGGAAAATACTTAGAGTGGCTAGAAGGGAGGAACTCTACCAGAGAGCAATGGCAGGTCCAGGAGGTAATTAAACTTTCATGGATGAAGGCATTGAAGGTCATTTGCAATGACCAGAAGAGAATAATAAAACCTGCTAAAATAGTTTTGAGACATGGGGAAGGAGGGAAGGGAGAGCCACAGAGGAGTTGGGACGGGCTGTACTGTATTATAACGTGAAAATGAAACAATGAAATCACCCAATAAATGTTTTTATTTTAATTTTATTGTCAAGGTGATGTACATAGGGTCGTCAGTACATTTCTTGTCCAATTTGTTAGAGCCTCCCTCATTTTTCTCCCACTTTCCCCCTGTTCAATAAAAAATTTTAAAAGATATTCTGATCTCTCTTAAAGTTTAGACCTTTGAACTCTTAATAATATTATGAGGAATATATTTGACAAGTAATGGAAAATCCCAAGGCATTCAAAAGCATGGAAAAGTGTAAGTTACAATAAGCAACACAAGAATTCCTTTCTGTAAGTCCTTATTTACATCTGCCCTCACCCTTCTCCTGGAAAGGATTGCTTTACCAGTTCTTACAGCTCAAGTTCACTCATTGCATTTAAAATGTTTTAGGCAAAGATCAAGGCATAATTTGTCCTGTGACTCATTGTTCCTCGCAGTAGAGGTAATATTTATTTATGTATTTTTTGGAGTGACCTGTGAATTACTCAGGTTTCCAGTCTAGTTGGTGAAAATGGGCATTTCTTCTTTCATCCCTGTGAAACACAGTCTTTCCATGTGTGTTCTTCCTGAGTCTCATGCTATTTTTTCAGGATCACGTGCTGATTAGTGTTCAGCTAGAGACTTGGGTACTTAGCCAGACCTTGCGTTCCTTCTCTGAGCATCATCTTTCTGACACTCTGCATGGCAAACACTAGCAATTTCGGCTTGGAGACAGCTCCTCAGCCAAGTGCTCTGTCTGCTTTCCTTCTTTGGCCACCAGAAAGGAAAATCTCTCCCTTCGGTAAATCTGACCTATCAGAGGGAATGTTTTTATTTCTCTCAATTACTGAGCCTCTCTTTGGCTGATGTTCAATATCTTGAAAAATCTTTCTATCATTTTGTTTTGCCCAATTTTTTGAGGGGTAGGTATATTTTTCTCCTTGGTAGTCCAATTTAATCAGGATACCAAAATTTGAATGCAGGCTCTTTTAATTTGCATATATTTTAATATATTATTTTTTCCCCCAATGAACAAGGAACCATTCTTAGTGAAGCATAAACTTCACATTAGTATTCTTTCAATCTTTACTATCCATTTACTTACATAAATCCCACTGGCTAAGAGGCAATTAGACAGCAGATGGTTGAGTTCAGATCAATTAAATAGAATGGTATGTGCCTTGAATTGGTAGTATTCAAGTGTGTGTTCACAAAACAGGATTCTTTGAATGCCAGCCTTATGGGCTTGATGCCCCTCAGGGAAGTTCAGCTTAGGCTCATGTTTAACACTTATGAACACAGTTCATCCTATCTTGCTTACTTATACGGAAATGGCTAGAGAGTAACAAAGAATATATGGTGTTATTTAGTATTTATCTTACCAAGTACTTTTTTTGGTGGTGGGGGGATCATTTGTGGAGTTTGAACTCTGGGCCTGGGTGCTGTCCCTGAGCAATTCAGTTCAAGGTGAGCACTCTACTACTTGAGCCACAGTGCCATTTCTGGTTTTCTGGTGGTTGATTGGAGATAAGAGTCTCGTGGAGTTTCCTGCCCAGGCTGGTTTTGAACCATGATTCTCGGATCTCAGCCTCCTGAGTAGCTAGGATGACAGGCGTGAGCCATCAGTGCCTGGCATTTATCAAGTACTTTTTAATGATCATTTTTATGTACTAAAAATTTAAAACATTAAGAATATTTTATATTTCCTTTCTTAGTAATGTTGAATTGTACATAATTCTATATTAATTATCTTCACCATAGTGTGCAATTCACATTTGAAAAGGAATCCCCTGTTCTTCCTCCCTGAGGGTTTTGTTGTTGTTATTGTTGTTGTTGGGGGGTGGGGTCCAGTCGTGGGGCCTGAACTCTGGGCCTGGGCGCTGTCCCTCAGCTCTTCAGCTCAAGGCTAGCGCTCTACCACTTGAGCCACAGCGCCACTTGCGGCTTTTTTCTTTTTGCTTATGTGGTGCTGAGGAATCGAACCCAGGGCCTCATGCATGCAAGGCAAGCGCTCTACCACTGAGCCACCTTCCCAGGCCTGGGTTTGTTTTTTTTTTTAAATCACCTTTCCCACCATCTTCCCATTCCTTGCAAACCTCGGCCTCTGTAACTACCATTTGGTTCTCTTCTCCTTTTCTGCTTCTATGCTTTTCAGTTGTTTTAGGTTCCCCAGGGATGACAGTACTCAGTATTTTTCATTTTGTGTCAGACTTGTTTTATTTAGCACAATGTTCTCTAATTCTATGCACGGTGCTATGACAGAACTTCCTTTTATTTCTTTTAATTCCCCGGTGCATCACACAGTACCACATTGCTTCCTGTCCACTTGTACATGTCAAGGTTGACTTCATTCCTTGGCTGTAGTTCATAGACTACGGTAAGCATTTACTCACACATTGGCTACAAATACTCAGCCATGGATGGCTGGATCTGTGGTGATTCTACGTCCAGGCTTTTAAGGAGTCTCCACGTAACTTCCTACGTGAGGGAGCAGGTAGCAGTCCTGGGTCTGAGTGGGAGGAGGGCTGGAGTGAGATGATGCCTCGGTATTCAAAGGGCCGTGAACTATGATTTGAAGAGAGGAAGCATGGTCACTACGCTGCCGAGGACTCTAAAGCAGGAATGGTGCGCCCAGCCCTGGCGAGCGGAGGGCTGAGGCTGGACAGGTAGAAGATTCCAGGATACTGGCTGTCTCCTCTACACGCCAGGAGCCAGACAGAGTGGACAGCAGCAGGGGACCACTTACATTTGATTCTGCGATTACTCTTTTCCCCTGAGACTTTCCGGAAAATACTATTTCTTGACAAGAAAAATGGCCTGAATGGAAGTAAGAGATAAAAAAAGATCCATAAGAGAGAAAAGCCAGGCACTGCTTCTAAATTCCGCCATGGTTTCACAGAAATATAGACCTTAAAACTACTTGACACTTGAAAGTACTTTCTCAACTTTCGGAGCAGAAACTGGGGGTTCGCTGGCTACCGTGGCTTGCTGAGTTGCATATCCATAAGAGACAGAGCCTTTATATCAGTTTATGTCTGCACATGCACAACCATGCATGCGTGCACCTTCCACAGACATAGGTGTGAATTCAAATGTGAAACTCTGCAAAGAGGCAATGGTGTGTCAAAATATGTGCTTAGAAAGCTTTTGCACGTCAGCAGAAGGAAACACGGGCCGCAGCTCAGAGACCAGAATGTAAAAAGAGCTCACGAAACTAAACTCAAGAAGAAAAAATAACCCAGTTAACAAAATGGGCACTTGAACAGTGAAAGAATTACAAATGGCCAATAACCACGTGAAGACATGTTCAGTATCCTCAGCCATAAAGGAAATGCAAGTCAAATCGGCACTGAGATTCTCTGGCACCTTAGTCTCAAGGCCATCATCAAGAGTACAAATATTATTAGTAAACGCTGGCAAGGTATGAGGAGAAAGGACCCTTATAAACTGTGTGTGTGTGTGTGTGTGTGTGTGTGTGTGTGTGTGTGTGTGTGTGCAGAATGTAAATTAATCCAGTCACATGGAAATCAATATAAATGTTACTCAAAAAAAACCCTGAAAAATAGAACTACCAAATGAACACCACTATACCTTATTGAAAATTAACTTATTAAAATATAATGTTTTTAATTCCTAAGTAAAAATCTTAAAGAGAAGCTTAGTGGTATTAGCTAAATAGCTTAAATCCATTGAATTGATAAGTAACAATTGTATATGTTTATGGGGTGTAATATGATGCAAAAAATACAAATTCAAGGGAAATCAAAATTTTATTCTCAGGCTTGAACTAAATGAGTATGTACACAATTACTTCTTTCTTTTCTCTTTATATGTTAATTGTTATTATTACCTCTATCATAAGTTACTGCTTCAGACAATCCTCTCCTCTGGCTGTTCTCCTAGATGATGATGTAGCTTCACTTTTACGTTTGAGATGAGACTTCCTCAATCACCAAGGTAATAGCTTCCATTGGCAAGTAGTACTCAGATGAATTTCCATTTGCTCAAAGTGGCCCAGTTCACGTGGGATCAATCGCAAGGCACACTCTGACAACAAAACTGAAGAACCAGCCCAGAATCTCCTCATGAGAACTGTGATTTATCAACTGTGATTCACCAGTACACACAGAACTCATGGAAAGGCCTGGATATATTGACAGCCTTTTCTTTGAAGTTGCTGTTGAGTCTTCCTAGTAAATTGACACCTAGGTTTAGAGCTCCTATTATTATTATTATTTAATCTTGAAAAAAATCTGTGAAGTTACATTATGCTGAGTAATGTTAATAATAAATGCAAATTTTATTTATGCACTTTTGTCCCTCATTGCTCTGTGCATTCCCCAGATCTTTTTGATCATCAAGATCAGAGATTTTCTTTTAATTATACTGTATTTGATCCACCGTCTTATGAACTGACCTGCACTTGCAGCTTTCCTTGGATGTATGAGCCCTGCAAAGGGAACACCTCCCTTGGGCTCTGCTGCTTCTGGCGGGGTGGGGGAGAAGGAAGAGGAAGGGAGAGAGAGAGAGAGAGAGAGAGAGAGAGAGAGAGAGAGAGAGAGAGAGAGAGAGAGAGAGAGAGAGAGGAGGGTTTAGTTGTAATGTGGCTGGCTATTACACAGAATGTATCATATTTCCACAGTGCTTTTAGACAGCAAGTATGAATCTGAAAATAAGAATTTTGCCATGGTAGGCTCTTAAATTTTTCCCCATTGTGGTACAACACACATAACATAAAATTTACTGTCTTAACCATTTTAAGTGAAGACTCCAGTAGCGTTCAATCTATTCATACGGTTGCACAGTCCACCTGAGAGATGTTTCATCCTACAAAATGGTGACTGTGTACTTATCAAATAACTGCCCATTCCCCATGGTGCCAAGGCCTGGCACCCATCATTCCACTTTATGCGCGCATGAATTTCCTCTCGAGACAGCTCACATCAGTGAACTCATATATATTATTTGTCTTTTTTGTGATAGGGTTATTTCGGTTGAAATAATATCTTCCAGGTTCACTCCAGTTGGAGGCAAGCATCAGTATCTCCTTCCTTCTTAAGGATGAATGACACTCCATTCTGAGTGTGTGTCTAGCATAGCCATTCATCCATCAACAAGCACTCCGTCCTTCACTTTGATGAACAAGCAATGCTGCTGCAAACACTGTTTGAAGCTCTCTTTTATAAATACATTCTGATCCTTTTAAATGGCTTTTTCCTCTCTTTAACATATTAAATTGAGTTCTGAGTTCTTCAATCATCAGGTAGCAGCTACTATTGTCAGGTAATTAAGGAATCTGCTGGGGTTCCCAGGGAAATAGACATGGGTCACAGGTCAACTGTTCTTGCCTTTTTTATTTTCTTTCTTTTTGTCTCCTGAGCTAAAATATTCCTTTTGCTGAAATATTTGGTAGAGATGGTTGAAAATATGTGAGTTAACTCTAGGAAATGTGTGTGTGTGTGTGTGTGTGTGTGTGTGTGTGTGTGTGTATGTGAGCATGCACATGTAGAGTGGGTCTCAATATTATGCACAGGTTTGTTTCAAATGTCCCAGCTCCATCATTTCTCTGATCTCTGCCTTCTGATTAGCTGGAACTCTGGGCATGCATCATGCTTGGCTTAGCAATGTTTTCATCAGAAATGGATGAGTCTCAAATATCAGGCTAGTGATTTGAAAACTATAATTTTTATATGCCCATCAGTTGTTAATCTTTTTCATGATGGATCTGGTAATAGGTTGACTATATATTTGTTAAAAACAGGCAATTTTTCATCTTACCACAAATGGCAGATGTTTGTAGATTAAACTTCCCCAATTCTGAAAATAACATTGTCATGAAACTATTTCCCATCTCTCCATATTTTTCTTAACAATAAATTAAAAATAAAAGTTGGTTATTAGGCAGATATCATCGAAATATGTTTGGTTATTTAGGGTCCTATAATGTCACAAAAAGTAACAGCTGAATGACAGTTGTCTAAAATAGATTGTGCTCTGCAGATGGCTATTAATATTTTGTAAAAATATTACATGTTTGGCTCAAAAATTAGTAAATGTTACATGCCAGGATTCTTGGGGCAAATGGCTTCTTTTGCTTCCTGAAAATCATCATAGGTCTTTAAGAATACCTCTGTGTGTTTTTCAGGTAGAACAGAAAGTACAACGTGGCAAAGTCTTTGAATTGACCTCAGATTCTCTTTTCTTTTTATGCCTCATTTCCTTTTTCTCTTCATTTATTTTTTCTTCCTCCATTTTTCTTCCTCCATTTTTCTTCCTTTCCCTCCACATTTTTACTTTTCCTCTTTCTTTTCTGCCTATGGTGGACAGAAAATCAATAAAGCAGGTTTAATATTTCCTGAGATGTTGATGAAGTAGGGTGATAAGACTCTGAATTAGAAATAGTGATCAAAGTAGATTGAAGTTGGGTTGACTTCTGAGGTCAGTTTATTATCTTATAGCAGAGGTGGTTTCAGTAAGCAACCAAGTGAGGAGCACCATGCCCCGCACACCAGCCTTGTGCTGCTGCATCTTAACATGATTGTTAAGAGTCAAAGGGCTGAACACGCAGCCATTCATGTCATTTGCAGAAAAGAAAATTAGTTTCCAATTAGCACTTGTTTAATTTGCTTATCGGTTTCACAAATTTAAAAGGGCGACAGTAATGGAAAATAAGTCAACTGACCAAAGTGACAACTGTAAATGCCTCTTTTTTCTTTTTCTTTGCCAGTCGTGGTGTCTGAACTCTGGGCCTGGGCGCTGTCTCTCAGCTCTTCAGCTCAAGGCTAGCGCTCCACCACTGTCGGGTCTCTGCCCATCCTAGGAAACCAGGTCGAGGAAAGGTAAGTGCAGCTGCTTCCCATTCCCCAGCCTCCCTTAGCCCAGGCACAATCAGACACAGCGGGAGTCAAGTCAAGCAGGAACTCATTTATTACCGCACAGCAAGCACTTTCTAAAGCAAAAGACCACGTGGGAGGGGAGGAAATGGAACCAGCCAATCACTGTAAAGGTCATACCCTATTATGCACCTGAGCTTCCACTAGCTGTTAACGCACTGAATGTAAACAAATTGGGCTCTGCCCACTCAACTTCCTCTCAGTGCCATCTTTGCTGCCTGTGTGCCCCACACACCACTTGAGCCACTGCGCCACTTCCTGCTCTTTCTGCTTATGTGCTACAGAGGAATCGAACTCAGGGCCTCAGGCATGCAAGGCACTGAGCCACCTTCCTAACCCATAAATGCCTCTTTTTGAGCCTACTTTTGTGCTGATGTATTGTTCTGATATGTGCAAACATTGTCACATCCAAAGCAGAATAAACCTATCTACCTCCTTAAACAGCTACCATTTCTTTGTGGTAAAAAAACAACAACAACAAAAAAAACAACCACGCAAACATCCTTTCTTCTAGCTCCACCTGCTTCTCTCTAGAGGATCCAGGATGGCCTCCAGCTAACATTCCAGCAGTCTTGAAGAAAACACGTCTGATTTTCTCCAGCCCAGGACATCAGGAGAAATCCCCAACTTGGACCAATGTGGTATGCACCCCCTTAAGGCTTTCTGTAAGTCATCCAACACGGAATTTTCCCCCTGGAGATCCAGCTAAGGGGATTGATGCCATTTGTATTGTGCCAAAAATATCCTCCCAATTAAAAAAAAAGTCACGTGGGCTGGGACGTGGCTCAGTAGCAAAGCGCTTGCCTAGCAAGTGCCCTGTCCTGGGTTTGGTCTCCAGTACCAAAAAAGAAAAGACCAAAAAAAAAAAAAAAGGTCATGCTTTTTGCCGTTTTCCAACCTCATTATGAATGTGGGTCCCTGAATATCTCTTCCAATGGTGACAAATATGATAGTAATCATAAAGATTAATTACTTAAGATCTGATTATTTCTTAAAAGTGGGATGAAATTAGCCCCCTGTTCTGAAGAGATTGTGAAACATTTGTGGGTAGAAAACGTCTAGGATGACAGCTCTGTTACAGCAGCTATAAATCCTGAAGAAAACATCACCAAGTGATAAACTAATTTTGGTGGGTTGTTGTCCTACGAAGATATTAATCAGAACTCGTAAACCCCATTGTTGGCTATGAAAGAGAGTTGGAAATGTGTTTTGCTGTGAGTTGCTGAGGAAATATAAAAGCATATTATGATTTTGCTTTCTGTTTATTGGAAGCATTCTGGGAGCTGTAAATTTCATTAGCAGGCTGACTGGATTTAAAGCAACTGGCAGCCACACACCATCCTTCACCAACTGCAATTTCAAAAAGCTCCACTTCCACCTGGGGGCTGAGCCTGAGGACGGATTCCCCACGGGAGGGGAAGGACCCACCCTGGCAGGTCTCTTCCATGGTGAGTCCCTGCATTTCACTATGGTGGATCAGCATGGGAAGTTGGCAGCTACAGTGAGCGTATCTACAGACCCGTGCTGGGCCAAGTGACTTTATGACAGAGCCCTGGGACCTGCAGCAGCTTCAGTTTGGAGCAGGATAAGTGTTTCCAACCGGCGAACGTTCCCTGCACTTTCCAGTTCCCTGGGCACGTTTCCTGTGCAGTCTGCCTTCTTAGCAGATGCTTCCACAATGCTCTTCAGCTGAACCCCCAAACAACACAACAGTGGATAGGAGGTTCACTAGAGTAAGATGCATCACAGGATCAAAGCCACAGGACATGTTCTGCCCTGCACGGCCCCCCAGGGGCAGGCCCACCTTCCTTGGGGCAGTGGGGAGAGGCGGGGAACTAGCATAGAGGTCCTTAGGTCACTGGGGGAGCTGGCCGTCCTTGAAAGGGATTAAGGGGTTCTCTCGGAACCCCTGTACTCTCAGGAAGGCAAGTCCTTACAAGAATCACACTGATCCTAATGTGCCTTCCTCTCTGGCTTCCTTTTTTAAAAAACGTGATCTCTGCCGGTGCTGGTGGCTCAGGCCTGTCATCCTAGCTGCTCAGGAGGCTGAGATCTGAGGATCGTAGTTCAAGGCCAGAGTGCTCTAGGGCGATCGTGACTTCTTGTCAGGCCAGGGCAGCCCCTGTCTGCACGGCCTGGACCCCATTTATTTCCCCGGGATCCCGCAGGGCTCCTTCCCCAAAGTCACAGCATGTAAACCCCAGCCCAAAGCAGCAGTCCATGGAGCCTGAGGGTCCTACCGGCTGGGGGGGAAACAGGTGTTTCCCAAGCCTGCCATCCTCAGCCCCGCGCCTCCTGCTTCCCAGCCCAACCGAGCCACCCAAGGACTCGCACCGCAATTTCACTTCTGTCCAAAGGACCAGGCAGACCTTCTCCCATCAGAGTCGGTAATGGAGGCAGAGCACACAGCTCCCACCACATCTCATTAGCCTTGCCTGGCACTCCCCCGTGTGTGTGTGTGTGTGTGTGTGTGTGTGTGTGTGTGTGCGTGTGTGATACATACTTGTGTAAGAGAGAGAAAGTGGAGGGAGGGAGCAAGATCTGAGAAATCCTATTAAAGGCACAATTGTCTTATCTAGCACATTTACTGCAATTGCTGGCATAAA
Organism: Dipodomys spectabilis; assembly: GCF_019054845.1. NCBI lineage: Eukaryota > Metazoa > Chordata > Mammalia > Rodentia > Heteromyidae > Dipodomys > Dipodomys spectabilis. The sequence goes on along the minus strand of NW_024871346.1, from coordinate 3,012,406 downwards.
TTAATTTAATTTTGACATGTTCATTTTGCAATGTGAGTCTCAAATTGATTCTTCTGGCATGCCTTTAAGAACCGGCTGGAGGTTATTATCGTATTTTTTCTCGCTGCTGTGTCTGAAGATTTCCATCCTTTCCTTCATTGGATGGAAGTAAGGCTCTAGGATGGATTTAGCTGCAAGTGTCTTCTTTCCTTTCTGAAACAAACAAACACACTTAACAAGCTGAATGGGAACCCCTTTGTACTTACAGATAATAAAAATATAATTTAAAAATAATTAAAAAATCAACAAGGAGAAAATTAGAGCTGGAATTACCAGGAAGGATGTGAGCAATGGGAATGAATTGGGGGAGTTGGAGTACTTGAGACTTTATAAGCACCTACAAGTGCAAATTAGTCATTACATTTTACTGCATTAACTTATCTTTGGATGTCCATAGGCATTTTCGCTTTTTTATTTCAGAGATCCTTTCTGCAGTCATTATTTTTCTTATGGTATTAGAATTCGAATACATGTCTGTTAAGCAGAAGCTCTACTATATGACCCTGCCTCCAACCATATGTTTGCTTTAGTTATATTTTTTTCATGGAGACAGCCTAGGACTACGATGCTCTTACTTTTGCCTCCTGTGTAGCTGAACGTACCTGCATCCCCCATCCCCCATGCCTAGTTTGTTTTGTTGAATTGAGAGTTTCCCTAAGTTTTTGCCTGGGCTGACTTCTGTCGCGATCCTTCTGCCTCTCCAGTAGCTGTGATTACAAGCCGTCCGCCATCATGCCCAATGGTAGAAATTCTTGTGCAGGCATAGAAATTCTTTTATTTTCTCATACCAGAATTTGAGCTTAAGCTCTTACATCTTATCATTGACCTATGCCTCCAGCTCTGTTTATTTTGCTGGTTATTTTGATGGAGTCTAATGAACTTTTCTCTCCAAGCTGGATTTGAATCACAATCCTCCAGACCTCAGCCTTCTGTATAGCTAGGATTACAGGCATAAAACTCTTGAATCCTAGCCATGTTCCTTTCTTAAAACTATTGCAACATTGTTCATTGTTCTATTTTTATATATCGCTTGTAGTTATCGACTTAAGTGTTTCAAACGGAATACGCATAGATTCACAGTGCAAAATATTTGGAGTGTAGCCTTTGAGCTCATAGTCTCAATGAAAGCTTTGTTCACAAAAAGAATCTCACTGAACACCAAACCCAAGTTATTATTGTACTTCACTTCTGATTTACTCTTTGTCTCCATGGTGTGTCTTTTTCTGTTCTGTCACTTGTTCATCTACTTGCTCTTGAAACACAGGGTGATCTGTGATCTAGCTATACCCCAGATTTGTTTAGTATGAGGCTAAACTCATGATCCCTTGTTCCCTGAGTACATCTGATTTCAGCTACTTGAGTTTCCTACAAGCTCGTCCAAGTATTTGTTAGATGTGGTAGGGTAGGAGAATTTTATAATTTCTACTCAATCTTAGTATGGGAAATGCAAAGCTCATGTAGTGATTTATAAATTTGTAGGCTCAGGAAGAGTACACTTTCAACATAAGTAAAAAAAATAAACTATTGCCAGGCGTAACTAAATTCTACTCTTTGTAGGATATTTATGTTGTGTTAAAGATTTGGGGAGATAAATTTCAGTACGATTAGAAGGTTCTTACCAAACCTAAAGTATAATCTTTTTTTTAAAAAAGGAATTTTTCAGAATTTGCAAAACTGAAGAATAAATAAATAAATAAATCAGACCTTATAAACCCAATTCCTCACTTGTGGCCAATCACTGCCAGATGGAAGCATCCATCTGCCGTGCCCTCTTGAGTGCTAGACAGACACAATTATGGTTGAAGCACAGGCTCAGAAAATTTTGATATCAAAAGGAAGACTTTGAGAAGCAATTGCTCTGAACTCATCCTGAGCAAACAAGCTGTGATGATGTTTTATCTCGCTAAGTGCACTTCATACATTTTCCAGGTCAGGATGCGAACCTTGAGCAGATGTCAGCATCTCTCAGAAGGTTCCTGATTTTATTTTCTCTTTGGCATTTGCAAAATTCAAAACCGATCTACAAATGCCTCATGAAAATGACCGGAGTGAGCTTGAATTATTCCCATAAACTAGAGCAATGAATGGTAAATATTAAGAGGGTTAGTAGTTTCATATTAAGAATTGGTTTTGAAAGCGTGGAGGGAACGATGTTGACCTTTGGTCAAAGTGCCTTGTGAATGGAATATCACAAGGAAACCACTTTGTAAAATTAATATACACTAGCAAACAGGGAAATCAGTTTTAGGATTATGTACTTATTATACATAGATTTGTAACTTGCGATTGCTCCCCCCAAATTTCCTTCTAGAATCTTTCATACTGACTTCCGTAGTGGTTGCATTCATTTTCATTCCCATGGACCATGTATTGGGATCCTCCCAATTCCTCCTTTCCTCCCTCACTCATTGCTGTTCCCGTTCTGACTGAAGTGAGCTCTGTGATCCATTTTCTCTCTGGCTACTTTCATGTTAAGCATTTCCTCACATATTTATTGGCCATTTGTACTTCTTCTGAGAAGGCTGTTTAGCTCATTAGCTCATGAAAACAAAAGCGCTATACATTCTCAGGAGCTAAGTTGGGCAGAGACCATTTCTCCTCAGTCCCGCAGAAGGTGACATGGCATCGGAAGTGTACCGTGCTATCCGACACTCCTTCCCTTTAGAATACAAATTATCACTGTTCTTTCTAGCCACAGCAGCAGCAGCTACAACAACAGAACAGCCCCCAAAGAATCATATTCTAAATTCTTGACCATACCTTTCAGTTCTAGGAGCTGTAGTCTGACTTCTTTGGCCCTGAGGTTCCTTCTGCTAAGTAGAAAGATGACCCCCCCCCCCCAAGGCTTAATTAGGCCTAGAAGCCCACTGCACAGCTGTACCAAGCCAAGGGGCTTGGCTGCCACTCTGCATGCTGTCTCCACTCTCCTCGGCCTCCAGACTCCACCAGCTCTCAGTCCATCTGTAGTGTGGCAGCAAGATTAGCTTAATCAACTCCAATTCCTGTGAACGTTTTGCATTAAATTCTGGGCATTATTCTTACTCTGGGGAGCCAAGCTTTCTGTGTGGCATAAAAGGATTGGGACACTGAGAGGGAAGGCCTTTTAAATTAATCCATTCCATTTTTTCCTCAAGAGTCACTGACTGTTTACTTTCTCCATTTAAGGTCAACCTCCTATGTTTTCTACATCAACTGAAAAAGAACTCTGCAGGAGTAAAGATGTGCAATAAATCCAGAACTGAACAGCAGCATGAAAAAAGAAAAAGTATCATCCAAGCTAATGAATGAAACAATGAAAAGGATCTCAGTCTACTCTGGAATACCCCTGAAAGATTTTGAGACTCAAATATCATCGAGAACAAATGCTTTAGAGAACCAGAGGAGGAAAGGCGTCGACTGCAGGGCACACGTGCAGTCTGCAGCGGCTTCAATCCATCCTGGAGGGGAGAGCCAGGATGGGGCTGAGACTTACAACACAGAAGAGAAGCCAGGGAGGGGTTGGGCAAGGGGTGCCCCTCAAAGGCAGACACCCCCTCCATCACCATCCTCCAACCAGGCGCTACCTTCTACAGTTCCATCATTTCCCAAGAGTTCATTCACAGTTTGAATCCATCAATAGAAGAAACCACTGAGTGGTTTTAAACCATTTATCTGATTGATCTAATTGATTAACTATTGGTCTAATTGTCTCTGAAAATGCCCCCACAGACACAACCCAGAAATGCCTTTTGCCTAGTTTCCTATGCTCCTCCCAGTTCAGTTGACAATCAAAATCATATCTTTGTGATTCAAGGACTAGAGTTTCCAGTATCCCCTGCATGAGTCCTGCTTTTGAACACAGCCCTCCCAATTTGATCACATGATCACCATGTGGACACCAATTTGGATCATGTGAACACCGCATTTGATCACATGGACACTGCAGCTTGATCACATGGACACCACGTGGACACCGCCGTTTGATCATGTGATCACCACGTGGACACCACCATTTGATCACATGATCACCATGTGGAAACCATATTTTGATCAAGTAATTACCACATGGAAACTGCAATTTGAACACCTGATTACCATGTGGATCCCACAGTTGGATCACATGATCACCACGTGGACACCGCAGTTTGATCCCGTGATCACCACGTGGACACCGCAGTTTGATCCCGTGACCACCACGTGGACACCGCAGTTTGATCACGTGGAATTAGAGGGGACTCTGTATTTGGAATTGATTCTGAGAGTACCTGAGTCCTTATTAAACCAGCCCCATCGTGTGTGTGTGTGTGTGTGTGTGTGTGTGTGTGTGTGTGTGTGTGTGTCACAAACACAGCACTTTACCATATCTATGTTACATAGATAAGATTCCCAGTTCACTGAAATATCTACCTCTCTCCAGTGCTCGTTGTCAGTCTGCTGTTGGGATATTTACTCACTCATTTTGATTTGAACTGGTGATATTTAAAGTATGAGAGTGACAATGGCATTTCCTAGGCAAAGACACCAGGTCAAGAGACAAATAATTCAGAACTGACTAGGTGTTTGTTATTGTCTGGCTTTAGCTGAGCTGTAGCTTTGGGCATAGACATGCTACCAGCAGAAAATGACACATTAAACAGGAGAAATGATGGAGGGTAAGTACGCACAATGTATCTCAAGACAGAATATTTTCATTTAGGGTTCCTTGGAATGACATCTTTGGAAAAATGGTGTCTCATTTTCCTCTTGGTGGAAAATAGTAGGAAAAGTCAACCGTTTAAATATTGTAGTAACTCCTCATTAAGAAAGAGAGTCCCCTAAACATTCATGAAAATACTTATGACAAAGTTCAGATACTTGAATTTCAAGAGAGGGCTCAGGGCCAGAATTCGTTGCACCGTGTTAGTTATCTATTACTGCATGAGGGCTTAAAGCAGTGTACATTTATTTTCTCACAGTTAGTGTGGGCCAGGAGTCCAAGAAGCTGACTCATCTCTCCTGTGTCTCTTCTAAAGCTATGGCTGCAGTCCCAAGTAAGGGTAGACAGAAAGAATCTGCATCTCTGGTTCTGAGGTTGATGACAGCATTGGGCTCTCTTCAGGCTGTTGAAGCCTTCAGAATTTCCCCAGCCACTCTACAGGCCCGTCCCTCTGTTCACTGCCAATTTGCCTTTCCATAGAGCAGCTTGCTTTATCCCATCCAGCAAGCAGGGAGACTCTGCTAGCATGGGGAAAGTATAACTGTGCAACCTAGGTGAAGAAATGATATTTTATCCCCAGTCCGTATTCTACAGGCTATAAAGGTATCTGTGATGTCCATACTGCAGTCTCCAAGCCTCTCAGAACAGCAAAAGAAGCAAATTCTATCCAAACTCTGTATGCACAAAACTCCTCTCCCTCTTGCCGTATTCAATATCCTCTTTGACCGTGGCGTCTCTGCGCTATTGGTTTGACCCTATTACTGAGGTGACAACGCTGGCAAGGTTAAGTAATTTGGATAATCCCTCAGATCCAGTAAAATTTTAGAAGTCCCCACTTCTAGGAGATTTCTGAGGAAGAGAAAAATTGATTTGAGGCTGACACAAAACCCTGCTGGGGCAGAGGAGGCATTGAAAACACAGGCACCTCCAGCCCGATTCGCACATAATCTGAGAGAAGAGACAGCAAAGATGCTGTCTAATAAGACTCACCTTCTGAACCATCTACCCTAATATACAAAATGAATGGGGGTGAGAGGGGGATTCTTTAGAGAAAGATCATGCTTCTAACATTTTTATTATTGCTATGTACTAATCCTACGGCAATAATATCTGTGAGGTATCCTTTCGTGTATCCATTGCAGTTGGTGTGTTAATAATTTTCCTAGGGAATAAAAATAAAATTGTACTGTAAAATTATGTATTAATGAACAATTTTTAGGTAAGGATAAGGAGTTCCAGCACCAGGATCCATAATTCATATTATCTGCTCCGCTCACACGTCCCCTTTTATACTTGGTATAAACACACTTCTACTCACAAGGAGCTGTACGGAATTACCACATACCAATGCCCTACTGTCTCTGTTTGTGTTGGGGCAGATTCCCGGTCACCTCATTCCACATGCCCCCCATTTCCCCTGGAACACTTCTACCAGATAATACAATGTCCTTGCTCAACTTCTGGGAAAGATAACCTGTGTATCCAAAGTTATTCACATGCCAGTATTTATCGTAGCACTATTCTGAATAGCTAACAGGCAATCTAGGGGCCTTGCAATGCATGAATGGATAACAGAAATATGGGTTATACACAGAATGGACCATTAGAAGCTCATAAAGAAGAATGGAATTCTGTCATTTGTGGACAAATAGAAGGCTTTGTGCTGAGAGAGGTGAGTCAGATCTGGAAAGGTCAACACGTTCTCTCTAGTAAGTAGCAGACTAAAAAAAACTAAGTCAACCTGGAGGCAGGACAGGGAGTGTGAAGGTTAGGAAGGGGGCGGGCTGAGTGAGGGGAGGCTGGGCCTGATTGGTGCATGTGGTGTGCATGGGCTGAAATGTCAAACAACCCATAAACACAGTCATTAAAACAAAGAAGAGCTAGGCTCAGAGATGTCTTGAGTCTAATGGCATTATTTTGCAAATGATAGCCCAGATGACATTCATTAGCTAGAGGAAAGTGGCTATCTAAGAAAATGTGTGACAGAGGAGGGAACTGGCGGAAATAAAATGACTGAGAGTGAAGCCACAACCATGGCCAACATGATACTAGAGCTACACGGCCCTGCCAGAGGAAGAGGTCTTGCTCCAGTTAATTTCCTAGGTGGACCACAAAACCACATGGCTTCCTTCTGTTTCAACAATGAAAGAAACAATGTTATACACAAAGTAGAATAGACTATTCATTAGTCCAAGATGCCTTTCTGGCTAAAGCTGGATAGCCGGGTTATATTGATGCCTAGTAATACTTTTTGAAACCAAGAAAAATCACCTTAAAAAAAAAAACGATTTTAGCTGGGTGCTGGTGGTCCATGCCTGTAATCCCCGCTTCTCAGGAGGCTGAGATCTGAGGATTGTGGTTCGAAACCAGCCTGGGCAGAAGAGTCCCTATGAGACTCTTACCTCCAATTAGTCAGTCAAAAAAAAAAAACCCAGAAGTGGAGCTGTGGCTCAATGGTAGAGCACTAGCCTTGAGCACAAAGAGGCTCAGGGACAGCACCCAGGCCCCCAGTTCAAGGCCCAGAACTGAGTAAAAACAAAAACATCAAAAAACCAGGTTTTTAAAGTTAATTATTTCAAACTACAACTCTGCTGCTAAGTAACATACAAAAATAGAAGAGTGCAAATATGCAAACGTTAGCTTCCAAAGACAAACTACTTCAGAAAGAGAATTCTGACCTGAAAGCATCAGTATTAATCTAATTCCTACATTGTGTCTACGGTTGGCCTCTAAGATCATATTAACAGGCGACTCTCTCTTCCTGGTAGTTTATTTGAGAATTCTTCATGGATGAGGATCGGCAATTCTCTTCTGACTCACACACATGGAAGTGGAGTTTTGCACTCCACTCCCTGTTGGGTGCTATTCAGTACTATGAAAGGGTACCCATGTGTCAGGCTAACAATTGAACCAACCTGCCCTCCACTCTAGAAAGCTGTTCTGAGCATAAAACCTTGTATTATATTGGCCTGCTGGACTCTGTTTGGAAAAGTCTTGATTTGCAAGACAGTTTTTTTAATTTAATTTTTTAAATGGTTATTATAAAGGTGATGTGCAGAGGCGTTGCGGTTACATAAGTCAGATAGTGAGTACATTTCTTTTGTGGACAATGTCACCCTTCCCTGGCTCTCTCGCACTTTTCCCCTCCTATCCCCACCTACGAGCTATATCCATCATTTTCAACATCGTGTCTAGTGAGCACCACAGCTGCGTTTCTTCAGCCTTTTTTTCTTCCATTCCTGTGCACAAGCGGTTTTGGAGGCCCTGTGTATTAGTCAATGCTCAGCGCTGGTACATGGGAAGATGGAGACGCACACTTAGGGGGAGGCAAATCTTAGGCCTAGGCGGATGCTTTCTCTTCCTGTAGGAAGTCAAAGGGAAAAGTAACGGGAAAGGTCAGGTGTGTTGTCAAAGAAAGATAAGGCGGGGGGGGGGGGGGGGGGAAGCTGAGGAGAGTCAAAAATAAAAGTTTTCAGCTGGAGGCATAGAGTTCCTCTCATAAACGGGTCCCAGAATGGGGGGAAAGTTGCTTCTATAAAGTGGCCCAAGGGAATACCTGTTGGGGAAGAGAAATGAAAAACAATAAAGCAAAATAACCGGAGGAACGGACTGAGGAAACCGCACATGATTGCTGTTTTTTGTTTGTTTGTTTGTTTTCCCAATCGCCATTTCAGTCTATTTTCAGGATATAAAATAGTGCCCGCAAGTTGAGAACAGAGCTTCTCTTTTTTATCTTTTAGTCAAATAGCCTATTTAAATACAATAAGGGAAACATTTTTAAATAAAGGATGCTGCAGCATTGCAACTGATATGAAAGAGTTAAGATATGTATTCTTCTAACTCCTTGACGATTAGAGGAAGGTTTATAGCCTGAATTGTCCATTTATAAATAACATTACACACCACAGATTGCTATTTATTAAAAATAACTAGAGGTACACTAAGCCTACCATTGAATTGGGGGCAGGGAAATACGGAAAGGAATTGTAGTCTATCTGAACTTCTGCCTAAAAGAAGATTTTAAAAAATGAAGAAGACAAAGATTTTAACACTTATGGAGTATCTGCTTTGTACCAAATATTATGTGTTTCTGGCCTTTTTAATCTACAAAGCCTCTGGTAAAGTACGTAATACTCTCCACATTTTATGGGTGAAATCCAAAAAAGACAGAGTATTAGTCGTAAAGCAAATACCTGAACTCAGGTGAAGCCACAATAATACAACAGAAATAGATAAAGGCAGAGGAGATAACAGAACAAGCCCGAGGTCATACTGCTGGGATTGGAGAGCATTTCAGGGGAAACAGGTCAGTTTTGATGTGTCAAGTTGTTTAAGAGAAACGCAATGGGTAGTGAGTGTCTGTCAGAGATAGCTGACAGACAAAGCTCTTCGCGTGTTTCCTTAGTGTCTACCATCTCTGCAGCTCACTCACTCTGCACACTCCTTCAATATGGGTGATTCCTCACCCTCAGCCTCTCAAAAGGTCATTCATGATCTCCATGTAGCACAAATCCAAGGCTCCTTGCTATTGGTCAATATGCTTGTAGAGTTCTATAAAATCATTTTCTTGGCAGGAGGGAGATTTGACTGATAATCCTCAAAGAAAGACAAACAATGTCCTACACCACTGTTCATGTCTTTGCTGGTTTCAGTACAGCATTCATGCAATAAAACTCTTGTGAAATCATCTATCCTTGATTATTTTTGTTTCTGTCTGACTTTGCTCTTTCTCTATGCCAGAATTTTGCAGTCTTGGACACAAGTGACATCTTGGACCAAATTATTTGTGTGTGGGGGTGGGGGGTGTATGTGAGTGTGTGTTTGTGTGCACATTACAGGAAATTTGCACAGCATTATCCTTGGCCTCTATCCACAATACACGGGTAACATCCTCTCCCTCCAATGTGATAAAGCAAATAAGTCCCCACATTGCCAGATGTGCTATGGACACGAATCTACCCCTGGTGGAGAACAACTGTTCTCCGCGACTTCTACAGCTGTGATGCATGCGTTTGCAGGATGTGGCTGGTCTGCATCCATCCTTGGCTGTGATGTCGAATCCCAGGTTACTTGTTCCACTGCCAGCCTGAGTCTCCACTTACAGGCCTTGTTGCTAAGGGACCGCCCAATAGCTCCCAGTTGAACTCTCTCCTATTTGAGCGATTCATTCAATTAGCCCAGCCACATCCTGTGTCAGAAACTTTGGATGAAGTGACTTGTTTTAATAGTTTTAAAATTGAGTAGCTGTATAAAGGGGCTTCGGTGCATCAGGTCAATTTATAAATACAGTGACTCTTCAATTACAACACCACCCAGCCACTCAAGTTCCTGACTCCGCATTCTCACAATGGACACTGAGGATTATAACTGTATTTATCACCCCCTCGCTCTCCATTTGTCTACCCTTTACCCACCCCCATCAGACAACATGCATTGCAACTTCCAGTATTTATTTTGTTAGGCTATCAATTACCTGACCAAAGGAGTTAGACTCTAGGAATCCACTATTGTATATATCATAGTTTGCCAGTTCATTATATATATATATCTATCTAGATATCCATATATCTCTGTGTGTTTTTATATTTTTATATATTAAACATAACTTCCAAACATGAGAGAAAACACAGACCTGTTGTCTCAACTTACTTCATTGAACATAATTTTTTCCCAGGTCTATCCATTCCCCTTCCAATGACATAATTTTATTTATCTTGATGGATGCATGGCATTTTATTGCATATTTTCTTTTTAAATTAATGAGTATCTTTTTATTATCTTATGTATTTGGCTAAAGGAGTTGCCATTCAGTGAAGTTGTTTGTGAATACAATGCAACTTGATCAGTGCACCCTCATCTAGTGCAGGACATCTGGGCTGTTCTCATAACTTGGCTGTAGTGAATGATACAGCAATGAGCATGGGTATGCAAGTGGCTTTATTGTATGTTTACTTGCAATGGTTTAGATAAATTCCTGAGGGTGGTATTGCTGGTTCATAGAGTAGTTCTACTTTTAGGTTTTTGAGGAATCTCTATATTGCCTTCACCAACAGTGTAATAAGACTCTTTATTAATATGAGCTTGTTACAGCATCTATTGGAAACAAATACAAACTTGTTAAATCCATCACTATGATTTTTCATCTTTTTTCATACTTTAACTTATATATTCAATGATGTTCTGCTTGCTTAGACTGTGTTCATGGGGTAACCATCTTGATTATACTGACTGTTTTGTCTCAACAAATGAGCATGGAGAAAAATATTTGTGGAAAAATAAAAGAATAATTCGGTGAGGGCCTATTTTTGCCTCTAAGTGAAGTCATATAAATTTCTGCCTCTAGTATCTCACTGGCTCTTGAGGGGGTAAACACATACCCTACCTTTCTTGTATTGTTATTTTGAAATCAAGCAAAATGCAGCATAAAAGATAACTTTGAAACCTTAAAGCATAATAAGAATTCAAGCCTTCATTATCAGCAGTGTGCAGCAAAGACAACAATTAAACTAATATGGTTAATGAGCAGACACCAAATTAGCAGTGGAATTTAATTATACAAAATTGGTTAGTGTTTAGAAGTTTTAGGCAGAGAAAATTAACACTGTGCATAATGAACCAAATTCTCTGTTGAAAACGTGTTTCCAGAGTTGGTTGGTGGGGTGGGATGAGAAGGGAAGACCAAGAGTCAGCAGCGCTACCTAACATACGTGGGTAAGTGCAAGCGTCAGGGGTATGTCTGGGATTAATTATTGTGTATCTCAGTTTGAATTCAAGGCCTTGAAGGTGCTCCATCATCTGAGGCCCACCTCCTGTGGTTTTGCTTTTGAAGCTATTTTTCAGGTAGGGTAGAGTAATTTCATCAATTTGTAGTCTGAGCGAGGCCAGAAGCACAGAGGCAAAGCGAGCTGTGGTCCTCTACCCTGGAGCTTCCCAGAGCCACCTTGCGTAATCTTGGAACACCTAGTATTCTATTCCTTCCTTCACGATGTGACACTTCAGGGCCAACCTAAAGGGATGCTGCTGGTAGGTCAGGAACATTTTGAGTTGACTCTACATGGTAGGAAATGCTTTCTCACATTTGTAGTTCTATGTCGGTGTGGAGTTTTACTCTATTGTCCTCATGCTCTCCCCCTTTCTCGTAAGGACAGTTGAGATTCTCTTTCCAGCTGATTCTATAGATGGGGCCGTTTATTGAGAACTCATTCTCCAGGGACAAGATCTTGGTCAGGGAAAGGGAATGGAGACTTGGGAATCACAAAGGAAATAGGGGCTGAACTTTCTGGCAATCTACTCACACAGCCTTTCCTGTGAAAAAGGATAATTAAGGTGGCTGGTTCTGGGAAGGGCTCCGTTCACTCATTTATACAACTTCCCTTCACAAAGGATAAATTCCACCTTCGTATCAACAAATGCTGCGTAGGTTATTACCTTTGAAGGTCACTCTTAATAGCGGTGTTCTTCTGTACTAAAATAATACATTCACCTTAATGTTCTAAAGTCATCTCAGGCTCAATAGAGCTGGGATTTACAGGATCTCTGTTTTATCTTTATAACTTTTCTGTACTTTATTCTACAAGAAAAATGTGTTAAAACATAAAAATTGCACATCAACAGTGAAAGGCCCTTCTCCAGAGAATTGTGGTGGTATTGATAGGCTGAGGGAGGTAGTCATGTTTGCCTGAAATGACTTTAAACTTTTAGGAACATAATGCCAGGTAACACCGGGAATGGAGAGGCAGTGATTTACAGTTTCTACTCAAGTGAGATTTCTTTGTCAAGATTTACTTTTTTTATATATATATCGAAAACCTTTGAAATTACTGTCTCTAGGCGAGTTTACCTTTCTATTATAGAGGACACTAACAGACAAAACCAAGGAATGAATAGAGCTAATAATTGTTTTCCTCTACACATTTCCCTCCCTTTCTTCTAGACAACTTCTGTCTTAGACTTTTCCACCAATCGCCACAAAAAAGTGCTTCCCCCATTCATTTCCACTGAAGTCAGAAATATAACTGATAAGATTTCTACAATCAAAGGCTTTGCTGCTTCAGTAGGGTTTATGGTCTGTTTTTATTATTATTCACATTGTATTAAAATGCATGCACTTCAGAGCATTCATGCACTTGTGTTTATAGATGCCACTGGGATTTGGTAGTGTCTCATTAACAGTTACTGCAAATGATCTCCGCACATATTGCAGTTCTTACTTTTGACAGAAAGACAATTTCTTATGACATTATACTTTTGAGGTTTGGAAAGTTGGAGATGGAATTGCATTTGGAAAGTATCAGGGGGAAAGGAGAATTTATTCAAGTGAACACAGCTTTCTGGTCAAGATAACAATGGAATAAAGGCATACATTTTCCTGTTTCGTACCTTGAAATGTTGACTCCCATTTGACAAATGACATACAACTACATGCAATTGATTTCTTAAGAATTCGGTGTGCTCTAACAATGGAGGGAACTTCAACATTGATAGTGTAAGTAATTCATTTCTTTAGCTTTTACTATATTCTAGATATTGGGTGAACTGTTGTAATCACCCATATCTTAAGATGAAGGTCCTCATCAATGTCCTGTATCCATCACATGGAGGCGGTGATTATAGGAATGGATAATCAGACGTGAACTTATATTTCAGCTCCTCTTCTTTCACATTGGCTAAGTTACTCTGCAGAGCCTAAATGAATTCGAAATGATTGGAAGTTGGCGGTTGATGACAACTTAGTAAGTAAGACTTATTAGACATCCTTTAGCAGGAGATGTATTTGAAGCAATAATCTTCAAACAGGAAATTCAAAGAATTGTTCTGTATGTGTCCTACCATCTGGGGGTCTACACATAGAATTTGAAGCTGTAGAATGGAGTGACATTATTTGGGGAAAGAGTTTTGTGAGTACAAAGTAGAGGCACAGAACAGAGCTACAGAAAAAGCCAGCATTGGTAAGATGGTTCTATTGCCAGGAGGAAGGGTGATTTTGGGCAGTGGAGGTATGGCTCAAGTGGTACAGTGCCTGCTGGGGTGAGCACTTGAAGCCCTGAATTCAAGCCCTTGTACCTACACAAAATGACTAAAACACACAAACACAATGGCTTCTAGAAGCACATGTAAAAGCTAAGTGGGTTTAAATGCAAGATACCACAATAGGTTGCATTCAGTTAGGAATCATTCAGAAGAGAAACTTGTGATCCAGAGAAATCTAGATCAGAATTGGTGAGAGAAATGTCAGGACATGACAAAGAGCCATGACAGAGTGACACATGGTGAAGTGGCTGTTTCCATTTCCTTTGAGAGGAGAGTTATGGGGCACACGGCTAGAGGGGAGGGAAAGAGGGATGTGAACCGAGCAGTCTGTAATTGCTGAATCACACCAGGCACCATGAGTGCGTCTGCGTGTGCAAGTGTGTAGCACGCATGTGGTTGCATGCATATGTGTGTCTGTGCATGTGGCTGACTTCATGGTCCACGCCATTTCCAAGCCTGTGTAGAGTGTGTAACAAGGATGGCCACCCAGCTTGCTTTATTCTCCCCTCCCCCAGATGAGTACAAAATGGAGAAAAGAGCAAAGAACCAAGAGAGTGATCATAGTAACCAGCTTGAAGCTCTAAGGTGGAGGGGGGATGGGGGGTGGGGGAGTGGGGGGATGGGGGGGAGATGGTGCCCGGGAAGGACAGAAGGCTGTTGGGACATGCTGAGCTTACCTATGTCAGTTCTCTGAGATCAATCAAATGCTGCAGGTAATACTCAAGGCGAGCAATTAGTTTTCCTACACTCCTTTTCTTCTTTTTATGAACACCTATGGTTTTTAGTTTTAAGATAATCTGCTATAAAATCTTGAACACAAGTGTGTGGGGGGAGGAGAGAGAGGAAGAGACAGAGCAAAAGAAGAGAGAAAGAAGAATTAGTTTGGAGCATGATGAAAATATTTCACATTACATGTAACACATTTGTCATGATTGGCCACTGACGTTAGTTGAAGAGATTTGCCTAAAGCTCTAGTGAGAAGTCTAAACTGGTTTTCCTACTGGTTAGATGGAACTTCCTCCATCTTTCATTGAGAATGGAGCAGCAGTGAGATATCCTGTCATTTCCAGCAATATATTGGTAGCACAGGGCCTTAGAGGTAAGAGGGAGCAACTATGGGACGCAGGAATAGCAGGAGAAGTTCCCACCGTAGGCAGCCTGGCTTTGTGTGGGGATAGAACACCCGAAGGCTCCTTATACCAAAGGAAAATACTGCCAACCTTTTCTTCCCAACGGATCATATTTCCATGTAGTTGTTGATTGAGTTTTTCTTGTGGGTGTAATGGTGCTTTTTGGCAAAGAATCAATGCATACATCCTGCAGCATTGTGCCTGGACCGTCTGGGACTTGATTCCTGCAATGAGAGTCCTTGGCTAGTCTATTTTCTATAGCAGAAGAAAATACAACAACTTTGTTTTATTGCACATTTCCCTTAGAGATCAATAAATGATAAATTGCAAAAGTACAGCCATTAAAGGATTGGGTTTTCCATGAAAATTGCACCTGTTTACAAGTTGGCTGTTCAGTCCCTGGTCTCCATGAAGACATACCTAGAGCTGGGAATGTCGCTTAGTGGTACGGTGCTTGTCTTGCATGCATGAAGCCCTGGGTTTGATGTCTCAGTACCACATTAAAAAGACAAGGCTGGAAGTGTGTTATGACTCAAGTGGTAGAGTGCTAGCCTTGAGCAAAATAAACTCAGGGACAGTGCTTGGGTAGAAAAAAAAAAAAGAAAAAGAAAAGAAAAAAAAGACTAGTCTAAATCACCTGTTCTGAACCTAAGGACAAGATAATGTGTTGCTGCCTCCTCCTCCTCCCCCTCCTCCTCCTCCTCCCCCTCCTCCCCCTCCTCCCCCTCCTCCCCCTCCTCCCCCTCCTCCCCTTCTTCCCCCTCCTCCTCTTCTTCTTCTTCTTCTTCTTCTTCTTCTTCTTCTTCTTCTTCTTCTTCTTCTTCTTCTTCTTCTTCTTCTTCTTCTTCTTCTTCTTCCTTGCTCAGCTTTCTTCACAGCAAGCTAAAGGTGTTGGCTATTTGATTGTTTTTATTTCTCTTTGTATTGTGGGCAGAAGTTCATGCCTCCTTTTCTGTAAAATAGAACCCTTTGTAAGGGGCTGGCTAACAATGAGAGAGAAGGGAACACATGTTAAAAAGGCACTACTACTGAATGTCACACTGGAATCTACTACTATAATCTACTACTGCTACTATTACTGCTACTACTACTGCTACTGCTGCTGCTTCTGCTACTACTACTACTACTACTACTACTATTACACTCCAGCTTTCAGTGACTGCAGAAATTTCATCCTGCTGAGTTCCTTCTGAATCACTTGAACCCTTAGTAGATAATATTCTGGCAAATGTAATAGATTCTGAAGTTGTTTCATTTCTGTAAAGTATCAGTTTGGGCAACTGACTCTGAATTATCCCAATCTCATAACGTTTTTTTCTAATATTGTTCAAAGGTATCTCCACCTATTTTAGCCTTCCTTCATTGTTCTGTATCAAATATGACTTATACAAAAAGTTTTAAAGTAGGGCAATTTAACAGATGAACCAAATATGTGCACGTAACCTGCAGAGTTGTACCGTTTGCTCTACGTGCACGATTGCACCTCTGGCTATTGCTTCCTCTCAGCCCTGCTCCCAGATTCCATCTCCTCTCATTAGTGCAGACAGACATAACGAATCACCCTGGCTCTTTTGGTTGTCTTTTGGCTCTGCAAACTTAGACTGTGAAAATCAAAACTAATAATATCCACTCTTCCAGTAGAAACAAAGAGATTAAGAAAAAAAAACATCCTTTGATTTGCAAAGAGCAGATGAATGGAAGAGCCAAAAACAGAGCTAAGTTCCTTATTGCAGACCACAAACAGGAATGCTATCAATTACCACTAAAAAATAATGGCTAATATATCATTACTTGGAGAATTTGTAAGCTTAACTTCTCTCTAATGATTTAAAAATGAAATGGAAAAGTGAGGAATCTTGCTTGCTTGCTTTCCATATGTTAATCAGCTAGATTGTCTTCCATTGATTAGGAGACAAAGTACTTATTTACATGGAGTACTTTTTGTTGCATAAAATGTACTACTTCTAAAATGTTCACTTACGAAGTCTCACCTATGAAAACAAAACCAAGCTCACAGAATAAAAGAAAATTACCTCTGTCGGCATCCCCCATAGTTTTAGGGGACCCTTGTGCAATGCCTGCCCACCCCCCCCCCCACAGTGGACCGGAATTGCTATCCCCAGCTCATGACGGCTCAGGACTCGAGATGCTTTCCTAGGTGTGCAAATATCCAAAGCACAAAATGTGTGTAAACAGCCAAAGAAGGGTTTGCCTTTTACTGAATTTGTCTCTTTCTTTGTCACAATAAAGGATGAGAAAGACGTTAACTCAAAATTAGGAAATAGGAAATGAAGTGAGGAACATCAAATAAGAAAATTGCTCAGCATGTGCTAGCCATTTTCTCCTTCTGCTCTTTCATTATAAGAAAGCATGCAATTTCTGAACATGGGGAAGAATTTGAGTTTTGAATTATCAAACATGTGGATTTCTTTTGTCTTCACGAAAGTAGTTCTTTACATTGGATAAAAATTTTTGCATAGAAATAAATTTAGAATGATCTCATATCTACACTGAGCAATATTTTTAAAAACTTAGAATTGAAGAATGAAGCACACAAAGATGCTTATTGTAAAGATACATGTTGAAGAGACTCACAGTTGAACGCAGCCCTGTAATCTGTCCTCGGGCTGTGAAGCAGACTCGGGACACTGTGTCATAGATCCCATTCCTATTTCCTAGTTCCTTACCATTGCCTTCAAAACATAGTTCCGGGCTGGGAAGGTGGCTCAGTGGTAGAGCGCTTGCCTTGTATCCATGAGGTCCTGAGTTCGATCCTCAGCACCACATAAGCAGAAAAAAAGAAAAGCCGGAAGTGGCGCTGTGGCTCAGTGGAAGAGCTCTAGCCTTGAGCTGAAGAGCTGAGGGACAGTGCCCAAGCCCGGAGTTCAGGCCCACGACTGGAACCAAAAAAAAAAAAAAGAAATCAAAAACATAGTTCCTTTCTTCACTTGCTATAATAAAACCAAATTATATGTAATCTTTTTGTGCTGGTGATTTTTGTTCAGTATGTTCTGAGGAGTCATTGCCGTTGGGCATTTGGATAATTTTAAAGGAAGGATTAGAATTTGTACCATTGCAAACATGGTATATGTTCTTTGGAAAGCATATGGAGCAATTTCAGTTGGATATTACAAAGGCAGATGAATAGTAGGAGCATTTGAATTGCTTGAAAAAATACTTTCAAAAATGTTCGTAACAACTTATAGACTAGTCTTACCAGTAGTGCTTTAGAGTCTGAGTTGTTCCTTGCTATCCTTTAAATGTTAGTGTGTGGTAATAATTGAGGAGTGGGAAGTAATAACTCATCATTTCAATTTATGCTTAATGGGTTTATTTTCAAATATGTATTGGCAATTATGGCAATTAATTAGTAATTAATTTATTGGTAATTAATTTATCACATAATTATGTTGAAATTTTGATGTTTATTTTTTTAAACTTCAAAACTCATTTTCAAGAGAAAGAGAGAACTACAGGACAGTTTTTCTTTTTTCGGTTCTATCTATATAATGGCGTGATGAGGTTCCTATTCTTAAAGTAGCAGGCTTGTTAGAATTGTTCATTTGGTAAAATTGACATTTTTGGGGACAATTCTAACTGCTCCTTCTTTGACACATGCTTGTAACTAGAATATTTACCTTTTGTTGGTTGCTTTCCAGGCCTGATCTATTGCATCTGCTAATTTAATGTTTGCAGGAAGTTTAGTAGGCAGATTTCTATCCTCATCTTAAATATGAACAAATTGCTGCTTAGAGGAGTTATCAACTTACCCTCATCTCAGTGATGGTATGTGAAGACACAGGTGTTCAAATGGATGGTTTCTAGCTACAGTTGGATCCCTTTGTAACTTGTGTGATGGGTAGACATTCTGGCCTATCATACAATAAAAGCACGCTCTTACTGGGTTGCTCTAAGTCAACCTTGATCTCCACTTTGCTAAATCTAAAGAGAAAATGTAGCTCTTCTTCCTCTGTATATGAACGATACTCACCAGTACTGGCCTCTTCCACGTCCTGGACGTGCTGCATTCTTTGGGGTTTCTTACTCTGTGAAGTGGCAGCCTTTGTCCTATATGCAGGCATCTGTCGATCCTTAGACATTCTATCAGGTCATCTCTTCAGGGGCTCCCACACCTATTGATACCTCTACCCAGGTGTTACCTGCATTCTCATTGAGAGGCAGAGTAACCGCGTCCTTCCCCTTCTCAGGTAGTGCTTCTTTTCTCCCCCCAGCACGTCATTGTTAAAGCGCTTGAACAGCACTGCCCTTGGCTGGTCATCCTTTGTCCCCTTTTCTGAAGCTTTCTTTCTAATTTTATGTTACTTTATTCCTTGCTAGTGTTCATAACTCTCATTTTTTTAAGTGACTCACCCTGAGTGTTGGAAAGCTCTAGTGGATTTGGAACCTTAGATTTGGCTCTAGAAATGATTATAGTTCAGCCGAAGTATGCTTTTTTCCCCTACATCGATTTGATTTATGGTGAGCATTTGTTTCATTCTTGTCAAACAAGAACTCATTTGTTTAAATAAAATGAGATTCTGAGCCAGAAGGTAGACGGTACACTTGGCAAACGAAAAGATCCCTGTGTCTGTGTGCCTCAGCAAAAATTATGTTGCTTACGCACCTTGTGTATGTTTTTAAGAAAGGTTTTCTGATTTTACCATGAATAACGATAAAGGAGGAATTAGCCAGCTAGAATGATGTGTTAACAATCATAAGAGATGGCTCACTTCTAGGGGGAATGGTTATCTGATATGTTCATCAGCGAAGTAGGGAGTAGTAGAAGGTAGATCTACTGAATTCTATGTTTGAGACTTCATTTGCACCATCTTTGATTTGTAGTACAGCATCTCTTTAGAGATTATTTTTTTATCCTCTTATTCAATTTAAGGAGTACTTGAAAATAGTTTTTGACCCCCCAAGAGAAGCCTCTGTTAACAAGTGAGTCAGGAGAATGTCCTGGATCTTTGTCAAGTTTTCATTGTCTTTTCTTCTTTCCTTTGGATCTGAATATACAATATATGTGAGTGTG